>NC_140506.1:91612614-91985114 GCF_964339955.1 Pipistrellus hanaki | reverse complement strand
AAACCATAAAAATACTAGAAGCATCCACAGGCAGCAAAATCTCAGACGTATGCCAAAAGAACTTCTTCACTGATACTGCCCCTAGAGCAATGGAAGCTAAAGAGAAAATAGACATATGGGACTACATCAAAATAAAAAGCTTTTTTACGGCAAAAGAAACCATCAACAAAACAACAAGAAGGCCTACGGTGTGGGAGAATATATTTGCAAATAATACCACTGATAAAGGTTTAATCTCCAACATTTACAGACAGCTTATACAACTAAATAAAAGGAAAGTGGATGATCCAATTAAAAAATGGGCAATGGACCTAAATAGAATATTTTCAAAAGAAGACAGAAGGAAGGCCAAAAGGCATTTGAAAACATGCTCAAAGTCACTAATTGTCCGAGAGGTGCAAATCAAAACAACAATGCGATACCATCTCACACCTGTCAGAATGGCCAACATCAACAAATCAACAAACGACAAGTGTTGGCAAGGTTGTGGAGAAAAAGGAACCCTCGTGCACTGCTGGTGGGAATGCAGACTGGTGCAACCACTGTGGAGAACAGTGTGGAGTTTCCTCAAAAAACTGAAAATGGAACTCCCATTTGACCCAGTAATCCCACTTCTAGGAATATATCCCAAGAAACTAGAAACACCAATCAGAAAGGATATATGCACCCCTATGTTCATAGCAGCACAATCTACAATAGCCAGAATTTGGAAACAGCCTAGGTGCCCGTCAGCAGATGATTGGATCCAAAAACTATGGTACATCTACACAATGGAATACTATGCTGCCATAAAAAAGAAGGAATTCTCATCATTTGCAGCAACCTGGATGGAATTGGAGAACATCATGCTGAGTGAAATAAGCCAGTCAATGAAAGAGAAACACCACATGACCTCACTCATTTGTGAATGATAAAGAACATTATAAATTGATGAACCAAGAGACAGATATAGAGACAGTAAAACAACAGGCAGACTGTCAAATTACAGTGGGGAGGGGAGGAAGATCTGGGGGAGATAATAGATCAACCAAAGGACTTGTGTACATCCATATAAGTACAACCAATGGACATAAAACTCTGGAGAGGGAGGGTATGTACGGGAGGGAGGGAGGGGGGGCAAAAAAAATCAATAAAATATATTTAAAAATAAAATAAATTTTAAAAAATAAAAATAAAAATAAATAAAAATAAAAAAAGGGGCATAGAAACCATAAGAGATCACATGGTCAGAAAGGATAGATATGAGATGTGAAATGACTACACTAGAAGGAATAGGAGCAGATTAGATAAAGCACAAAATCAAATCTTCAATATAATGACAAGCTGGCAGAAAACACCTAATCAGAGAGAAAAAATTTTTTTTTTAATGAGGACTGCTTAAGGGATCTCGGGGACAGCAGTGGCCAGCCGGTGGTCCATGGACCACTGGTGGTCTGTGAGGTCCGAAAGGTTGGTGACCCCAGCTCTGGGACAACATAAAGCAAAAGTAGGCTTATGGTTACGAGCAGGTGAAATACAGAGTTCATTCTTGCATTATTATTTATTAATTATTACATTTTTTTCACATGACCAACTATAAACCTTACTATTGCCCCACCCTATATGTACAATGAAATAAATACTGGGCCATAAAAGAAGAAATCTTGTCATTGTGCTAAGTGAAATAAGTCAGTCAGAGAATGACAAATACCACATGATTTCACCTCTGTGTGGAATCTAAAGAATCAAATAAACAAACAAAAGAGAAAAAGGCTCATAGGTCAGGGAAAAGATGGTGGATGCCAAAGGGGTACGGGGTTGGGGCTCCAAGTGAAATAGAAGAGGGGATTAAAAAATATACATGGGTAGCTACAAAACAGTCACAGGCAATGTGAGTGCAGATTAGGGAATATAGTCACTAATACTGTCATAGCATAGGTGTGGGACTATGAGGGGTGGAGGGACACTTTGTAAAGTATATGACTGTCCAACCACAGTGCGTACACCTGAAACTAATACAAAATAATACTGACTATAAACTGCAATGGGAACATGTTCTAAATGACTAGAGAACAGGTGCTCTGGCGGTGCTTGAACACACAGGTTCACAGCGGCATGATTGACAACAGCCAGAAGGCGTCACCAGTCTCTCAGGCAGGAACGGACCACAAAACACTCCCTCCACCCAGTGGAGATTACTGGCCCACAAAGATAAATGCAGTTCTGACACTCATTACAGCATGGCTGGGCCTGGAAGGCGTCATGCTAGCAAAAGAAGACAAACATGGGAATGCCACAACCACACCTCCAGCAGCTCCCCTGTGCCTCCCTCCGCACACACCCAGCAGGTCCCCCTGAGCCTCACCTTCGAGGCTGCTGTAACCCCAGCTGCTCACCCAGCACATCTTCCTCTCAGGGACCTTCAGCGAGGCAGGTGGCAGGGGGGCCAGGCTGATGTGCTCAGACAGTGTCCCAGGGGCCTCCAGTTTCAGCAGGGCGACGTCCGCGCCCCACTCTGCAGACAGGCTCTGGTTGAACTTGGGGTGGCGGACAACCTTACTCACATTTGTCAGGGTGTCATGGTCATAGATTCTCAGCTGCCCAACTTGAACCCTGAGGCCATAAGCCTCCACGTCCTCCCTGGGAGAGGGACCAGGAGCCTCTCAGAGGAGCCTCTGGGGCAGGGCCAGTGTGGGCACAGCAGCAGGATTGGGGCTCCCTGACAGTGGCTTTCCCCTGACCCAGGGCCCTGCCCACAGCCCACCTCCCATAACCCCTCCGTGTGTGTCCCACCCCCACCCCTGCCAGGGAGCCTCAGGCTGCATGGCTCATTGCTGGGTGCAGTGTGCTGCGGTCAGCTCCCACTACTGGTGGATAAGGGAGCCCTCACACAGGTGCTGCCACAGCTTCAGCTCTTTATTGTACCATCGCACGCTGACCTGCCACGGCCATCTGCCAGTGGGGGCATTGTGCGCCCCCCTGGTGCCACCCCGCTGCCTCCCTGAGCTGGGACCTGGGAACAAAGGGGACAGGGACGCCATCTTAGACCCCAGCAGGGCCCCTCGCACTCAGTCACCCCCAGGAGGAACCAAGGAGTCCCGCCCTGAGTTGATGCTGAGGGACGGGGGCAGCCTGAGCAGAAGATGGGGACAGGGAGTAAGGACTCACCTGGCAACAAGACCATGGAGCCCCCCAGGACTGGGAGGCTCAGGAACAGCAGCCACAGCATCAGATGGCAGGGGCCTGGCTGAGACCACCAAGGGCAGGGATCCCGTGTGTGGATGGAGAAGCAGGGGTGCATGAAGGATCATCCTCACCTTGAGAGACCATCCTTGGGTTTCTCTCTGTACCCTTTCTTCCCCTGCACGGGGGGGGGAGGGGGGGGCAGGTGGGGGTCCCTGGCTGGGCCATGGGCAGAGAGAGCTTCTCCTCTCTCAGGCCCACCCAGGTCAGGGGTCAGTCAGCAGGCATCAAGGAGCTGCTGCTGGGCCCTGGCGCTGCCTCCCCGCACCTGCCCCCTGGCTGTCACTGGGCAGCAGCCCCCTCTGGCTGCAGGGATCTCAGCCACAAACCGAGCCAGGCCGCGGCATGAGCAAGGAGAGCATGCCAGAGGAGCAGGTTTGCTGGCAGAAGTCCGGGAGCGCTGGCCCAGGCAGGCAGAGCCCCAGAGCTGCTGCTGGGCCCCTCGAGCCACAGGGCAGCCCCTGAATCCGCTGAGCCCTGTGAGGCAGCCTGGAGCACACCATCTGACTAGACTCGTAGGGGTGTCGAACTCAATCAGAGAAGGGGCCAAAATCTAAAATCCAGCCTAAATCGCGGGCCGAATGGTTTACTGAACAGTCATAAACTGACAATGTCATAAACTGACAGCGGAGTGCAGTGATGACAGCGCGGTGCGGGCCACATTGCAAGGCCTGGCGGGCTGGATTTGGCCCGCGGGCCTTGTGTTTGACACATGTGGACTAGAGCATGCCCTCTGCCTGGCACATGGCCTGTGGCCACCCTCACTGCTCCCAGCAGAGGGCACGCACACTGCCCTCTGCTGGGGGCTCTTGGGAGCTGCACCAAGTTGGGCTTTCATGGGGACACATCAGGGAAAGGCACCTGGGAGGCAGAAGGACAGAGCAGAGCTGGGCAGAAGGCGAGGCTGGAGCACAATGCAGGCTGATGTCCCCCTGACCAGCCCATGGGAGACCCAGTCCGCGGCCCCCACAGGACACAAGGCCAGCCCCTGCCTCTTCCTGCACAGCCAAGCGGGACCTGACTGGGCGAGGCAGCCAGAGGAGCTGCCAGGCCTCCCAGCAGCTGCCATCAAGCCCCGCACTGAGGGGACCTGGCTTGCCTCTGTGACCGGCAATGCCCACCGCCTTCTGCCTCGTGTGCTGAGAAGGCAGCTGCAGAACCTCCCAGGAGTCCCTGCCCAGGAACCTGGGAAGGAGAGGCTCAGGGCACAACTGAGGCTGACAGGCCCCACACTGTCCACAAAGACCCTCACCCATTGCTCCCAATGGGACTCTGGGGCTCACCTGGAAGCAGGACCCAGACCCCCATCGCTGAGGGGCTGAGCTCTGGGCACAGGGACTCCTCATGCCAGGGGTCTGCACGTGTCCACCTGCCATCACATAGACGTGGGGGCACCAAGGGACACCCAGGGCACTCTCCTCCCCAACCCCACATTGTGACACAGCAGCCCTGCCTCTGCCTGGTGGTCAGTGTCATAGTCCCCACCAAGATGGCGTCACGTCTGGCTCCCTGGCCACAGATACAGGAGTTCCATGTGCCCAGACACCAGCTATACCTCCATCTCAGGAACATTCCTCAGGGCCGGCTGCATGGCCCATCACCAATACCTTTACCGCCATCGTGTCTGCTGCTCCTGTGACGCCAGTGCAGCCTGGACCTGCAGCGGCGCCCGGTCCAGCACTGGGAGCGCTCAGAGCCACAGCCTCTGTGTGGCCGGCGTCCCGGGCTGGAGGGCACTGGGAGGAGTGGAGCTCACTGCTTCTTCCCCTGAGAGGTGCAGAGGCCCTCACGGCCTGCGGTTGGATGGGGTGCCCCTGGGTTCTGGGTCCTAAAGCTTTCCTGTGCCAGCCCCTGGCCTCCTCAGGAGCCTCCTCCTCAGGAGCACACAGCCTGGTGGCCTGGAACCTCACCAATGAGGTAGGTCAGTGTGGACCATTGCGGTCCCTCACACCTGACCTCACTGAGAAACAGATGCAGAGGGAACTGAGGTCAGGGTGGAGGAGGGGAGGCCCTAAACCAGTGATGGGTGTCCTTATAGGAAGAAGGGAGGATGGGAGAGACACATGGAGTGGTTGGCCGGGAGGAGGGGGGCCCAGTGATTCCTCAGCAAGACAAGTGTCCCAGCACCATCAGAAGTGGAGGAGGCAGGAGCCTGTGGGAGGTGTGGCCCCAGAACAACTTGGTTGAGGGCTTCTGGCCTCCAGCTCGTGAGAGAATGAATTTATGTTGTTTAAGCTCACGCACACACACACACACACACACACACACACACACACCTTCCCCCAGTCCTGTGCTTTCACTGCCACTCCAGGACACCACAGGTGGGCGAGCCTGGCAGTGACTGAGATGTGACTTCCACAGGGAAGGCCATGGCCCTGCATGGCATCTCCATTCCAAGCCTGGGGGTGCCTCCTGTCACCTCAGACAAGGGGAAGAGGCCAACGCCCTCCCCAGTGTCCCCATGGGCACTGACCTGGCCTGCAGGGTCTCTTTTGGGAGACACAGCCCTGCTGAATCAGTGTCCTCACCTTATCTGGCCCAGGACTCAGAACAGATTTCAGAGACCAGAGGCAACACACCTCCTGTCCATCTCCAGCCCAGGCATCTGGCTCCACCCACCTTAATTTACTGCTCAGCCCTGGAAGTCAGGTGCTCAGGTGCTGATTCCAGGCAAGTAGGGAAAGGGGGAGATTGTCCTGAGCCCATCCTCCTGAGAGACGGCCCTGTGGGGCCACCCATTGGCCATGCCTGCAGATATGGCCCCAGGTGTGTCTCATTCCAGCCTTCCCGCCACAACAAGTCCCAGGTCCTCTCCCTCCTGGGAGCGCTGGCCTCTAGTCACTCACCCTCATTCTTTTTTATTTTTCTTTTTTTTTTTAATATATTTTATTGATATTTTACAGAGAGGAGGAAGAGAGATAGGGAGCTAGAAACGTCGATGAGAGAGAAACATCGACCAGTTGCTTCTTGCACACCCCCCACCAAGGATGTGCCCGCAACCAATGTACATGCCCTTGACCGGAATCAAACCTGGGACCTTTCAGTCCACAGACCGACGCTCTACCACTGAGCCAAACTGGTTTTGGCACTCACCCTCATTCTTAACCCTGGAAACACTGAGATCTGACTACACCCACACCCATGGGGGAAGCCCTACAGAGTCACATCCCCCAGCGACCAATGGCACTGCAGGCAGCCCACACTCTCCTGGCGGGCAGAGGGGACCTGGATGTGTGTAGACATCCTGGAAGCACCCATCCATAGGCCCATGGACAGGGCAATCATTTAGGCAAAAAGTGTGCTGGAACCCAAGGGCCAGGGCACAGCACCAGGCTGAGCTGGCTCAGCCCCTCCTTGCTCCCTGGGCTGAGCAGATCCCAAAGGGGGCCATCTGCACAGTGGTGCCTTCCAACGGAGTCCCAAGCCTCATTTTCCCAGAAAAATGAGTTCCTGGAGAGCTCCTGGCGCCCAGGAAACCCAGACTTAAGGCCCGGGGACATGGGGCACGCAGCTCCTGCTCTGTCTGCCCCGGAGCTCCCACTCTCCCTAACTGGAGGGCAGTCCTTCCCGAAGAACCAGGTCACAGGGAAAGAGCAGGGCTTATCCTTCCTGGCCTCTGGGGCAGGGTCATGGGCACTGGGAAAGGATCTCAAAGGCTCCACCACATTTTCGAATCAGGCTGGGGACCGGCCTGTGGCTGAGGAGAATGGAGCCCCCTCACCCACCATACAGGCCGCCTCAGGCTCCCCAGGCTCTCCTGGGTCCTGGCCCCAACCTGCAGGTGCAGGCACCCACCCCAGCTGGGCACCAACCATGCCCCCCAAACCCTAACCCAGCAGGAACTGCATGTCACTGCCTGGGGCAGGAGGGGCTCCACAGCCCCTTCTCACTCCTCCATCTCAGACAGAAGCTCCTCTGTCCTCTGGGAGCCCCTCTCACCCCCCTGGGAGAAAGATTGGCTTTGAAGAGCCTGAGAGGAGGGTGCACTGCGGTTCTTCTCCAGCAGGGGCACCAGCTCTGGGAGAGCAGCCTCTGGGAGGATGGGGTCCTTCTCTCCATCCTCCTCTCTGCCAGCCTCCAACCAACACAAACCAGGACACCAAGGGAGGCTGAGGACAGGGGCAGGGAAGCAGGACAGGGCTCGTTCCTGGCCCCTGCAGGTTTTCCTGCTCAGGAGAAGCTCAGAATGGGAGACTGAGGTTCTGCATACAAATGGGACTGGACTTCATTTGGTCCAAGGAGTGAATCAAATTGGAAAATGAGGATTTGCCCGCCAGGGGGTCAGACAGAGCAGTGGTGACCATGGAAAACAATGCTTCCTGTTTCTATGCTGCCAAGTCCAAGTCCTTCAAACCATCCATTCCACACTGACCAGGATGGAAGGAGGAAGAGGGGAGGTATGGGCCGCTCTGGGAGCCGCCCTCAGGGCTGTGGTCTCCAGCCTCAGGCAGAACACTCCTCCTCCTCCCCAGCCAAGAGAGCCCACCCATATGGCCCTCTTCCACGCTGCAGCCATACTTGCCCATCCCCACCTGGTCCACCTTCCAGAGCCTGGTTCCCCACCAGGACGGATCACCCATGGCACCCTGGCCCCGCCCACAGGTAAGTACACTCAGTCCAGAGCAGTTTTCATGCAGTTTAATGAGCTACAGAGGGTGGGGAGGAGGCAGGAGGCCTGCAGTGCCCCGCCTGACCTCAGACCAGGTCCCTCCTCTCCCTTTTGCCTGTCAGGGGTCACAGACTGATGGAGGTGGCAGAGGCTGGAGGATCTCAGAGCAAGGGGGTTAGGGGAAAGTGGAGGAGGGTGCTAGGAGCAGTGAAGAGCTGGCATTGGGGAGGAGCAGTGAGGTCCTCAGACACCATGGAGAGCCTGTCTTCATCTCACATGGGCAGCATCCTTGCCCGGCCCTGGCCTCAAGGAGAGGAGGGAATATGACGGCGGATCCAAGGCAAGAAGGATGTCACTCGGGCATAGACTCCGGGAAAGTCGGGAAGACCGCACCCTTCCCCCCAGCTCACCACCCCTACCTGGACCCAGGTGTGGTTCCATTTACAGACCAAGGGGCCCCCAGAGTCACCCTGTGGGAAGAAGAGACAGGCGGTCAATACTCAGGGTCCCTGCAGGCAGGAGCAGTGGACGGAGGCCACAGTCTTGGGGTCTCACCTTGCAGGAGTCCCGTCCTGGACTCCCCGCACACAGCATGTCGTCCTTGATATCCTTGTAAATTTTGTGGTATCGCTGCCTACAGGTCTCATCTGACACGATGGGGACTTTCACTTCCTGCAGATTGTAGGGCTTTGGCAGTGGCTCTGTGAGAAGAAGCCCAGTGAAGGGGGCATCCAGTCAGAAGCCACGGGTTCTAGAACCTCACGCTGAGCCTCAGCGCCCCCAGGGAGACCCTGGGAGTCACTCAAGACCCCAGCTCTCCGGGTTACTTCCAGGCAATGCGTTGGTAATCTCTAGGCTAACACTGGGGGCACCAAGCTCAGAAAGAAAAAAAATGAAATAAATATTTTATCCACAAATAATTTTATTGTGAAAAATCAGAGCAAGTGCCTTCCCAGGAGAAATGCAGAGTGAGCGGCCCTCCTGTCAGATTTGACTTTGTTCGTTTCACAGTAAATCCTGGAGAAGGTCACTGGAGTTCTCCCTCCTCCTCTCCATCCCACTAGGGAGACTCAGGGAGAACGGGACCCCGGAAGGGAGCACACAGGCCTTGTGCAAAGTGAGGGAAAGAAATGCCCATGGCACCCTGACTGCTGTTCTCAGTGGTTAGAGCACTGGCTCAGAGGGTCCCAGGTCTTATTCTTGGTCAAGGGCAAGGACCTGGGTTGCAGGTTCAACCCCAGCCCCGGGTGGGAAGGCAATTAATAGATATGTCTTTTGCATCGATGTTTCTCTCTGCCCCTCCCTTCCACTCTCCCTAAAAATCAATAGAAAAAATATCACAGGATGATATTTTTTTTTTAAATGCCCATGTCCATGCCTCACTCTTGCTACTTTGGTCTCTGCTCCTGAATAGGCTCCCGTTGGGCTGTGTGCCTCCTACACCCAAGGGAGAACCCGGAGGGAGCCCAGCTGAACCCTCATCGGTAAAGCCTGGCCCACCCCAATGCAGCACCCTCCTGTCATCCTGGTTCTGCTTCTTACCTTCATTATCAATGTCGCCCCAGCCAGTCACCCAGCACGGGGTGCCTGGGGGGAATGCGGCGGAGTGTGGCGGGAAGCTGGTCAAGTTGACAAGGTTAGATGGTCGCATGGAGGCCTTCAGTTTGAGAAGCGCCACGTCTGCCCCACCTTCTGCTTCCTTCTCAATCCTGTACTCCGGGTGGCGAATGATCCTAGCCACTTGCACACTGTCACTCAATGAGGGTCTCACTCGTCCTAGTTGAACCTTAAAGTGCTTAGGCATGGGGTTTGTCCTGGGGACAGAGTTCCAAAGGCTTCTGAGAGGCTGCGGCAGGAAGTGGCCCAGTCCCTCAGAGCCCAGAGACCTCCCCTCTGTGCTGGGCAAGGGGAGCTCCAGGAAGCTGAATCCTAGTGGAGGGTCTGCACCAACTCACCCCAGGATCTGCCCACAACACGCATCACATGCCTCCCATATTGTCCCCCACCCCAGGTGCTGGAAGAATAGGGACTTACCCTGGAATGCAGTGGGCAGCGGTCAGCACCCATTGGCGGTGGATGAGAGAGCCCCCACAGCTGAGAATCCACTTGGACTTTTCTGTATCAAAGACCCACAGGCCCGCCTGCCACGGCCACGCCCCCTTTGAAGCATCGTGTCCCCCCACAATGCCCACCAGCTCAGTCCCTGGGCCGGGATCTGGGAAGCAGAGGAGGAGCCATCAGGGACCCAGGCACCTCTGCCTGGCACTCAGCTTGGCCCCATCCTCAGTCCCTCCCACAGCCACCCTCAGGGGGATCTCCACCCCATCCCAGGGGCAGCCTCTGAGAGGTCAGAGTCAGGGGATCACAGATAAGCCAGGCCTGGGGTCAGCACCCACCTGAGGTCACAGGTACGGAGTCCCCCAGACAGGGGAGAGTCAGGAGCAGCAGCCACAGCATCTGTAGGGGGAGAGGGGAGGGGAAGGGGAGAGCCAATGAGGAGATCTGGGGCGGGGACCTGGGAATGGAGAGGATGGGCTTTGAGCAGGGTCCTCACCATGCCAGGCCTCTCTGCCTTCTGCTCCTAGACCCCTCTGAGCCCCTTTATGCTCCTGCCCAGACTGCCCCAAGGGGAAACCGCCCTCTTTGGGGTGGGGCATGGGAGGAGTCAGGGCTTATCCCTCTAGTGGGACCAGAGGTGACCAGCAGATCAGCTATCAAAGAAGAAATATGTGGGGTCCTCTCTGAGAAGACACTCAGTATTGGTGCTGAAGCCCTAATTAGTTTGGTTCAGTGCATAGGGCGTCAGCCTGCGGACTGAAGGGTCCCAGGTTCAATTCCAGTCAAGGGCACCTACCTTGGTTGCAGGTTCCCTGGCCCTGCTCAGGATTCATGTAGGAGACAAACAATAAATGTGTCTCTCTCACATTGCTGTTTCTCTTGTCTCTCTCCCTCTCCCTTCCACTCTTTCTAAAAATCAATGGAAAAATATCCTTGGGTGAGGATAAACAAAAAATAAAAACAATAAGAATATTGGTTCTGGAGTCATTTCAATAGTAAGATGACAAAGTGCACGTGAAAAAGAAAGACATGAGACACTTTGCAACATCCTGTACACTGAAGGGTCTCAGGTTCGATTCCCAGTCAGGCCACATACCTAGGCTGAGTTCATTCCCCAATCAGGATGCATATAAGAGGCCATGGATCAATGTTTCTCACACCTCTCTCTCCCTTCCTCTCCCTAAAATCGATAAGCCTATCCTGGGGAGAGGAACTAAATAAATAATTGGTAAGTCAGATGCTCTGAAACAAAACAGAGCAGGGGCAGGCACAGATGGTGTGGGGACTGGCACCTGAGCCAAAAGGGGGGTGAAGGACAGCAGCAAGCCCAGTCTATCCTGCCCCCTCCTTCTTTTGAGGCTCACAGTTCCCCCAACAAAGGACAGACTCCCTAGACCTGCAGACAGATGGCCAGCAGCACCATGAGATGGAGGAGGCAGCTGCCCTGGGGCCTTTGGAGGGAGTGGGACCTGCTGGCACCTTGATGGTAGACTTCCAGCCTCCAACACTGGGACAGAATAAGGTTTTGTTTAAAGGCCCAAGTCTGTGGCATTTGTTACAGCCGCCCCAACACACTCAGACCTCTGCTCAGCTATCCTCATCCCTCCTTTGGATGATCAAGCTTTGTCAACATGCAGGGAAAGTGTGTGAGAGGTGCCGATTTACTGCTAGTTCTTGCCTCTCCTCACCTCCTGCACACTGCCGACACCCACACAGCGCTGGGAGTCAACCTCCCCGCTCACCCTCCCTGCTTTCTGCATGGAGGAGCTCTGTCCCCCAAGTCCAACCCCAGGATGAGGCCGACCACCAGCCAGGCACAGGCTGTTTTGTCCTTTGGCATTCTGAGAATCATTCTCCACCAAGCATGGGATAGGAGCAGACAATGCTCTGAGAGGAGAAGCAAGAGGGGCTCCCACACTCCTGAACCACGCACGGTGCTCTCTCCCCTGTAAGCCCAGCGAGCAGACCACCGAGGGATGCTTTTTAGCAATTAGATGAGCTCGGTTCTCTAGAAACACATCATTCCCTCCTGGGGCCAGAGTCCCTGTCACCCTTGCTGAGATGCTGGTGTGTCCAGGGGCACCCAGAATCAGAATCCTCAGGGGACACTGGGGATCTCCACAGGAAACAGCCAGGTTCCAACATGGCCAGGGGCCCCAAGGTGGGGGGAGTGAGCACCCAGGAGGGAACGGGCTGGGCTCACAGACTCAGCAGGTAATTCAGGCCCGGTTGCGAGACCTTGCGCGATAAGGGGCGGGCTTCCTACCCCCTGCCACTAGTCTGCACTGAGGTCTGACCTTTACCCACCTCAACAGTAGATGTGGGTTTGGGGCTGGTTCCCAAGCCAAGATGACAGGAAGGTAAGTCACAGAGGTATCAGCGAGAAGCCACAGGCCCCAACACCCAGCCTGATGCTAGACCCAGACTTCCCATCCCCCAGCACCAGGCCTGAGACAAAGACAGCATTTGATTAGTTCGAGCAGATCTGTCCAAAACAGAAACAAGAGGTCTGAGGGTCTTGGGGGGAAATCACGTGACTATCATTGACAGATCATACCATCTTCTTCTCAGAAAAGCCAAAAGCCTCACCTGAGAAGGTTTTATTTTAAGTTTCCCAAGGTGTCTACCTGCAAGATAAATATTTTAAACAAAAATAAGGAGAGAAAGAAGCAGAAACTCATCTGTTACTCTCAGTGTAACTAATGCGAAGCCGTGATGGTGAAGACTCCATTCATAGCTGGGTCCTTACATTCCTAAACCAGAGTCTGTAACAACCACCAGCTTCCTTACAAGGAAACTCACACGAAATAAAATGTCATTCAAGGTTAAAAAGAGACGGTGTCATCAAATATCAACTCTTCAAATCCCAATAGAATGTGAACTGTAGGCAAGTCTGGCACATTCAAAGTAACCCTCAAGTTTCTCTGGGGGAAAATACAGGCGGGGATGTCCCAGGAAGCCACAGGGCAGAGGGAGGCAAACTAGGCAGCTGGTGCCAGAAAGCTGTGGAAATGGGAACCCAGTGGCCGCCCAGTGAAGTTGGGTGCCTGAATGGCCCGGCCGACCTGCCCATCCACCTGGGCCCAGCCTCGGTAACAGCACAGCAGCAGACAAAGGCACGGTATCAACTCAGAGCCAAGAAGGAGGACTCGACATCAGTGATGGCCACTGGGAAAAGATGGAGGGGAGGAAGAAGAAGGGCTTGGGGAGGAGTGCAGCCCACTCTCTGGTGCTTGGTGTGAAGCCCCTCACTCTGCAGGACACATGGAGGTGGGGCCAGCTTGAACTTGAGGGTTCCAGGCAACTCAGATCTTGGCAGGGGCTGGAGAGGGTCACCCCGCACAGAGGAAGGTGGTGAGAGCCATGAAACTGGAAACACGGTCAGGACCCAGGCCCTCCTATCCATCTTGCAGTCGTGGTCACCCCAGGAGGAGGGATAGTGGTCCATTAATAAAGAACCTTGGTCCCGGCAAAACAGAGGATTGGCATCTGGGAATCCCAGTTTTCCGCCCAGTCGCCTTAGAACAGAATCAAATAGTCCACCAGCCAGCCAGGCTGACAGATTCCAGGCAGCATTTGATCTGTTAATAAACACAGTTGTTTCTGTTTATTAGAAAAGTATTCTTGCACCCAATGGTGTGGCTCAGCAGGTGAGTGTCAGCCCAGGAACCAAGATGTCCCTGGGTAGCCGAGAATGGTTTGGCTCAGTGGATAGAGCGTCGGTCTGCGGACTGAAAGAGGTCCCTGGGTTGATTCCTGATCAGGGAACATGCCCAGATTGTTGGCCCAATCCCCAGTCGGGGACGTGCAGGAGGCAGCTGATCAATGATGTTCCTCTCTCATCAATGTTTCTATCTCTTCATCCCTCTCCTTTCCTCTTTCTAAGTATACTTGTTTATGGTGGTAAGTCTTGGCATAAACAAGCACAAAATTTAAATGATTTGTTCTTACATATGATGAAAACTGTTGGGGCTGATCAGGAAAGCATTTAATTGGAAAATGAGAAACCAAAGTAAAAACAAATGGGGGGAAAAAGGTTATTCAAACCTATTCAACTAGCAATGATGAGAAATAGAAGTTTGAGTAAGTTTTCAGGGATGAAGAAGAAGACACTGCATTCATGATACAAGGATTACCTACTGTTTCCTTCTCAGATCAAGCAGATAATAATCAAGTGCCCTTGGACATTAAAAATATAACAGAGACCTGTGGACATTTTCCATGTGTTTGAATGCCATAGATATCTTAAAATCAGTGTATTTTGGGAATGGGCAGATTTCATTTAAAGAAATAAGGTGGCCGAAACCGGTTTGGCTCAATGGATAGAGCATCGGCTTGGGGACTGAAGGGTCTCGAGTTCGATTCCGGTCAAGGGCATGTGCCTTGGTTGCGGGCATATCCCCGGTAGGGGGTGTGCAAGGGGCAGCTGATCGATGACTCTCTCTCTCATCGATGTTTCTAACTCTCTATCTCTCTCCCTTCCTCTCTGTACAAAATCAATAAAATATATTTTAAAATAAAAATAAAAATAAGGTGGAAGATAGTGCCATAGGTAAATACCTACTCTGCTGCTTCCTACAACAATTTCAAAACTACAACTAAAAAACAAAATGAGCCGGGACCGGTTTGGCTCAGTGGATAGAGCGTCAGCCTGCGGACTGAAAGGTCCCAGGTTCAATTCCGGGCAAGGGCATGTACCTTGGTTGCGGGCACATCTCCAGTACGGGGTGTGTAAGAGGCAGCTGATCGATGATTCTCTCTCATCAATGTTTCTAACTCTCTATCCCTCTCTCTTCCTCTCTGTGAAAAATCAATAAAATATATATTTTTTAAATAATAATAAAATAAAATAAAAAAACAAAATGAACATCATCCAGAACCACAGGAAACCTGGCTGAGTGGAAATTCTACAATTAGAAGGAAAGAGGAAAGCACACAGAGAATCAGAGGAGCTCAAAAGGCTAAAGTATTGAGATGGGCATATGGGTGATTGAGTGCCTGGAGGGCTTTCTCTAGCAGGAAGGAGATAAAAGCGCTCTACTGCACTGATCCCCAGTTCTGAGCAAGACCCTTGGAACCCAGGCTTATATGAGAAAAATCTGGACTATCAGGTGGAAACCCAGGGAAACTGTAAAAGGCAGAGGTCTGAAGGTGTGTGCATGAGTGTGTGCAGAGATGACTGACTGCTGATTGTGCCACTGGCTCTCTCTAGCACTTGATAAATAAAAGTTCCCCCAGTACACTAAACTCCAGTTCCAGGTGAGAATCTGGGAATCCAGATTCATTGTGGGAGAAGCTGGATTGTCTGGCAGTGGGCGAAACTCAAGGGTGGCTTACTCTCAGAGGTGCTTGCAGTGATTACTGAGGGACACTGAGACCCAGGGGCCTCATAGGGCAGGAATGACGGGAAGCCAAGACTGTCTGCTCAGCCCTGAGACTCTGCCCCATCCAAGCTGAGCACAGAGGCTTTTGCAATTTTGCAAATCTTGTCTCAAAAGGCTGTCCTCAGCTCAGAAGTTCTCCCAGTGTAGACACAGCTGATCCTCACAGCCAATTGGCCTGGAGGTCAATTCCTCCCAGTGATACCAACAACAATCAAGACTAAATTACAACAAGGCTGTACACACAGTCCACAAAGGGGTGCACCAAGAGTGTCCTCCTCAGGTAACTGGGAGGCTGACCCACTGAACCATATAGGATACCTTAGCACACAAAGCCTCCCTACCAACTCAGGGAAGCTGCAAAAATGCCGAGACAAGGAAACAGATCATAAACTAAAGAAATGGAGGACAAGCGACCTGATATAGAGTTCAAAACCACAGTTAGAAGGTTTTTCAAGAATTTCCTATAAAAGGCGGATAAAATAAACAAGACCTATGACAATATGAAAAGGGATCAACTAGAAATAAAGAAACATTGTCTGAAATAAAAATATTATACAGTCCTAAAAACACAATGGAAGATCGCAAGAATCAAGTCAAAGATTTGGAACATAAAGATCCCGAAGACACTCCTCCGCAGAAGCAAGAAGACAAGAGAATCCAGAAAGTTGAAGATAATGTAAGAAACCTCTGGGACAACTTCAAGAGAACCAACATCAGAATTATGGGGGTCCCAGCAGAAGAGAGAGAGCAAGATACCAAAAACATATTGGAAAAAATAGTGACAGAAAACTTCCCTCACCTGGGGAAAGAATTAGACTTACAAGTCCAGGAAGTGCACAGGACCCCAAACAAAAGGAATCCAAAGAGGATCACACCAAGACACATCATAATTAAAATGCCAAGCGCAAAAGACAAAGAGAGAATATTAAAAGCAGCAAGAGAAAAGCAGGTAGTTACCTATAAAGGAGCACCCATACGATTGTCAGCTGATTTCTCAACAGAAACCATACAGGCCAGACGGGAATGGCAAGAAATATTCAAGGTGATAAATAGCAAGAACCTACAGCCAAAAATAATCTACCCAGCAAAGCTATCACTCAGAATCGAAGGCCAGATAAAGAGCTTCCCCAATAAAAATAAAAAAAAGCTCAAGGAGTTCATCACCACCAAACCAGAATTATATAAATTGCTGAAGGGGGTTCTTTTGGAAGAGAAAGTAAATAAAGATAAAATCTATAAACAACAAATATGTAACTATCAACAAATAAATCTACAAACCAAAAAAATTTTTTTTTTAAATCTGATGAACAGCGGAGCTTGAAGATGGCGACCGAACAGTCGGACCTGTTCTGACTCTGGTCCCAGAACAGATAAAAGTGGCATCTGAGTCGCTCAGGGAGGGTTGATTAGCAGCTGAGGGGTAGCCGAGGTCTCTAGCAAGCTAGGGAGCGATCCTTTGGACATAATTTCCTGGCCACGGCGGCGGCCCGCAGCGGCAGCGGCAGCGGCGGTCCGCGGCAGCAGCAGCGGCGCTGCGAGAAAGGAGTGGCTTCTCTGAGGCCGGGAAAGCCCACAGCGGAGAGGTCCATCCAGTAGCTGAGACGCCCGAATTGGCGCAGGCGCGTGGATTCAAAGGAGTTCTTCGGTCACCCACGGAAAGGTCAGAGTTTGCGGGGAAAGCCTGAGAGATCGCGGTCCTCCGGCGCGGGGAGCCACGGTAGCCAGGGAGTTCCGGCCCCGCCTCCATGGAGCGCCTGCAAAGCTGAGCCCTAAGAAGGCTGCAGCGACATCTAGTGCTGGGTTTGGCATAAGCTTCCCCAGAAGCGGGAATTTTTGATTTTATTTAAAAAAAAAAAAAAAAAAAAAAAAACGCCAGGGGACAGGGGACAGAGTGTTAAGAATCGCGGCTGTCCCGCCAAAGGCGGAACATAAGGACACCTCGGCGCCTGATCCCCTTCACCCCCTAGCTTCGGAATACTAGGGAAGGCCTGCCTAGTTGGGCATATCCGGGGAATTTGCAGGCAGAAATTCCCTTCCTGGAAACAAGGGATCGGAGCCAGAAGAGATAGTCTGGGAGCCAGCTGGCACCCTGCCAGCTAGAGCCATAGAGAAAGAAGGCCAGAGCAACCAAAAAGACTGGGAGGTCAAACCAGAAACACTGACACCTAAGAGCTGAATTACAAACTGCCCTTTTTTTTTTTTTTTCTCTTTTTTTTCCTTTCTTTTCTTTTGTCTTTTAATTAATCAAAAATAAATGGACACAAATAACTAAGATATAGCCTACTTAAAAACTAAGGATTACCTTACAAAACTGAGGTGCAGTGGAAAGCTGGGAACTGCAAGACTGTCTGGTCCGAGAATCAGAAGTGCCAAATACATTAACTGAGGAAGTAAGGGACTACTACTGGTCATTTTTATGCTAATTTTGCTATTCTTTATTTTATTTTCATTTTTTACATCTTTTATTTAATTTTCATTTTTTCATATCTTTTACTTAAGAAACAATTTTTTTTCTTTTTTCCTTACTTGATTTTACCTTTTCAATTATTACATTTTTCAATCTCTATCATCACTATTACTACTGCTAGTTTGCAATTTTTTAAAAAATTTTTTTTATTTATTTTTTTTTCTCTCTCTCTCTAGTACCATTTTATTTTTTCTTTATTTTACATTAGGAGTAACCTTCATTCTATTTTAATCTCTACTATAGCATCATTCAACCCTATCCCAACTCAACCTTTACACTATCACTCTCCTACTAAACTTTACCCTTTAGTCTACAGTTTATCCTATCCCATTCTGGCTTTAGTTTTTCCTCTATTCTCTCTGTATACCCCCTGCTAAAGCTGTCACTATACTTATAGACCTAAGTTCCAACCCCTGATCCAAGTGTATAAATACCAATCTCTGCACTATATTAACTAGTTAAAAAAAAAAAAAAAAAAAAATCTGTTCTCCCCTCTATCCTTGTCGCATTGTTTGTGTGAAGGTTGATTATTGTGAATTTTTATGCTTTTTAGTGAAATTGTTATGCTTATTGCTGTATTGTTATTGTTGCTTTGTATATTTTTTTAAATCCTCTGTTTTTGTTTTTGTTTTTTTACTTCTGTATATCATAGTCTTACTTAATAATAGTGGATATAGTAGTTTGTATTAATCTCCAAATATTGTTACTGGCATTGGCGGGGTCCAGAGGTTGTTCTTTGGCAATTTTCTCCACATATATATAGTTTGTTTCACATTTCTCTTTTAGTTTGCTTCTTCTCTCTCTTTCTCTCTCTCTCTCGCTCTCTCTCTCCATCTTCTTTTTTTCCCTGTTTTCCAACTTCATTTTGTCATTATTTTTTTCCTCTTCTTCTTTTTCTATCTCTTTATCCCTCTTTTTTTTTTAATTTACTTAATTTTTTTTTTAATTTTAATTTTAATTTTTTTAAAAAAATTTTTTCTTTATTTTATTTTTACCTCTATTCCTTCTCAACTATCCCCTAAGTTGCCTTTCTCTAGTGGTCACCTTTATTAGAGGTTATTAATATTGTAAATACATTCCTGTTAAGTGCCTCTTGTGTTGTACCTGGTAGTGTTGTATTTTGTACCTCAAAAATCAACGCAGGAGAAGGAATACCACATAACCAGACTTCCTGAAAAGATGGGGAGACAAAAACATAGTCCACACGTGAAAGAAAAGCAGGCATCACCAGAAAAGGAAGTAAACGAGTCAGAGGTAAGCAGCCTACCAGAGCAAGAATTCAGAGTAATGATCATAGCATGGTTAAAAAGAATGGAAGAGAAATTTGACAATAGCCAAGAAGAAATGAGGAAGAACCATGAGGAAATGAAGAAGAGCCATGAGGAACTGAAGAAGAACCAAGAAGAAATGAAAAGTGACATCGCTACCATGAAGAACTCAATAGAAAGCATCAAGAGTAGACTAGATGAAGCAGAGGACCGCATCAGTGAGCTAGAAGATAAGATGGAAAAAAATACCCAAGTAGAGCAACTTCTAGAAAAAAAGATTAAAAAGCAGGAGGAGAGCCTACGGGAGCTTTGGGACATAACAAAACAAAATAATATTCGAATAATAGGGGTTCCGGAAGGAAAGGAAACTGAGGTAGACATGGAAAAAGTATTTCAAGAAATAATGACAGAAAACTTTCCTGAAATAGAAAAGAAAAAAACCACACAAATCCAAGATGCCCGCAGAGTCCCAAGCAAAATGAATCCCAGAAGACAGACTCCAAGGCACATTATAATTAAATTGGCAAACAACAATGACAAAGTAAGAATCTTAAAAGCAGCCAGAGAGAGACAGAAAGTTACATACAAAGGAACCCCCATCAGACTAGCAACTGATTTCTCAACAGAAACTTATCAGGCCAGAAGGGAATGGGACGAAATATACAAAGTCATGCAAAGGAAGGGTCTGAATCCAAGAATACTGTACCCAGCAAGGCTATCAATCAAAATTGAAGGGGAAATCAGGAGCTTCACAGACAAAAAAAGACTGAAGGAATTTATCTCCACCAAACCAGCAATGCAAGAAATGCTAAAGGGTCTACTGTAAAAATAAAGAAATAAGAAGTGAAGAAGGAACATGGGTATAGAATAAGAATGGCGTCAAATGAGTACCTATCAATAATAACCTTAAATGTAAATGGATTAAATGCTCCAATCAAAAGACATAGGGTAACAGATTGGATAAGAAAACAAGACCCATACATCTGTTGTCTACAAGAAACCCACCTCAGAAAAAGAGATGCACACAGACTGAGGGTGAAGGGATGGAAAAAAGTTTTCCAGGCAAATGGAAATGAAAAAAAAGCTGGGGTAGCAATACTTATATCTGACAAATTAGATCTCAGAGTGAAGGACATAACAAGAGATAATGATGGCCACTTCATAATAATAAAGGGAACAATCCAACAAGAAGAAATAACCCTGGTAAATATATATGCACCCAATACAGGAGCAACCAAATACATTAAAAAACTGCTGGAGGACATTAAGGGAGAGATTAATAGCAATACAATCATAGTAGGAGATTTTAATATCCCACTGTCACCCTTCGACAAATCATCTAAACAAAAAATCAGCAAAGAAATATCAATCCTAAATGACTCACTAGACCAGTTAGAATTAATTGACATCTTCAGGACACTCCACCCCAAAGCCACAGAATATACATTTTTCTCAAGTGCACATGGGACATTCTCAAAGATAGACCACATTTTGGGACATAGGCAAAGTCTCTTCAAATTCAAGAAGATAGAAATCATATCAAGTATCTTCTCAGACCACAATGGCATAAAACTGGAAATTAACTGCAATAAAAATAATCCAAAGAAATCAAACACATGGAGACTAAACAGCTTGCTATTAAACAAGGGCTGGGTTACCAGAGAAATCAAGGAAGAAATTAAAAACATCCTGGAAACAAATGACAATGAAAACACAACAATCCAAAATCTATGGGACACAGCAAAAGCAGTTTTGAGAGGGAAGTTCATATCCTTACAAGCCTATTGCAAAAAACTAGAAAAAATAGTAACAGATGATCTAACTCTACAACTCAAAGAGTTAGAAAAGGAGCAACAAGAAAAGCCCAGTGTAAGCAGAAGGAAGGAAATAACAAAAATCAGAGCGGAGATAAACGACATAGAGACCAAAAAAACAATACATAAGATCAACAAAACCAAGAGCTGGTTCTTTGAAAGAATAAACAAGATAGATGGACCTCTAGCCAGGCTAACCAAGAAACAAAGAGAGAGGACCCAAATAAACAAAATCAGAAATGAAAGAGGTGAAATAACAACAGACCCCACTGAAATACAACGGATTGTTACAAAATACTACGAACAACTCTATTCCAACAAACTGAACAACCTGGAGGAAATGGACATATTCCTAGAAAAATACAAACTTCCAAAACTCAATCAGGAAGAATCTAAAAATCTCAATAGACCAGTGACTTGGGAAGAAATTGAAACAGTCATCAAAAAGCTTCCAGCAAACAAAAGCCCAGGGCCAGATGGCTTCACAGGAGAGTTTTACCAAACATTCAAGGAAGAACTAAAACCTATCCTTCTCAGACTATTCCAAAAAATTCAAGAGGAAGGAACACTTCCAAACTCCTTCTATGAAGCCAGCATCACCCTAATACCAAAACCTGATAAAGACAACTCAATGAAAGAGAATTACAGACCAATATCCCTCATGAACATAGATGCCAAAATCCTCAACAAAATTCTAGCAAATCGGCTCCAGCAGAGCATCACAAAGATCATACACCATGACCAAGTAGGATTTATTCCAGGAATGCAAGGTTGGTACAATATCCGCAAATCAATAAACGTGATACATCACATAAACAAGTTGAAAGATAAAAATCATATAGTCATATCAATTGATGCAGAAAAAGCATTTGATAAAATCCAACACCCTTTCCTGATAAAAACTCTTAACAAGGTGGGAGTACAAGGTTCATACCTCAACGTAATAAAAGCTATATATGATAAACCCACAGCCAACATCATACTCAATGGGCAAAAACTAAATCCATTCCCTCTAAGAACAGGAACAAGACAGGGATGCCCACTATCGCCACTCCTCTTTGACATAGTACTGGAAGTACTAGCCATTGCAATTAGACAAGAGGAGGAAATAAAAGGCATCCAGATTGGAAAAGAAGAAGTAAAGTTATCCTTATTTGCAGACGACATGATATTGTATATAAAAAACCCAAAAGACTCCATTAAAAAACTAATTGGCTTAATAAATGAATTTGGCAATGTAGCAGGATACAAAATTAACACCAAGAAATCTATGGCATTTCTATACACCAACAGTGAGTTTATAGAAACAGAGACTAAAAAAGCAATCCCATTTACCATCGCACCAAAAAAATTAAGATACCTAGGAATAAACTTAACTAAGGAAGTAAAGGACCTATACGCGGAAAACTACACGACACTGAAAAAAGAAATAGAGGAAGATGTTAACAGATGGAAGAACATACCATGTTCATGGATTGGTAGAATCAACATCATCAAAATGTCCATACTTCCTAAAGCAATCTATAGGTTCAATGCACTCCCCATTAAAATACCAACGGCATATTTCACTGACCTAGAAAGAACTCTCCAAAAGTTCATTTGGAACAATAAAAGACCCCGAATAGCCACAGCAATCCTGAGAAAGAAGAGTAAAGTAGGAGGTATCTCAATACCAGACTTCAAACTGTATTACAAAGCCACTGTTCTCAAAACAGCCTGGTACTGGCACAAAAACAGACATATAGATCAATGGAATCGAATCGAGAACCCAGATATCAACCCAAATCACTATGCTCAATTAATATTTGACAAAGGAGCCACAAATATACAATGGAGTCAAGACAGTCTCTTCAATAAATGGTGTTGGGAAAATTGGACAGATACATGCAAAAGAATGAAACTAGGTCACCAACTTACACCATACACAAAAATAAACTCAAAATGGATACAGGACTTAAACATCAGACGGGAAACCATAAAAATACTAGAAGCAACCACAGGCAACAAAATCTCAGACGTATGCCAAAAGAACTTCTTCACTGATACTACCCCTAGCGCAATCGAAGCTAAAGAGAAAATAAACAAATGGGACTACATCAAAATAAAAAGCTTTTTTACAGCAAAAGATACCATCAACAAAACAACAAGAAAGCCCACTGTGTGGGAGAACATATTTGCAAATGTTACCACTGATAAAGGTTTAATCTCCAACATCTACAAACAGCTTATACAACTAAATAAAAGGAATATGAATGATCCAATTAAAAAATGGGCAACGGACCTAAATAGAATATTTTCAAAAGAAGACAGAAGGAAGGCCAAAAGGCACATGAAAACATGCTCAAAGTCACTAATTATTCGAGAGATGCAAATCAAAACAACAATGCGGTACCATCTCACACCTGTCAGAATGGCCAACATCAACAAATCAACAAACGACAAGTGTTGGCGAGGTTGTGGAGAAAAAGGAACCCTCGTGCACTGCTGGTGGGAGTGCAGACTGGTGCAACCACTGTGGAGAACAGTGTGGAGTTTCCTCAAAAGACTGAAAATGGAACTCCCATTCGACCCAGTAATTCCACTTCTAGGAATATATCCCAAGAAACTAGAAACACCAATCAGAAAGGATATATGCACCCCTATGTTCATAGCAGCACAATCTACAATAGCCAGAATTTGGAAACAACCGAAGTGTCCGTCAGCAGATGATTGGATCCAAAAACTTTGGTACATCTACACAATGGAATACTATGCTGCCATAAAAAAGAAGGATTTCTCATCATTTGCAGCAACCTGGATGGAATTGGAGAACATCATGCTGAGTGAAACAAGCCAATCAATGAAAGAGAAACACCACATGACCTCACTCATTTGTGGATAATAAAGAACATTATAAACTGATGAACCATAAGATAGATATAGTGACAGTATATCAACAAGTAGACTGTCAAATTACAGTGGGGAGGGGAGGAAGATCTGGGGAAGAAAAATAGATCAACGAAGGACTTGTATACATGCTTATAAGTGCAACCAATGGACACAAAACTTTGGGGAGGGAGGGGATGTCTGGGAGGGAGGGAGGGGGTTAAAAAAAATCAATAAAATATATTTTAAAAAAATAAAATAAAAAAAAATTAAAATAAATAAAATAAATAAATAAATAAATAAATCTGATGAACAATATTAACTGGTGAATATAATAGAATCAGAGATATGGAAGGGGAGTGAACTGACGATTCTCAGGGAAAAAGGGAGATGGGGATGTGGGAAGAGACTGAACATAAACTGTGCACCTATGGATGAGGACAATGGGGGGTGGGGAAAGGGCAGAGGGTGGGGTGGGAACCTGGTGGAGGGGAGCAACGGAGGGGGGAAAAAAAGAGGAACATCTGTAATAATATGAACAATAAAGATTTTTTTAAAAATATATAAACATTGATGGCGGCTGGAGGGAGTGGGGAGGGAGTGTGTGTCCCCAGGGCTGCTGTGAGCACCTGTCAGGCTCTGCAAGGAGCTCATGTGGTCACTTCTTGGGGAGGGGATGAGGCCCCACTGAGCCTGAGTGTGACCTTTTAAACCCACACTGAGTGTGACCTTTTATGTTTTTTAAATATATTTTATTGATTTTTTTACAGAGAGGAAGAGAGAGGGATAGAGTTAGAAACATTGATGAGAGAGAATCATCAATCAGCTGCCTCCTGCACACCTCCTACTGGGGATGTGCCCACAACCAAGGTACATGCCCTTGACCGGAATCAAACCGGGGACCCTTCAGTCCGAAGGCCAACGCTCTATCCACTGAGCCAAACTGGTTTCGGCCTGAATGTGACCTTTTAAACCCACACCTGAGTGTGACCTTTCAAAGAGATGCTCCTCCGTGGTTGTTAGGTGGGAGCTGTGGTGAGAAAAGCACTCCTGCGGCCGCCGAGGTCCATGGGAGTGCAGCCTGCAGGGCCTTCACATTGTCGAAGCCACGGGAGGCCCAGCGGTGGCCCTGCAGGAGCTGTGGGCCCGACATGGCCTGACCACAGGTCCTACATGGCCAAGTGTGGGGAGCCGTGGGCTTCAACTAAGAACAGTGGGTCCCCAGCAGCTCCTCAGCTATAACAAAAGTGCGGCACCAATGACCACCATTTGCGGAGGGACACTGCGAGTGGACACTTTTACACACTTTTAATGAACCTAAAACTGCTCTAAAAACATACATTTTAATCCCCCCACACTCCCCATTTATTAGCAAAGAGGTCTGAGACGGGCTCAAGGCAAAGAGGGAACTGAGGGAGGTGGCAGATGCAGAGGTGACGAGGCGATGAGGTGAGGAGTAGAGTCTGCAGTCACAGAGCAGAACTGGAGTGAAGGCTTGGTGCCATCAGAGGGGCTTCCAGGCATGCATAGACCCCTGGGGGTGGGGGTGGCATCAGAGCTGCACACCTGATAGCTCGGAGAGCCATCACCGGGAGGAGCCAGAGGAGCAGCCCTCACTGCCCACCCATGGTGACCGGTGACCGGTGACCAGTGAGGGGAGTGGCTCCACGCGTGGCTGAGGGGCGGCTCCCCTGGCAAACAGGGCCTGAGGGCTGGGGGAGGGAGGGGAGGGTGGTCTGGTGTCCATGACAACGCCTCCTGCTTTCAGGGACATAGCCACGCTGTGACCGTTTGCTGCAGGTGTGGGAGGACCAGGGGGGAGGAAGGGTTGGGCACACGCCCTTCCTGCCCCACAGCCAGGGCCCAGCCTGCAGGAAGCTGTGTGTCTTGGGTGAGGATGTGCAGGCGTGTATGGGTCAGATGGTATACATCGCCCAGGAGCCAGGCCGAACCTGCAGGATGGGGTGGGGGAGGGGGGGCGCACCAGGTCTCTTGCTGGACCTTGTCCATCCCACACTCGGCCCCTGTGGGACCCTGGCCACACATCTGCTGGCTCCTGGCCAGGGACTCCCTGGAGACCAGCCACACCAGCTCTGGCCGACTGCAGCAGGAAAGGGGTCCGGGAAAGGGTGCTGGGTGAGGCTCCAACTCCCCGGGCAGCTCACTGGTCACAGCATCGTCCCACACACTAAGGTTGAGGGTGCAATCCCAGTCAGGACACATACAGGATCGGCCCATGAAAGCATCAATAAGAGGAACAACAAATCCTTGTTTCTCTCTCTCTTTCTCCCCGTCCTCCTTCCTCTCTTTCTCTAAAGTTAAAAAAGAAAAAAAAAATTTTTAAAGAAACAGATCCGTGTAGAGCCCGGCTCCCTTCCCCGGGCACGGAGGGTTGGCACAGCATCTCTTCAAAACCATGTCCACCAGGAACCTCTGACTGTGACAGCTCACACACAAGTCCTTGCAGATGGAATGGGGTCAAGGCCATCCTGGGTTAGGTGAGTCCTAAGAGCCATGCTGGTGTCCTTTACAAGAAGAGAAAGAGGAGGCCAAAACCGGTTTGGCTCAGTGGATAGAGTGTCGGCCTGCGGACTGAAAGGTCCCAGGTTCGATTCCGGTCAAGAGCATGTATCCTGGTTGTGGATACAGCCCCAGTAGGGGGTGTGCAAGAGGTAGCTGATCGATGATTCTCTCTCATAGATGTTTCTCTCTATCCCTCTCTCTTCCTCTCTGTAAAAAAATCAATAAAAATATTTTTTAATTGTGTGTTTATATATATATATTTAATATATTTTATTGATTATTTACAGAGAGGAAAAGAGAGGGATAGAGAGAAACATCTATGAGAGAGAATCATCGATCAGCTGCCTCTTGCACACCCCCTACTGGGGATGTGCCCGCAACCAAGGTACATGCCCTTGACCGGAATCGAACCTGGGACCTTTCAGTCCGCAGGCTGACGCTCTATCCACTGAGCCAAACCGGTTTCGGCTAAAAATTTTTTTTTTTTTAAAGAAAAAAGAAAGCGGGGGAAGGCCATGGGCAGGCAGAGGCGGAAACTGGAGTGATGGGTCTATAGGCCAAAGGATGCCAAGAATCGCCCACCAGAAGCCAGGAAAAGCACGTCACAGATTCTCCCTTGGAGCTTCTGGAAAGAACTAAGCTCTTGGCACCTTGATTTCAGATCTCTGGCTCCCGGCACCGTGAAAAATCAATGTCTGTTCCTGCAAGCCCCCAAGTTTGTGGTACTTTGGTAGGCAGCCCGGGAATGCACCAGCCTGGCCATGAGTGAAAGCTGTGTCAGTCAGAGGCCAGAGGGGCCCCTGGCGACAGACTGCGGACAGCAAAGGCGTGGTGTTGAGAGGCGATGGCTCTTGGCATTAAGGAGGCTGGTCAAGGAGAGGATGTGACAGCCTGGGCTGCCTCCTATTCTCTCCACCGCCGCCAGGGGGCGCAGGAAGCCTTGCGAGACAGAGCATCTGTCAAAAAGCTGTCACAGCGCACACTTACATTGGTGAACGTTGTCAAAGCATACCCTGTAAACCTGCCTTTATTAAAAGAGGAGGAATAATACCTTAATCAACACAGAAATTAAAAATAAAAGAGGAGGGAGAGAGCAGACATGATGCTGGGCATGGCCGGCAGAATCCCAGAGCTCACAGCTGTCAGAAAGGGAAACTTACAACCACAGGCGCCTGCAGAGCTCTGGGGAACGTAGAGGAACGGGACCCCGTGTTCTGAGGGGGGGGGGTGTGCATTTCCCGGGGCTGCCGCAACAAAAGGCCAAAGCCGGCAGGTGAAACAACAGAAATGCATTTATTTTCTCTCTTTTTATAAGGTGGAGTGGCGGCCTCATCACTGCACTCCCTGCTCCGCGTCCGCGTGCCTCTGTGGGCCTTTCAGAAAGATCCCTGTGGCTGCCATTAGGGGGGACACCCCCCCATAATCCAGGGGAAGCTCCTCCTCCCCAGATCCTAATCACGTCAGGTGCCAAGTCATGGAACATCCGTTGGTTCCGGAGAGGAGGACCCAGACCGACTTGTGGGGCGCCACTCAGCCCCGCCAGCGCGGTGCGTGCAGCACACACATCTCGTCCGGAGACGCGCTAGCCCTGCTCCGAGAGGCCGGGCCCGGGAAAGGTCACCAGAGAAGGTTCTTGCACGAAGGATATCGGCGTGGATCCTGGAGAGAGGGGAGCAGCCCCGCAAAGAGGAAGCAGCACATCAGAAGTTCACTCTGCCGAAACCGGTGTGCCTCAGTGGATAGAGTGTCGGTCTGCGGACTGAAGGGTCCCAGGTTTGATTCTGGTCAAGGGCACATACCTGGGTTGCGGGCACATCCCCAGTGGGGGTTGTGCAGGAGGCAGCTGATGGATGTTTCTCATCGATGTTTCTAACTCTCTGTACCTCTCTCTTCCACTCTGTAAAAAATCAATTATTTTTTTTTTTAAAGAAGAAGGAGAAGAAGAAAAAGTTCACTCAGTGACGCATAGCCCCCAGAGGCACCGAGTTGGGTGAGCGGAGGGATCCCCTGAGCGAGGATCCCCAACTCTCGGAGGAAGAGAGCAGCACCTGGAGCAGGGGGTGCCAACGCCAAGAAGTTGGAGTTTAACGGTCGCCTGTCCACCGCGCCCCTCGGAGTCCAGGCACCCCAGGCGCCCCCCTTACACACACACACACACACACACACACACACACACACACACACACACACACCCCGCACAGTGGCCAGGTGTCAGGGCGCCTGCTCCACCAGCGCCTGCCCGGGCCACAGCCTCCTCCAAGGAGAGCGTGCGTCCGGCGCGCCCCCGTGTGGCCACGGGGATTAACTGCAGGCTCCCCTCTCCCCCTCCCCTGTAAGCATCCCCGCAGGCAAGCGCAGCGACCAGCTGAGGTCAGCACCCCATGGTGCTGGCCAGGAGCCGGTCCCCAGTGCCCAGCTCACCCAGCCCGCTACCGGCGCGGCTCCCGGCTCAGGCCCCTGTGCCCTCTGAGGGGTCCCCATGGCTCAGCGCTGAGCCCCCCCAGAAACAGCTCCAGCTTTGTCGCCCCAGCCCCGCTCCAGCCATTTCCCCAAAAGCACCCGCCGTCCTGAGGCCCTTCGAGGGCAAAGCTGTGTCTTTGGGCCGTCCCTGGACCCCTGGGGCATGGGGAGAGGGGCCATGGCCTGGAGTGAGCACTCGGTGGGTGTGTACCCCCAAACGTGAATAGACAACTGCACAAGTGAGAGAGCCCTGCCCGCATGGGGCGGCCAGCAGGGGGAGGCAGAGAGCAGGGGCTGTGGCCCCTGCAAGGTCCTGGCCCAGAGCACTCTGTTATAATAACGTAACCCCTCTCATTCTTGTGTGAAATGCTTGCTGCAGGGGTCCTCAAACTTTTTAAAGTGGGGGCCAGATCACGGTCCCTCAGAGAGCTGGAGGGCCGGACTATATGAACTACTAATTCCTACTGTAACACCTCTGCTGCGCTCACTGCCCAAAAAACCTGGCGGGCCGGATCAGACTCCTCTGCGGGCCACAAGTGGCCCGCGGGCCACAAGTGGCCCGCGGGCCGTAGTTGAAGACCCCTGCTAGGGAAACCCCCAATACTCTGTAACTCCCAAAGTTAGTGAACACCCCACTATCTTGATGTGAAAGCTCTGTGCCTTTAAGTGTAAACGCCCTGCTCCCAGCATAAGGCACAGCGACTGGCCACACTGATAAGGACACAGTTGTTGACCCTGGTCCATATAACCCCAGGACCAGCTCCAGCTGAGGTCACCTGCCCGAATAGAGGAGGACTCCACGTCGCTCCGAGACCAGCCCCTGATTGCTCTGCGGTGTGAGCCTGAACCACTGCGGCCGCCTGCCTGTCTCTGTCTTCATTGTCTGTCCTACAGTGTGCATCGCCAGGTGGCCTTTGCTGGAGCCTAGGATCCACTCGGAATAGGTCAATAAACCCTGTGTGATTGCATACTGATTCTATGTGTGTCACGTGTTCTGGTTTGGCTCAGCTGCCTAGACATGGAAGTACCAGCAGATAGGCCGTTATTGCTGACTCCTGGTCACCTGCATTTGTCCCACTGAGTCTAGACAGATAATCAATTAATTGGGGCATAATTGGGGCACACCCAGACCCTCCCCCAGTCCTGGCTCCAGGATTTTTCTTTAAATTTGTTTAAGTGTTTCATTAAAGCCTGTATTAAAAACAAGAAACTGTAAAGCTCTACCAGAAATGAGAGGCCGGTGTTTCTCGCCATCAACAGAGATACAACACAAACGTTACAACCGCGGAAACAAAGTGTGCGGGCTGTGCACCACGCCCAGGGCCACGGAGGGTGAGGGGCCAGTCCCAGCTCCGGCTCCTGGGAGAGAAGAAAGCGCAGTGAGACTCCGGTTTCCCCAGAGGGAACACTCCATTTGCCCTGGAGCCGTGATGGTGGGGAAAGCGAGGGAGAAGCCCCTGAAGGGCCCTCCTCCCTCCGGGGCTGAGTCTGTAGGTAAGAGGCAGCCGGACATCCACAGTGGAATGGCAAAGCACCGTCCGCTCAGACGTCAGGGACCGGGGAGGGGGCGGGGGATCTCATCACAGCCCAGTGAATTCACAGCAGGCTCCCTGCAGACACCGCCTGGGTTCTGGTTTGTGTGGTGAGCAGCAGCCGTGGCCCCGATGCTGGCATCTGTACTAGGCCAACTGGGCACAGCCCCCGGCTCTTGAAAGGTGACTTCTGATCTGGTGTCGGAGTTTTTTCCAGTCCCATCAAGAGGGAGGATCACAGCAGTGGGTGGTCGCCTGGTGGGGATACAAGTGAGCACCAGAGTCTTGCCCCCAATAAGCCAGCTGTCCAGAGGGCACCCCACAGTCCTGCACTCAGACGCCAGCACGGTCATTATGTTGTGGGGTCGAACCCTGGGTTCAAAATAAGACCACTGGAGGCTGATGATTGATTAAAAAAGCAGGCAAGGATTTATTGAAAAACTGGCCAGGACGGCGCAAGAGCACCACACGCAGGTGGACTCCACACGACCGAACTGTTCCAGGGTTAGGCAGTCCTTTCTAAAGGTTCAAACCACAGGAATTTTCCTTTGTTCTAAATTCTAAAGGCTGGGAACATTGGAATGTGGCCCTATCTTGCGATAGCCGATAACACAGAAGCAGAGATCAGAGGTTATCTACAGTTTCTATCTCTGAAGGTTATCTACAGTTTCTATCTCTGAAGCTACTGAGTCAGTGGGAATCAATCTCCCGGGTCCTGGTCCCAGGCAAGGGAAAATTGCCTTAGCCTCCAGGTCTCCACCTGGAAGCTGAGGTAAATATCCTGTGTTTAATCAGGTGCAGGAGCCAGACTAGAAGGGTTAAAATTCAAACAGCAGTCTTTACCAAAGTATGGTTGCTACTATATTTCAACACGTTCGCTCACTCGCTAAGCCTCTCCACTGGTGCTTGCTGCAGGCTGAGCACCGGGAGCATGGCCCCGAATACAGTGCTCTGCCGGGGGGCTGCTCTTCCTCCCTCTGCAGTGGATCCGGGGCTCTGTCCTGCCCCTCGGCACCCTGCTTTCTCTCCTCCCCTGGGCAGCACCCTCTCTTCAGCTCTCAGCCCTCTGCCACTTACACAGCAGCCCCCTGTCCGGGCAGGTGGTCTGTGGGCTGGACCACAGGAAGGACAGTTGGCCGTGGATCAGGCTCGTGTGGTCTGAGGCCTCAGAGAAGCCGGGATGGTGTCCTCGTTGGCTCAGGCCACCACCACAACACCACAGACTGGAGCTCAGGAACGAGGGACACGGACTTCTCACTGGCGGGCTGCGATCAGGTGCCAGCGGGTCCTGTTCTGTAAAGGTCTCCCTGTGCAGCTGGTTCCTCGAGGGGCACAGCGTGAGGAGCTGATGCCCCTGAACCTGGGTGGGAAGGCGGTCCCTGTGGCCATCTGCCTCCCTAGGTTTGCTAGCTCCTGCTCACACATTCGCCCCTCAAGACCAGCGCAGACTCACCCAGGCCGACCCAGACCCAGGAACACAACAGGGATGGGTGCTCAATGCTGCTGACGCCCCCCGCCAGGCCCTGCTCAGGCTCCCGGCCTCGCCCTGGAGGGGCCTCTTATTCCCGAGCTGGCTCCTCTCCTGTGACTCACTGACCTCTGACCTTTCGACAACCAGCTTTTCTAATTAGGTGAGTGCTTCATTCGTTAAGGTTACCTGCCTCTTGGGTCATTCTTATTGACAATATTTTCCTCTCCCCATTTAGGAAAAAAAAATTGTTTTTTAATGCCTTGCACTTACTGACCTCCCAGCACTGAAACACACGTCAGATTGCTGGGGAAAGCCCCTGGATGGGCACCTTCCCAGCTTCCCATCTGCCCTGCTCCCTGCCAGCTGCCTCCACAGCCCCCCACCCCTCACCCCTCAGCCCAACCCTTGTCCTGCCCCGCACCGCAGCCACCAAAGCACATGCTCCCCTCACAAGCCCTGTGTGGTAGGGACCTGCCATCCTGGTTTGCCCAGAACTGAGGGGTTTCCAGGAGGTGACTTCAGGGCCCTATTATCCTACACTAGAGGCCCGGGGCACAAAATCCGTGCACTTGGGAGCAGGGGTCCCTCAGCCCAGTCTGCGCCCTATCGCAGTCCGGGACCCCTCACTCCTTACTGCCCGCCTGCCATGGAGGCGGGAGAGGCTTCCCCGACCACCACTGTGCTCACAGCCGTGAGCCAGGCTTCTGGCTGAGCAGCACCCCCCTGTGGGAGCTCACTGACCACCAGGGGGCAGCTCCTGCATTGAGCATCTGCTCCCTGGTGGTCAGTGCAGGTCATCACAACCCGTTGTTCTGCTGTTTGCTTCATTTGCATATTAGCCATTTTTTTAAAAAATATATTTTATTGATTTTTTACAGAGAGGAAGGGAGAGATATAGAGAGCTGGAAATATCAATGAGAGAGAAACATCGACCAGCTGCCTCTTGCACACCCCCTACCGGGGATGTGCCCGCAACCAATGTACATGCCCTTGACTGGAATTGAACCTGGGACCCTTCAGTCCGCAGACCGACGCTCTACCGCCGAGCCAAACCGGTTTCGGCTAGCCTTTTATTATATAGGATAAAAGCCTAATATGCTAAGTGTCCAGTCATCTGCTCAATCAATCAAAGCATAATATGCTAATGAGATGCTAAGGATGCTCAACAGCTCTCTATGACACGCACTGACCACCAGGGGGCAGACAGTCAATCAATTGACCAGTTGCTATGACATGCACTTACTACCAGGAGGCAGGCACTCCGACTGGTAGGTTAGCTTGCTACTGGGGTCTGGCCAATCAGGATTGAGCAAGACAGGCCAGACTCGCCCTGTAGCCCTCCTGCAGTCCCTCCCTGACTGGCCAACCTCCCATGTCCCTCCCCACCACAGATCGTGCACTGGGTGGGGAGGAGGGGGTCCCTCGGCTTGTTCTGCACCTCTCACAATCTGGGGTCTCTTGGGGGATGTCAGAGAACTGGTTTTGGCCTGACCCCTCAGGCCTGGATGAGGGACCCTATGGGTGCACAAATTCATGCATTGGGCCTTTAGTTATTAGAAAATAATAATTTTTTAAAAAATCATTAAATTTGCCTTTGTCACCACTTTTTAAGTAAACAGTTCAGTGGCATTAGAACATTCCTCATGTTGAACAGCCACCATCTCTCTCTCATTCCAGATTTTCATGCCCCAAAAGGAAACCCGTGTGTGTGAAGAGCCATCCTCCCCGCCCCCTGCCCAGAGGAGCCACGTGCTGCTTTCTGTCTCTGTGGTTTGCCTGCTCTGGGCATTTCACACCGACGTCACCTTCCGCACCTGGTTCTCTCACTCGCGTGTTCTCCAGGCCCCTTCATGCGGTGGCATGTGTGGGGGCTCTTCCTTCTTATGGCCTCCTATTAGCCGGTTGTGTGGGCGGGCCAGCTTGTTAACCGTGTGACTGTTGATGGACCCGCGGGTTGTTCCCATGTGGTGGCTGTGGCAAACGGTAATGCCATGAACATTCACTGACATGTTCCCGTGGGCCGTCCCGGTTTCAGTTCCTTTGAGTCTATACCTAAGGCGGACTTGCTGGGCCACATGGGAGGGGACTCTCACTATTAAAACCAAACTGGAACAGGCTGGTGAGCTAGGCCCGCCTGTGTGAATGCTGGTGAGCTCGGTCCACCTGTGAGTGCTGGTGAGCTCGGTCCGCCTGTGTGAATGCTGGTGAGCTCAGTCCACCTGTGAGTGCTGGTGAGCTCGGTCCGCCTGTGTGAATGCTGGTGAGCTCAGCCCGCCTGTGTGAATGCTGGTGTGCTCAGCCCGCCTGTGAGTGCTGGTGTGCTCAGTCCGCCTGTGAGTGCTGGTGAGCTCGGTCCGCCTGTGTGAATGCTGGTGAGCTCAGTCCGCCTGTGAGTGCTGGTGAGCTCAGTCCGCCTGTGTGAATGCTGGTGAGCTCGGTCCGCCTGTGAATGCTGGTGAGCTCAGTCCGCCTGTGAGTGCTGGTGTGCTCAGTCCGCCTGTGAGTGCTGGTGAGCTCAGTCCGCCTGTGTGAGTGCTGGTGAGCTCGGTCCGCCTGTGTGAGTGCTGGTGAGCTCAGTCCGCCTGTGTGAATGCTGGTGAGCTCAGCCCACCTGTGAGTGCTGGTGTGCTCAGTCCGCCTGTGAGTGCTGGTGAGCTCAGTCCGCCTGTGTGAGTGCTGGTGAGCTCGGTCCGCCTGTGAATGCTGGTGAGCTCAGTCCGCCTGTGTGAATGCTGGTGAGCTCGGTCCGCCTGTGTGAATGCTGGTGAGCTCAGCCCGCCTGTGTGAGTGCTGGTGAGCTCAGTCCGCCTGTGTGAATGCTGGTGAGCTCGATCTGCCTGTGTGAATGCTGGTGAGCTCAGCCCGCCTGTGTGAGTGCTGGTGAGCTCAGTCCGCCTGTGTGAATGCTGGTGAGCTCGGTCCGCCTGTGTGAATGCTGGTGAGCTCAGCCCACCTGTGTGAATGCTGGTGAGCTCGGTCCGCCTGTGAATGCTGGTGAGCTCAGTCCGCCTGTGAGTGCTGGTGTGCTCAGTCCGCCTGTGAGTGCTGGTGAGCTCAGTCCACCTGTGTGAGTGCTGGTGAGCTCGGTCCGCCTGTGTGAGTGCTGGTGAGCTCAGTCCGCCTGTGTGAATGCTGGTGAGCTCAGCCCACCTGTGAGTGCTGGTGTGCTCAGTCCGCCTGTGAGTGCTGGTGAGCTCAGTCCGCCTGTGTGAGTGCTGGTGAGCTCGGTCCGCCTGTGAATGCTGGTGAGCTCAGTCCGCCTGTGTGAATGCTGGTGAGCTCAGCCCGCCTGTGAGTGCTGGTGAGCTCAGTCCACCTGTGTGAATGCTGGTGAGCTCGGTCCGCCTGTGTGAATGCTGGTGAGCTCAGCCCGCCTGTGTGAGTGCTGGTGAGCTCAGTCCACCTGTGTGAATGCTGGTGAGCTCAGTCCGCCTGTGAGTGCTGGTGAGCTCGGTCCGCCTGTGTGAATGCTGGTGAGCTCAGCCCGCCTGTGTGAGTGCTGGTGAGCTCAGCCCGCCTGTGTGAGTGCTGGTGAGCTCAGCCCGCCTGTGTGAGTGCCGGTGAGCACAGCCCGCCTGTGAGTGCTGGTGAGCTCGGTCCGCCTGTGTGAATGCTGGTGAGCTCAGCCCGCCTGTGTGAGTGCCGGTGAGCTCAGCCCGCCTGTGTGAGTGCCGGTGAGCTCAGCCCGCCTGTGTGAGTGCTGGTGAGCACAGCCCGCCTGTGAGTGCTGGTGAGCTCGGTCCGCCTGTGTGAATGCTGGTGAGCTCAGTCCGCCTGTGAGTGCTGGTGAGCTCAGTCCGCCTGTGAGTGCTGGTGAGCTCAGTCCGCCTGTGAATGCTGGTGAGCTCAGTCCGCCTGTGAATGCTGGTGAGCTCAGTCCGCCTGTGTGAGTGCTGGTGAGCTCAGTCCTTCCTGCCCTCTGGGTGGTGATAGATCCTTCCTTACCTCAGTTGATGGACAGACATAAACCCCACCTGCGGCCAGACACCTGAGCTCTGAACCACCAATCAGCATCTGCCAAATACTCTAAGCCCCCGATTCCTAAGTCCCTAGGTCCCTAATCAATCAGTGTGTGCTGAGTGCCCTAAGCCCCGCCCCCTATCCTTAAAGATGCTTGTAAGCCCCTCGCTCACTCTCTTCCGCTCCTCTCCGTGGAAGCAGCCGGCAGGGGTACCCTTCCCTCCAATAAAGCCTGTGTGTGTCCTGCCACCCAGTCTCCCGTCTACCTTCTCTAGTTAATCTATCAGGTGGGCTCCTCCATCCTGCTCAGCAAGGATGCCCAGCCTGCACCTGCACGGGTGATCATGGCACCCGGAACCCAACATGCTCCACACTGGGCTCCACAGACCTGCAACCCCAGCCTCCCCCGTGGGACCTCCTGCTCCCAGCCAGCCTCAAGGCCGGGTGTCGCCCTTGACCTCTCCTGCTCTCCCCAAGCTCCCAAGTCCTAGCTATCCTCCCACCCACCCACCTCTCTCCTCTTCCCTGTCTGGGCCACCAAACCTCCCCATCCCCAATTTCTTCAAGAGTCAGCTGGGCCCTGACCGGTTTTAGCTCAGTGGATAGAGCGTTGGCCTGTGGACTGAAGGGTCCCAGGTTCAATTCTGGTCAAGGGCATGTACCTTGGTTGCGGGCACTCCCCAGCAGGGGGTGTGCAAGAGGCAGCTGATCAATGTTTTTTAACTCTCTATCCCTCCCTTCCTCTCTGTAAAAAAAAAAAAAAAAAGTCAGCTGGTCTCCCTCTAGGCTCTGACCGCCTGTGCACTCTGTGATCCACCAGAACCCGCCCACCGCCCCCTCCCACAGGACACCATCGGAGCTCCCTGCTGGAGCCGGTCCCTGGTGTCCCCCCTGGCCATCTGAATCGCTCTCCAGCCCTCCCCCTCTGGCTGCACAGCCCTTGCCATTGGCTCTGGAAAACGCCTCCCTGGCTCCCAGCACTGCCTCTGGGAGGCTGCCGGCCTGGGTGACAAGGCCTCGTGAGACCTTTCCTCCACCCCCGTCATGTGGCTCTCACTGTAAGGCGAGGCCCGCTCTGCTCAGGTACCGCACCTCTGGACTGCTCACTCTGGGGGGTAGGGATGGGTTCTCCCTCGTGACTCCTTGTACCCCAGTTCCACGCTGGGCACACAGCACAAACACACATTGAGTCGGAATCTGTTGTCTCAAAGGGAACAGAGAATTTCATGACGTTGGAGACCCCTCAGGGGTTTGAGCTCATTATCTGGAGAAAGCACATGGGAGGTGAGTCAGCACCGCAGCCTGCCAGAAGGGGGAGCCAGTGGGAAAGGCCAGGGAAGTGGCAAACATGGCTGTCAACTCCCCAGAGGGGCCCTGGTGGACAGGGAAGATGGCAGGGCTGGCCCTGAGGCAGAGGAGCCCCTGACGTGGCTAAGCTGACCTTCCTGCTTCGCTTCGGAGCTCTGGGCAGGGTGTCCTCCCCTCTGAGGCCGTCTCCCTCCTCGGGGCCAGGCAGCCAGGGACCAAGACCCAGCTCAGCTGCAGGGACGGGCACCTGAGGTCTGCACCTCACTGGGACCCGGAATCCAGGATGGAGAAGCAGAGCACCAGGAAACCAGGAGGGGGCATGCCACGATGGCCTTGCATGTGGCTGTCCACTCTAAGCACGTCGTTCAGAGTAGGAACATGGAGATCACGTGTCCGCAGGTGTTTCTTGGGGGTGCAGACAGCCTGCATAAAATAACTTTGAGCAAGCCATTCTTGTTTCTTGTAAACATCCTTCTGGTTAAAGCAAATGAAAAGGCTCTGCTTTGTTCGGGCCGAGGGGGTTACTGTAACACCTTACCAAGTCTGGGTGTCCTCCCTCTCTCCCTCCCCCTCTTCCACCTCTAACGAGAAAGAACTGGGGGGGAGGGGGGGGGCGCGAATCTGGGCAGGTGACTCTATCCCTGTATAAATTAGCGTGACCCGTCTCGCGCTGTGTTTGCGGGTGCAAGGAAGGCATAGGAAGGCTGTCCCTGCCCGGTGGTGACGAAAAGCCTCCTTTTAACAGTGTGTTTGCCTAGATGAGTAAGCTAAGTTGGTGGTGCTGGGCTGCACCTGCCCTGATTGCCGCTGCGGGAGCTTTGCTGCCACCTGGCGGCCACAGTCGCCAGGGCCACGAGACGCGGATGCCACATTAGAATAGCCCGTGCCAGGCAGGTAGGCTCCGGCTTCTTGCACTTTTCCCGCCGGGCATACTCTGAACACCTTCTATAACCGGGGCGCAGGTGGGAGGCAGACTCCCTCACCCACCCCCACAGCCCCCCTCTCCCCAAACAGCTGGTTATAGTGTAAACTGCGGGGGGGGGGGGGGGGGCGGTCCAGAGGCGGGGCAGGGGGAGGGCAGTTATCCAGCCGCAGTGCTGGGGGAGGAAGGGCGAGCCCTCGGAGGGGCTGGTGTGGGCAAAGGCCTGGCGGTGGGGAGGGGGGGGGTGGGCATGGGCGGAGGAATGATCTGGGCGGAGTCAGAGGTTGCACCTTCGCCTACGGGACTGAGGGTGAGATGGCTGCTGGGGAAGAGCAGACTTGCCTCGCCCCATGGGCGAGGACGACCGCCGGCAGCGGCTCTGGGATCCTCAGAAGGCCGCGTTTACTCGTGGGGGCTGAGTCTGAGGGGCATCCGGGGAGATGCTGGGCCAGGGCTGTGCGGAGGGCTCTGGGGAGAATGCATTCATGGCACGTGCGCCTGCAGGGCATGATGGCACTTCTAGGTGTGCCCCGTGAGGTCTCTCCCCCTCCCCTCCCCTCCCCTCCCCTCCCCTCCCCTCCCCTTTCCTCCCCTTCCCTTCTTCTCTCCTCTCCCTTTCTCCCTCTCCTCTCTTCTCTCTCTCCCTCCTTCCCTCCCTCATTGAATAAAAACAAACAACCCCTTCCTGGGCCCCATGTTCAATAAGCAGGAGAGACGGTGACTGAATGAATACATGCATGACCAGGTGGGAAGGAGTCTGGGAGAGAAGTCAGGCCGCCACCCCCTGCTTTCTGCTCCAAGCCTTTTTTTTTTTTTTCTTTTTTTTTTTTTTTTTTCTGTTTCAGGAGTTTTGGGGGCCAAACTGTTAGCACCAGGTTCTTCCAGCTCCACCAGGAGGCCCTTTATTCTCTCCTCTCAGTGGAAACACTCAGCTGCATCCAGCTCTGGTGGCTCAGTTACCTGCCGGCCAGGCTGGAGCAGAAATGAGATCATCCCCTCCTGGTCCCCAGCCCCTGTGGCTGGGAGGGCGCACAGCAGGAGGGGGCTGCCGCAGGTGGTGGATGCTCAGCCCGGTCACAGCCTCTCTCTCTCTCTGGTGACTTCACCTGGCAGTTGGCAATGATGGCATTCAACGACCATCTTCCTTTCTCGTTGGGGGCCTGGAGAAGCACTGAACCCATGAGTGATGGCACAGGCAGACAGAGCCCACCCCAGCCTTTGCTCCTCCCTCCGGTCTAATGTAGGAACCACCCAGCGGATGGGATTGAGCAAGGTCGAGGCCAGCTGACCAGCTTCACACGTGCACAGATTGGGGGTGCGTGATACCTTCACTCAACCCCAGCATCCCGCTTGGGACCACCAGAATGTGCCCTGTGGGGTCAGGCCCTGGCTGAGGAGCCAAGTATGGGGTGAGGGGTAACCCTGCCCTGGGGAGCTTGCAAAAGAGCCTCCTGGAAGGGTGGCAGTGGGACCAGAGTCACAGCCAAGTCACTGCTACACAGGAGCCCCTTGTGAACGGCTCGGCCTGGCCAGGCTGGGCTGCAGGGCAGGGAGCCCCTCGGAGCCCCAGGGTGTGTCCCAGGCGCAGCTGGAGTCAGGAGGAAGCAAGGGCACCACGCTAGGATGGGGGAGAGGAAGGCTGCGGGGAGAGGACAGCGGGCATGAGCCCAGTGCCTCCCCCAGGGGCCCCTTGCAGTCTGCACCCCCCTCCCCAGAGCTGGAAGTTGAGATTCTTGATCCTCTGAGGATGGAAGCTCCAGGAAATGAGTCTAGCTTTTGCACAGTAGCTGCACCATTTTACGTAAGCACCAGCAATGCACAGACTTCTAGTATCGCCACATCTTCACCAACTTTCAGTACATTGTTCTCCATCTTCAAATAGAATAACCACCTAACGGGTGTGAAGTAGTATCTTTTGGTGGCTTTGATTTGCATTTCCAGAATGACTAAAGGCGTTAAGCATCTTTTTATGTGCTTGTTGGCCACTTGTATATCTTCATTAGAGAAATGTCTATTCAGGCTCTTTGCCCATTTTTGAACTGGGCTGTTTGTTTGTTTTTTGCTGAAGAGGTTCTTTATATGGTACAGATATTAACCCCTCATCAGATATGTAATTTATAAATACCTTCTTCCATTCTGTGGGATCCCTTTTTACAACTGTTGTGTCCTTTGATGCACGTTTTTTATTTTAATGAAGCCCAATTTATCTATTCTTTTCTTTAGCTGCCGATGCTTTTGGTGTCATAGCCAAGAAATTATTGTCAAATCCAGTGTCATGAAAATCTTCTCCTATGTTTTCTTCTAAGAGTTTTATAGTTTTGGCTCTGATGTTTAGACTGTTGAGTTAATTTTATACATGGTATCGGGTAGAGGTCCAACTTTTATATATATGTATATATAGATCTTGTTCCTTTTTAAAAAAATATATATTTTATTGATTTTTTACAGAGAGGAAGGGAGAGAGATAGAGCTAGAAACGTCGATGAGAGAGAAACATCCACCAGCTGCCTCTTGCACACCCCTGCCGGGGATATGCCAGCAACCAATGTACATGCCCTTGACCGGAATCGAACCTGGGACCTTTCAGTCCGCAGACCGACGCTCTACCGCTGAGCCAAACCAGTTTCGGCTAGATCTTGTTCCTTTTTAATTCAGCCCCTGGAGCAGATGTTTGGAGGTCACCCACTCACAGACCTCCCTGACCACCCTGTCTAAACCAGGCGTATTAGTTAGCTATTACCCGGTAACCAATCACCACAAACTTAGTTTTTAAAGAGGCACATCTATGACCACACGTGCTGTGCATCAGGAACCCAGGCTTAGGAGTGAAAGTCTGGGGTTGCATTCTCCAGGCCTCGCCTGAGGCTCAGGAACCTTCTGCAAACTCACTGGGAGTGACAGCATTCAGCTCCTTGCTGTTGAAGGCCCAAGGTCCCAGCTTCCTCACTGGCTGTCAGCAAGGGGCCGCTCAGCTCGTGGGTGTGGCCCCTGGTCCCTGCCATGTAGCTTATCTACAACACAGCAGCAGGCTTCTATGAGTGCTGGATAAATGCTGTGAATTGACCTGTGAATGGATGATCAAGCCATCACCAAGAACATACACGCAGCCCGCAGCCGTAGCTGGTTTGGCTCAGTGGATAGAGCTCTGACCTGCGGACTGAAGGGCCCAGGTTCGATTCTGGTTAAGGGCACATGTCTGTGTTGTGGGCTTGATCCCCAGTGGGGGGCATGCAGGAGGCGGCCAATCAATGATTCTCTCTCATCATTGGTGTTTCTTTTTCTTTTTTAAAATATATTTTATTGATTTTCTACAGGGAAGAAGAAAGAGGGGTAGAGAGTCAGAAACATCAATGAGAGAGAAACATTGATCAACTGCCTCGTATAACACACCTCCCCCCCCACACACACACACACATACACACACGGGGGGATGTGCCCTTGACCAGAATTGAACCTGAAACCCTTGAGTCCCCAGGCCAATGCTCTATCCATTGAGCCAAACTGGTCAGGGCTGGTGTTTCTTTTGTATTGTTATTATTATTTTTAAAACATTAAATTTTAGTAAGTATTAACATCTCAGTTTTTAATCAATGATCTATAAAAACTTCCAAATAAGTTCTTTAGAAAACATAAAAGTAACGTAAGCCAGTGACTAAAAAACTGATGTACAAATATTACTTAAAGTTATTGATGTTTCTATCTCTCTCTCCCTCTCCCTTCCTCTCTGAAATCAATAAAAATAAAAATAAAAAAGAGCCGAAACCGGTTTGGCTCAGTGGTAGAGCATCGGTCTGCGGACTGAAGGGTCCCAGGTTCGATTCCGGTCAGGGGCATGTACGTTGGTTGTGGGCACATCCCCGGTAGGGGGTGTGCAGGAGGCAGCTGGTGGATGTTTCTCTCTCATCGACGTTTCTAGCTCTCTATCTCTCTCCCTTCCTCTCTGTAAAAAATCAATAAAATATATTTAAAAAAAATAAAAATAAAAATAAAAATAAAAAAGAACATGTGTGCCAGGGTGCAGGCTGCTCAAAGTAGGCTCCTGAGCTGAGGACACCAGATCTGAGGTAGCCTTCTGCCCTCCTCCAACCCACCCTCCAGGTAAACGCTCCCTCCACCTCCCACCAGTCCCAACACTCTCCTTCCAGTGTGGGGGCCTTTGGGCCTCACACTACTTCCCACCAGGATGGGAGTTCTCTCTGCTGGTTGGAACTCAGCAACCAGGGCTGAGGGGCCACAAATATCCCCTCACCACCCACAGACGGAACCAGGTCATAGTCTTGTATCTCTGGCTCCACAACCTTCCATGACTCCTCATGGCCCACAGGATCTGGCCCTGGCCCTCCTCAGCCACATGCCACAGACCACACCCCCATTACCCCTCCAGGCCACTCCCACCTGGTCAGCACCACCCTCTCTCTGCCCCCGGAGCTGAGCTGAGCTCAGGTGGGCCTGGTTCTCCCCTCTTTACTCCAGCAATGGCCACCACCTTGTACCTGGCCACTGCTAGTTGCTGGGCGCATTCTCCATGCAGCCTGTGCAAACCTCCTGGAATCCGAATGAGAAAGAGGGGGAACCAGAGGCCTTTATGCCTCAGCAGGAAGCTGTTTTCTTCAAACGTAGCTCAGCAGCCATGTGCTGTGCAGTAGGTCCTCCTGGGGCGACTGTTACAATGCCCAGTTCCAGGACCACCGATGAACTAAAAGCTGGGAGCCCCGAGAACAGGTGACTCACACAAATCCCTGAGGATCCTGCACCCCAACATTGACAACTGCAGCTGCCTGGCTGAAGGGAAGGGTGGAGGCCACGTCCCCAGCCCAGGCCCGGCCTAGGGAACCCCAGAAGCGGGCAGCGCCTTTGGAATTGAGACTCAGATTCCAAATGGATTCAGAATGCTCGCATTTTGTTCAAGGGGGTCAGGCCCTCTGGCTTTGTCACCTGAGACCCTGGTCACTACCACCAGGCCCGCTCTCTGGGCCACTGCTGATCAGGAATTACCCTATCAAACCCCCTCTTCAGCCCAGCAGAGCCACCACACCCACAAGACCGCCAGCCTCATTTTACTCCCCCAGAGTAACAGGAATGCTGAGAGCACATGGAATTCATCCACAGCATTTGCTAAGAGCACTGGGCCAGATGTGGGCTATACATCGAGTATTCGACCTGTGGTCCCTGTCCCGGGAGGTCAACAGTGTCAGCACAGACCAAATAGGAGACTCTAGTCTAGGGGAAGGAAGCAGGGAGAGAGAAAAGAAGAATGAGTGAAAGGAAGTAGCCTCCGCTGTCCTGGGCCCCCACCCCCGCCTCTTGTGCCCAGAAGCCCTCCTCACCCCACTGTTGCCTGATCCCAAAACGCCCACAGACGGGCTGAGCAGGCTGGCCTATCAGGCGCCCTCTCCCCATCCAGAGCTGGGGTTTGGCTAGCGAAGCTGGCATGGGGAGCTGGGCTGGGGCTGGGGGCGGCTCCACTAGGAGGGGCCTTGCGGGGCCAGGGAGGGCCTGCGTTCCCACGGGGACTAGGGGTGGCTGCAGCTTTGGGGGGGGCGGGGTAAGGTGTGTGGGGAGGTACCTCCCAGCTGGCCCTTCCCCCGCCCGCCAGCAGCCCCGGAACCCCTCCCTCTGGGCCAGCACCAGAGTTAGGGAGTGTCTGCACTTCTCTTCCCGTCGGTCAGGCCCGCTCGGGGCCGTTTGTACCGGGTCAGCTCATTGGACGGATTCGATATACGCCCCACCCAGCACTCCAAACTGGCCAATTAAAACTGGTTTCACAGGGCGCCGTAAGCGGAGGATCGCCACCGTGCTGCGACGCTTCTGGGGTTCCTTAGGCCTCGGTGGTCTCTGTCCCACAACGCTGGGCCTTAGCCCTAAGGAGACCAAAGGGACTCGTGCCCGGAAAGGTGCTCGCGGGGCATCCGGGGAGCCCTTGGAGATCTCGGTCTCCGCCTTCCCCCGCTGCTTACCGGCGTGTCCTCGAGTGGACGCGCGCATCGCAAAGGGGAATTTGCAGACACTCCCTCACATTGTGGACGCGGCTCCTTTAAGAGCACAGGTGTCCGGGGCGCCGCCTGACTGGAAAGCCGCCCCCCGGCTGGGCTCCCCGGGCGAGCCTGGGGCGCGGACGCGTGACGGCGGGGCGCAGGCAGCACGTGGCATGCGGCGGCGAGGGCGGCTCGGGACGCCGGGCGGCGGCGGCGGCCCAGGATATAGGCGTGCGACGGACAGACCCCGCAAGCCCCGCCCGCGCCCCGCCCGCGCCGGGGTCCTCGGAGCGCTCGGGCTGCGCGCGGAGCGGGCTCGGGAGGGAAGTCCCGAGACAAAGGAAGTGCCGCGCCGCCTCCGTCGCCGCCGCTTCGTCCGCCTCGCTCGCCGGGCCGCGGCCGCCCTAGGTGAGCCCGGGTGGAAGGCCCACAGGGTGCGGCGGCGGCGGGGCGGGGGCCAGGCCTCGGCGGCGCGAGCCTCCGCCGCCGTCGGGCCGAGCTCCTCCACCCACGGTCCCCTGGGCCCCCACCCGCGCCTCCTGCGCGCCCCCCGACCTGACCCCGACCCCGCGCCCGGGAACCGTCCGCCTGGGAGCTGTTGACGCTGCGGGCTACGGCGCCACCCAGCCGGCCCGGCCTCGGCGTCGGCCCGGCCTCGGAGCTCCGGTCGCTTTCCCTGGTGGAAGTGCTGGCGTCCCCTCCGGCGTGGGCTCGCGGTGCGGCCGGGGAGCGAGGCGGCATTGACAGGAGCTTTCCCTCCGTGGAGGGACCTGCGTTTCCTGGGTCACGGGTCCGCACACAAACCTGTGGCGCTCTCCAGCCGGGCCGAGAGGCCCAGCAAGCGAGAGTTAAAAGTCTTGGATTGCAAAATTGCTGGTTGGATTGGGGGTGGGGGAGGCGGGGATGATGCCTAAAATTCAAAACCAGCCTGCGTGTTCTTGCGCCTCCAAACAGTTCCACTTGCCGCTGGTGGGACCCTGAACATCACTTCGCTGGAGGGAGAGTTTTCTTTTGTTTTTAAGATTGCTTTGTACCCGTCGAAGGGAGCTTGGAACTGATCTTTTCGTGAGTAGGAGGAAAGGAAGGGGAGGAGGATCACGGCTTGCATTCGTTCCTAAATCAGTTTTTTTTAAGTGGTTTGGTTTGTATATTGTGAAAGCATGCTTAGCTCCACGATTTGCAAAGTTACTGTACTGTTTGCGAAGTTAGCTTTGTTTCTTTTTCAAGAAGATAGATCTAACTGTAAGGAATCGTTACCTTTGGATAGAGCACATACCCATCAGACAAAGGAGACAGGTGCTAGTTTGTCCTGACTTGCTTGTGACCTTTTGGGTGGTTGAGGGGTGAATTGTGCGTGCTGTTGTGTCTTTGGTGAGTCTCCGGGTCTGGGACCTTGCTTCCGAAACAGCCTGGGATCCTGGGAGGTTCGATGAGAAAGAACAGGAAGTGCTGCATTGGGCAAAGCGCATACCTTCCCGCTGAGGGAGTTTGTGTTTGTTTCAACCTGGGCCACCTGTGGGGTCAGGGTACCATCGCCCATTTACAGACGAGGAAGTTGAAGTTGGGGGAGATGAACGACTTGCTGCGCTCGCGAAGCCAGTGAGTAGGTCCGAAGTCTCTGCTGTCAGCCAGCAGAACTGATCTGAGAAGCGAGGGTTCAAGGCAGACCTCCCCACTAAGCCTGGCGAGCCCTGCCTTTGTCCCAGAGCCGTCTCCAGTAGTTCATAGATATTTTTCTTTGCATCTGCAAGTTGCTGCCTTAGCTGCTCCTTATGTTTCTCTCTGTTGGGGAAGGCAGCGTCAGTTTTAAGTGGGATTCTGAATGAGCGCTTCTGTTTTGTAATTAAAATGTAACAAACTGGCTGCTTTCTCCTGAGCGGGGAAAGGCTACCAGGAGTGGAAGCACGGTCTTGAAGACTCGGGTCTGCCTGGGACACAGCAGGTAAACACCTGTAGCTCTTTGCCCTGATGGTGGAAAGAATCTTGTTAGTGCCTGACCTGGTCCATTGGCACTCCGTGGAACTGCCGCTCGTTATTAACCTTTCATGCCTGGGACAGCCACAGCGAGACACTAGGACAGGGTCTCCATGTGCAGCTTTGTTCCATCCTGGAGAAGAGGCGGGTCCTGGCACAGGGTCAGCAGGAGGCAGGCGCTTGGGATCGCCCTGCTGGCCTCGGCCCCTCTGAGCATTGTGTGGCCCTGCACGGTAGCCATGGCTGCTCAGTGTCCAGAGCTGGCCTGGACTTCAGAAGCCAGTTTTATGCCTCACTTAAACAGTGCTTACCAGGCTGCTTGTCTTTGGTCACTGAACTTTTGTGTTAATTCAGCAGAAGCATCCTGCCCGCCTGTGCTGTCTGCTTTGCCATGGCCTGCGATGAGGGGCCTGCCCTCCGGGGGCAGGGGGCAGTACTTTGGAGGCTGGCATGTGCTGTGCCCTCGAACCTGGAGGTGGGGATGTGGCTAACGTGCCATTTAGAACCAGTTGAGGGGAAGACTTAGAGAAACTGAGAAATGACGAATTTTCCACATCAGGGCTACAACTCAAGCCTCCCAGTCAGTCATCACTGTCACTGCCACTTCTGGCAGAAGCTGCTGGTTTGCTCCTCTGCGCACCACCCGGAGGCTCTCACGTCCCTCATGCAGGCCTACCCTTCCCGCTCTCCTCTGGCCCACCAGGACCGTGCTCCCTGGAACAGTCTCCTGCCAGGTTGCTGAGGCTGTGCTTGCTTGGCCACCTGGCCACTATTGGAAAGCAAGTGCCTCTCCTCCCCATCGCGCCGTTTGCATCTCCAGCGCTTCCTCCCCTGTGAGCCCACACCCACACCCCAGGCAGCATCCTGTCAGGCTCTCACCTCTGGTATGGTCAGACCCCCTGGGGAAGAAATGGGCAGACCAGAGCTTGGGGTTGTGTGGTGCAGTGAGCAGTTCTATTGGTGCAAGCCTGGAATTAATCTACTTTGGACTTAATCTTGAGGTCGGATAAAGGTGTGTTCTGGAGTCACAGTGCTGGAGGTAGGGACCACAGTCCAAATTGGTCATCTGTCACCTGATGCCCTTGACTGAAGGGCTTTGATTTCCCCCCCACTTTTCTTGTGATAACCTAAGCATACCTGTTTCTTGAAAATGTACCACATCCAGTTGGTCTGGCGGTTTATATAGTAACTGGGTTCCGAGACCTGGGTTCCTTGGTGGGGTTGGAGGCGACTGCTTTTCTGCAGTGGCAATCCCAAGCCCTCCTCCTTCTGTGCCTGCTTCTTGGGAAAATGGTGGTTCAAGAGCTGCCCCAAACCCAGAGCACTGGGGCCCTTCCAGAGTTCCCGATTCCATGGTGGCCTCTCAGGCCTGGGGTGCGCATTTGATGCCTGCTGACCTAACACCTCATCCACCAAAGTGCCAGCCTTGAGCCTGGGGGTGAGAGGGAGGGGGTGGGCAGGACAGCCAGGTGATGTGGATACTGGGGTGAAGGGCAAGATTTGAGTTGCTGAGCGAGTTGTAGATCAGCCTGGGGTGGGGTAGGGTGTGGTGAGGTGGGTGGGAGGGGAGGTTGAAATAGTAGTTACTAAGCGCAGGAGAGAAAGTAGCCCTGGCACCCACTGGTCAGAAGAGCACCTGGGTTTGCATTGAGGCTCCGGTCTTAAGGGGCAGGTTCTTCTGGACCTCCATTCCTGTCTCAGGAACAGGCCTGTGTGGAGGCTGGGCAGGAAGGCCCGGCTGCTGTCGAGCGGTGTCCTGCTGCAGGGGTGCTTTTCGCACGCGGGGCTGAGAGCCCTGTTGTGGAGGGCACCCCACATTGTACTCGGGCACTTGGGCCGGGCCTTTCCCTGCAGGGGTAGAGAGGGGAGCTGCCGGTCACCGCTTGTCTTGTGAGAGCCTTGTTTATGGTAAATGCATGGACTTAATCCAAGGTATCTTCAGTGTTTCCAGGACTTTGAGTTCCAACAAGCACACTTGGGGTCAAATTCTGCAGCAGGTTTTGTGACCATGTCACCTCTGCGATTCACTGCCCCGCAGTCTGTCTGGTGTGCCCGGAGATGTGCTTTACCTGAGGGCTCCAGGCTGTTAGTTTGAACAGCTAACGGCACTAAGCCTTCAGAGTGTGTGGTCCAGGCCTGCTGAGGGCTTTTGGCTCCTGCCTGGTGCTCCTGAGGAGTTCCTGGGCTCTGTTGGCCTGCTTCGCCTTTGTTGCCTTTCCCAGCGTAAATGGGAGACGGGCCTGAATCCGTCAGTTGTTTGTGAAGTGCCGGGGTGGGGCGACAGGATGAGTGGAGGGGACAGAGGAAAGAGCCGGGACACTGGTGTCACGTGGGTCTGTCGGCTGCAGGGCCAGGTGAGCTGTCTCTGGACTTGTCCACAATGCAGCTGAGCTGCCCTCTGCTCTGGTGCACTTTTCCACTTGGTTGTCTTCACGAATAAGGGTCATCCTGGCTAGGCCTGAATCTGGATTCTGAGCCCTGCTTCTGAGCTGGGGGCCTGACAGTACCTCACATCCCTGCACCAGGAGGGGGAAGCTTTTCATCCCTGCCCTTCCCAGGTCTCAAGCCGGCATTCTGGGTATCCCTCCCCCCACCATCCTGCTTTTTCTGTGTATATGATGGTAGGGCTGGACCCCCACTGCTGGGTGTGACTAAAGTGGGGTGTGTGGGGCACGGGTGCCGGGTGTTTGCTGGGAGGACTCGGCATCCCTTCCTGCACAGCACCTAGCAGCTCTGAGACCCAAGCCTGTGGCTTCGCCTTTCTGAACCTCTGTGTCACCGTGTAACGGAGCCTGAGGGTGTGCCGGGGAGCCCGGGGCTAGGCGCTGACAAGTGAGGCACCACATGGAGGTGTCCGGGAGGCCCAGGCCTCTCTGGTGATCTGCCTGTAGAAGGCCGGAGTCGGGGCCTGATGCCTGTCCAAACACTGGGAGGGGCCACTTGCTAAGCGCATACATGGTCTCAGGCCATGTGAGAGCCTTCACTTTACCGCTTTTCTTGGAAACAAATCTGCTCACTGGGCAGGTGTGATGGAAGGGGCTGAAGGAACCAGGTTTTCCTTCTGATCCCATTTCTGCTGTCTCTTTTAGGACTTTGAATATGTCGGGGATCGCCCTCAGCAGACTCGCCCAGGAGAGGAAAGCTTGGAGAAAAGACCACCCATTTGTAAGGAAGGCTTCATTTCCTCGTGTAGCTCAGTGGATCTTCTCCCTGACGGGGGTGGGAGGCACAGGGGCCCTGTGGGCAGCTAAGATGAGCTGCCACAGAGCTGATGTGCTTGTGTGTGGTTTTCTCTCAGGGTTTTGTGGCTGTCCCAACCAAAAACCCCGACGGCACGATGAACCTCATGAACTGGGAGTGTGCCATTCCAGGGAAGAAAGGGGTAAGAAGCACCATGCTCGGGTGTGGGGTGCACTGTGGGAACACTTCTACCCTTCAGGAGGACTTAGGTTCAAAGTGCATACCGTGATGATCACACAGGCCAGGGGACATGAAATGGTGGCACACGGTTAGTATGACATGTGGTGCCACCCCGACCACCCGCGGCAGTTTTTCTGGATGAAGGATCTGAGCTGCAACAGGGCTAGTAGGCCCAGATCCTGCTGCATCTTTGGGAGCAAAGGTTGGAGAAGGGGCTGTAGGTGCCATGCGGGCCTTCAGGTTTATCCTGGATGTCCTGAGACTGGAGCAGCCCAGGCAGCAATACTCCTGGGTATGTGAGCCTGAACTGTTAGAAATCCATGGCCACCTATGATGGCTGCATGGGCCCCATATGTCCTTCACACACAGCCCAGTCCTCCAAGGTGGTGCCTTCTTGGCTCCGCTGAGTGTATCTGGGCCAGTTAGAACCAGTGCGTTTGAGGCATTAGGGAGTGAGCGTCTCCAACAGCCGAACATATGGCTCTTCCCGTGACTCCAAGGGAAGGAAAGACCTCTGAGGCTTTTGGGTTTTGCTGAGGCCTCATTGGCTCCACTTCCCCCTCCATAGTCTCTCATGAGAATCCACGATGCTCAGCCATGGTGTTTTCTTGACTCCTTTCCCTTGCATTGAACCAGCAGGATTAGGACTTTGTCCATAAGAAAATGTGGTCTGGGTTTGCTTCAACTGAGACTCTTGAGGGCCCAGCACACACCCCAGCTTCAAATGAACCCATACATGGCCCCTTATCTTAGGGTGAGTGAGGCTGGTGGACTGTAGCCGGCTCCCTCCCAGTTGGGAAGGAGTGTTGGACTGAAGAGCTGGAGGCTGACGAGGGACAGGCGGGCCCTGGGGGAGGGGATCTGCATTGAGCTCACTCAGTCCTTACCTGGCTGCTCAGGTACAGACCGCCATGGGCCGCTTGTCTGCCCTCTCCAGGGAGGACTCCTTCCCATTGGCCCTTGGGGCTCATGGAGGTCCTGCCAGCCCTGTTGTGGGGTCGTTGAGCTATGGGCAGGTTACTGGGGGCTGTGTAGCAGCAGCTTGCCCCTCTCCTCCTGGGCCCCTGCAGTAAGAGGCGGCGGCACATCTAATCACAGCTTCATTTCCAACAGACCCCTTGGGAAGGAGGCTTGTTTAAACTACGCATGCTCTTCAAAGATGACTATCCTTCCTCACCTCCGAAATGTAAGTACAACGAAGTCCTCAAAGGTTGGCTTTGATCATGCTCCAGCAGAGATCTGAGTCCTCTTCAGAGAGCTGGCCTCCGGGGTGTCAGTCATTTCACACTCTGCTCCACACAGGGTGGCCCCGCTGCTCTGATCCCTGTGGCCACGTCACACTGATCCTTACGGTTGACTGTGGAGCTGAATGTTTCTAGCCCCAGGGTGGGAGGTGCAGCTAACAGACCAAGTCTCCAGGCTTCACTCTGCAACTGGGAAGCTCCCAGACCCTGGCATGAATGTTGATGAGATCCAGGTGAGGCTCCTGAACCTCAGTGCCGGTCAGGGATGAGGCCACAACATGCCTGCCCCATGGGGACGGCCAAAAAAGGGGCTTTTTGCTGTAACCTGTCATCTGTTAAAATTTCACACCCAACTCTGTGCCTGCATCTGCAGCCTGGATGGATAGCACACTTAAGCCAACAGAGAAGGCAGCAGAAAGAAAACGCCAAGGCCATGTTTAAAACGGCCACAGGTAGACCATCGTGATACAGTTTAGCAAAACTCAGGATGAGCCCTAACCAGTTTGGCTCAGTGGATAGAGTGTCGGCCTGCGGACTGAAAGGTCCCGGGTTTGCTTCCGGTCAAGGGCATATAGTACCTTGGTTGCAGGCACATCCCCAGGGGGAAGTGTGCAGGAGGCAGCTGATGGATGTTTATAACTCTATCCCTCTCCCTTCCTCTCTGTAAAAAATCAATGAAATATATTTTTTAAAAACTCAGGATGAGGGGGGAAGGCACTAAATCTCTCCCGCTCGTGATACAGTGTAGCTAGGGCTGCAAGTGAAAGTTTCTAAGCTATACCTTTTATAGTAGCATCAGGTACCTAGGAGTAAACCCAATAAAAGACATTTAAGACCTCTATACTGAAAACTAAGCCATTTCTGAGAGAATGAAGGACATTCATTCCCAAATAACTGGAGAGATGGGCCGAGTTTATTGATCAGGAGGCTCGCTGTTATGAAGATGTCAGGTCTCTCCAAGTTGATCTACAAATTCAGTGTAATCCCAGTCAGAATCCGAGCAAATTTTTGTGGAAATTGTCACAAGCTATAAATTGTAGGAAGTGCAGAGTGCCAAGACTTGCTGTGGCTCTTGGGAGTTCTAGGCAGGGGTGGGAATGGTGTATCTTAAGTTGGGGTTCAGGGGGTAAAAAGTACCAAGACCCGTTAGCAGGACATGTAAGACATGAATCTGGTTGAGACCTCCAAAGGAAACACAGTAGTTGAGATGGCAAAGAGTCCAGAAAAACTATACAGTGGAGTGACTTATGAGAAGAGACACTGCAAAGCATGCGGAGAGAGGGTGGTCTTCTAATGCACAGACTGGGACAGCCGACTGTCCCAGTGGGAGAATAGGGAACTCAATTTCCCCCTATAGACCAGGTGGATTGTGTTGCCCAGTGGGAAGGCGGATGGGACAGTGCACCTTTTAGAGGAAGACAGGAGGATGTCTTCATGACTTGGGTAGGCAGAGCTTTCTTAACCAGGAAAGCATAAAAAGTGCTTTTCTCCCAGAGGGGGAAATGATGGATTGGACTACACTGAAACTAAGACCATCTCTTCGCCAGAAGATACCATTGATAGTGAAGAGGGGAGAAAATTGTATCTATGTATCAATACTTATATTGAATACTAGAGGCCCGTTGCACAAAGATTCGTGTGATAGGCCTTCCTTCCCCTGGCTGCCGTCACCAGTTTTTCTCCTGCACCCGGAACCCAGGCCTTGGCTCTGGCAGCGGCCTTCAGTCTTCTCTCCAGCCTGAGCAGCGCTCCTGTAGCTCCCTCAGCCCACTGCCCTCCCCTTCATAGCAGGTGTCCCACCCCGCCCAGCCAGCCGCTCTGCCCAGACCTGCCCAGACAGCTCAGAGCTGCTTGGTGGGTGGGGGTGCATGGCTGCCACCATCTTTGTTGGGTTAATTTGCATATCCACTCCTGATTGGCTGGTGGGTGTTGCAAAGTGATGGTCAATTTGCATATTTCTCTTTTATTAGTGTATATGTCAAGAGCCTCTACAAATCAATAAGAAAAAGGCAGCCATTTGATGGAACAGCCCCTTGACAAGAGGTTGTCCACCTGGCCAATCAGCACAAAAAGAGGTGCCTAACTTCATTACCGGAAAATTACCAGTTACAGCCAAAGAGTGAACAGGCAGATAACTGAGGCTGCAGAGCAGCAGAAGCCCACGTAGGTGCATTAGAGAAAGAGTAAATTTTGAATATTTCCTTTGGAAAGCTACTTGCCATGTCTGCTGAAGCTAAAGTTATCCCTACCCTAGGACCCAGCTGTTCAACTCAAGTAAATATTCAGTAGAAATGCATACACATGTTCACCAAAAGGCATGGACAAGCATGTTTATGACAACTCTGTCTGAAAAGCTAAAAGCTGGAGACAACCCAAGTGTCCATTCAGAATAGAAAGGGTAAATCAGTGCAGCAGCAAGAACGAGGGAGCTGTAAGTGCTCAGCAGGAATGAGTCTCCCAAAGGTGATGTTGAGTGGAAGGAGCCAGACACAGGAGCTTATGCTGGAGTCCTTTTATGAAGGTCAGCAGGCCATGCAGTGAGTGATGTGAGGAGCTGGGAGGGGGCTTCGTATGGAAGAAAGCCAGGAGAGACGGAAGTGGGGCTGAGGGGCTTAGGCAATGCTTGTATTCATCATTGGTACACTTTTTTAGCTAAGAAACAAGATTGATAAATCAGATCAAATTCCAATTAGGGCCCTACCTGGTTTGGCTCAGTGGATAGAGCATCAGCTTGTGGACTGAAGGGTCCCAGGTTAGAGTCCAGCCAAGGACACATGCCCAGGTTGTGGGCTTGATCCTCAGTAGGGGGCATGCAGGAGGCAGCTGATCAATGATTCTCGTTGTTGATGTTTTTCTCCTCTCCATCCTCTCTGAGATCAATAAAAAATATATTTTTTTAAAAAAATTCAAACTAGGTACTAGTGTTCACCAAATGTACAATTAAAAGCAAAAATGCAGAGTCATAGTGGGAGGAGATATCTGTAAGACATGTAATTGACAGAAGGCTTGTATCCAGAATAAGTAAAGAGCTCTTATAAATCAATGAGACAACCCAATAGAAAAGTGTACAAGAGACTTGAACAAGAACTTCTCCCAAAAAGTAGCCAGTTTGTCCCAGTAAATGAAAGGTGCTCCCCCTGAGAGGTCATCATGGAAATACAACTTAGAGCCATTCATTTACCAATGGCCGACTCAGGGCCCCAGCCAGTTTGGCTCAGTGGATAGAGTGTCAGCCTGTGGGCTAAAGGGTCCTGGGTCCTGGGTTCGATTCTGGTCAAAGGCACATGTTCAGGTTGCAGGCTCGATCCCCAGTAGGGAATGTGCAGGAGGCAGCCAATCATTGATTCTCTCTCATCATTGATATTTTTATCTTTCTCCTGCCCCCTTCCTCTCTTGAATCAATAAAAATATATTTTTTTTAAAAAATGGCCAAAATCCAAGCTGATACACTAAGTGTTGGCAATACTGTGAAGCAGTGAGTTGTAAGTGGGTACAGCCACTTTGGAAACTGGCAGTATCTGTCCATATTCAACACAAGACACCTGTGATCCACATCTCCACATGGAAATGCACGTGTGCACCAGAATTCACATCCAGGAACAATCACAGCTTTGTTCATATTCACTCAAATGTGCACCTGCAGTGAGGTGGGCAAGTCGTGGGCGGCCGGTCTCCCAGTGGACGCTGTGCAGCAACAGGAGTAACTGCCAGCCTGTGAGGGACGTGACCATGAGTGAGAGTGGGGAGAGCCGCCTGTGGTTTGTGCGCAGACAGTTCAGGGCGTCCTTTCAGGGGTTGCAGGTTGGTTTAGTTGAGCCAAGGGAGTGGGCGATCTGTGAAGTTTTCTGAGAAGCTGTTGATGTTAGTAGATTGTAATTCATCAGGCTGTACTAGACTTGCTACACTTTTCTAGGTAAAATTAATGTTTAAATTGAACGAGAGAGAAAGTACGCCAGAAAAAAGGACAAAGAAATATGTATTAATTTTTAAAAAGAAAATAAACTCTCATTTGGAAGGACCTTGGCTGGTTCCCTAGGACCTCTCACCTGCCCCTTCCCATCTTCCTGAGTCCAGCCTGGCTGGGAGGCCGCCTGGGGCTCTGCTCTGACTCTCACTGTCCTGAAGCAGGTCCTGGGAGTGATGTGGCTCTATCTGAGTCCATTGGAAGGCACACTTGCTCCTCTCCTATCTCCTCCCACCTCCTCCTGCCTTGTGGCCAGTGTTGTTTTTGTAAGCAGTTTTTGGGAAATGCCTGATGACCAGCAAGGTGTTCAGGTGTTCCAAGTGCAGGGAGATGGGGGGGGGGGGAGGGGCGCTCATCAGGACATTATCCTGTAGGACAGCTGTCACCAAAATACATTTCCCTTTTTCCGTGTGGTCTAGGCAAATTTGAACCACCGTTATTTCACCCGAACGTGTACCCTTCGGGCACTGTGTGCTTGTCCATCCTCGAGGAAGACAAGGACTGGAGGCCAGCCATCACAATTAAGCAGGTATGCAGCCTGAGGGCCTCGCCTCAGCCTTCCTTCAGGACCAGTTTGCCTTTTGAACTGCTGACCTCCCACCTTGCTTTGTTTTTCTCTCTTACACAGATCTTATTAGGAATACAGGAACTTCTAAATGAACCAAATATTCAAGATCCAGCTCAAGCAGAGGCCTACACAATTTACTGGTTAGTGATCTGGCCCCTCTTGCTGTGACCTCTCTCATCAGCTTGCACGGCCTTCCCCAGAAGTCCCATCTAGGCTGCCTATAGAAGGGGAGCAGTAGGCGAGCTGTGGGTGGGGGGTAGTCCTGACCCTCCCAGCAGCCTAGGAGGGTGGCCTACACACAGCTCACCCTGCAGCTTACCTGGGGTCAGTGCGGAAAAGGAGGGACTAAGGTGGCCAGGACGGCTTCTGAGGAGGAGCTGCATGTGCAGAGGGCCTGTGGTGGTAAGAATGGGCGGACAGGGCTGGTGTGGTTAGCGTGTTGGTGGGGGTTGGCAGGAGACAGTCAGATGACATGGGCTCCTGTTGGACTACTTTGCCCCTCATGGGATATCGCCAGTCAGACCCTGTGCCTCTGGAGCCTGTTTCAGCTCAGAGGGAGGGTGTGGAGGAAGAGGCCACCGACCTCCCACTTCTGCCCTCCTTGGGCCCAGCCTGGGTATGGCAACTCCAAGGGCATGATCCACTAGGGAAGTGGCGCTCCGACTTGCTCTTGGTCACCTGGGTGCTCTGGAAAAGAGGGCCTGGTATTTTTTAGTGTGAGCAATGGAGCTAAGTCTGGTACGTGGGGCTGGCTGGGTGGACGGGAGGGGGCTCTTTCTGGAATTGCAATGGGTAGGCAGCTCTGAGCTGTAGAGAAACACCAGGTTGCAAGAGGTGTCCCCTCCCTTCCCCCAAATGGCTTTAAGTTCCTGGATCCAGCCCACTTTTGGCCCGGGGTACCCCCTGGTGGCCAGGAGTGGAAAGCCACTCCTGGGCAGGGTCTGAGTTTCTCCTCCCAGCCGGGGGAATTGCTGTAAGTCTGTTTCCCAAAGTGTGGTCCGCGTCCCCCCAGAGGTACGGGAAGAGTTTGGTGGGGGTACGGGTTGCACCGGAGTCTGGTGGGGATATGCACTGCACGGGGCTTAGCTGCGCCTAATTCTACGTTCTCATGAGTACGAGGGGTACTCAGCGTTACGAAAATTACAGAAGGGGGACACATATGTCAGAAGTTTGGGAAACACTGCTGTAAGTGATTCCAATGGAGCTGCCTTGGATTTACTTGGCTGCTGTGCAAGAGCAACTTCAGGAGTTCTCGTATCTTGACCTTTGAACTGGATGCTCTGTAGTTTTCACTGCAACATCTGTCTGCATTAGGCCATGTCAGCCTGCGCCTCTGTAGATAGGGCCACTTGGGTTCTTGGTATTTGAGCTGAGCCATTGCGATTGGTCACACGGCCCACCCAGCCACAGTGTCTTGTTGCTGGCTTAGAGAGCGCCTGCCAGGCTGGGTGTGTGGCAGAGTGGGTGGTACGTTGTGCGTGTGCCTCGAGGGCACTCACTGTCTAGTTGTAGTATTGCAGCCTTGCAGCATGGGCTCAGCGGGCTACTGCTGTGTGCCAATGGCTGCTCCCAGTTGGTGCCTACTCAGGATTGGAGCATCTTTTCTGTACTACGGGCTCCTTACGTGCCAGACGGCATCATACACTGCTTCACAGGAACGAGACATTTCTCCTGTACGCATCTGGTTTAAAAGCACCTTTTGTGAAATATGCTTACTCTCTTTTTTCAGACCTCTTTTCTTGTGTTTTCGCAAGGTCACAGGGCATGTCCTATACTGGCAGGTGCTCTAGGGCAGACACCCTGTGACCTCGCTTGGTAAATGGCAGGGCTGGACTGGGCTGCCTCTGCTATTGCCTCCAGCTCCTTCCAGAGCTTTCCTAGCTAGCTGCCTCCACCCTGGGGTTCTGGGCCCTTGGCCAGGGTGGAAGCACAGGAGCGCAGACTGCTCACAGCACGGCCTGGGCTGTAGAAGCTTGTCCTCTGGCCTTCACTCTTGGCGCTCGGCCAGGCGTGGTGCTGACACTGGCCTCCTGGGACTGTGTGCACCTGGGCACCGTGCCAGCTCAGGGCAGGCTCCAGGCAAGTTTCTGCCTCTCCTGGTGCTGGCATTGCCGCCTTTGCCCAGAGACACTAGGGAGGAAGCCTGGGGTACTGGATCCTGTCATCTGCACTGGGCAGAGCTAAGAGAAATTCTGCTGGCTCCTCTGTGCCTCAACCCTGGGGCCTGTGCCGTGGGCAGGGACCAGTGCTCTGAGAGGCCATACTTGCTGCGAGCACAGCTTAGGAGGAGCCTGGCTTGCTTAGGATATGAGAGCATGCACTGCGCCTGAGCTCCAAGGCGGGTTCCTGACCAGCCCCTGAAGCAGTGATGACACCTCTGACGTGGGGTGTCAAGGAGCCCTGTTCATAAATATCATGTACCCAAGGGCCTCAAGGTCACAGTGCTCCCTGGTGGCAGCTGTCTCTGATGGCAGGTTTGCTGCACTCCCCTGGCCTGGGGCAGTGCCCACCAGCCCCCTTTCCTCGGCAGCTCATCTCACACCAGTCCCAGCGAGGTCCCCTCCGCCCACCGAAGGCTGCCCCACCTCCACATCTTCACACCGGGTCTGAGTGCCCTGGGGAAACCCACCCGATGTCTATCTGTTATCGAAGACTAGATGAGCAGTCCATGTTTTCTCTCCAGAATGACTAACGCTGTTTCAAACAGGAGAAACCTGCTGGTCACTGGTTAGACTGAACTTCCAGCCCAGCTATTCTAACCTGTCTCTCTCTTGACCTCCTCAGCCAAAACAGAGTGGAATATGAGAAAAGGGTTCGAGCACAAGCCAAGAAGTTTGCACCCTCATAAGCAGCGACCTGCGGCAACATCAAAAGGAAGGGATTGGTTTGGCAAGAACTTGTTTACAACATCTGCAGATCTAGCGTTGCTCTATTCAATTACTAGTCACCTAGGGGAGGTGGGCGGGCGCCATTTTCCATTTCCGCCACTGGTACACAGTTCTCCACTTGCTGAATGCCCAGTTTTTCATACAGGGTCTCTTCCTTCAGTCTTTTGTATTTTGATTGTTATGTAAAACTTGCTTTTATTTTAATATTGATGTCAGTATTTCAACTGCTGTAAAATGATAAACTTTTATACTTCAATGAGTCCCTGAGGAGCTAGTTCCCTTTGCTCGCGGGTGCGGCATGCTTCCCCTGTCAGAGCTACACTACCCTCCAGCTGGCTGTAAGAACAGGAAATCAGCCTGTTCCCTTCCCTCGCGCCTCTGTCCTTCTCTCCGCAGAACCCGGGTTGTGTTGCTATAAGCCTCAGATCCAAAGTCAGCCAGCCTCTTGTTTTCGCATCACTTCCTTTGTGTTTATATGGCGTTTTGTCTGTGTTGCTGTTTAGAGTAAATAAACTGTTTATATAAAGGTTTTTGTTGCATTATTGTCATTAAAAGTATGAGGAGGCAGCCTCAGGGGTGTCTCCCCACCCCCCTTCCACAGCTGCAGGCCCCACAGAGCACCGCCTTCGGCCCTAGCAGGTCTCGCTGCCTGTTCCTGGGTCCTGCGCGGCACCTGACCTGTCCTTTGTAAATAGTGCTGTGTACAGAGCTGATGTGTGTCCGGGGTTTCTGTCCACCCCACCTGGGCCTTTGGGCTACAGAGCACTGGAGTTCAGATCTGGTCACGTTGGAATTTGTGCCGAGACTCTTCTAAAGCGTACTCTGCCTGAGCCATCAGGAGGAGATGCCTAAACCCAGGCCAGGGTGGCTGAGCCATGGCATGTAGCCTCACGTCTGGCACTGCCCTTGGGCCTCTGCATGTAGCATCCTGGCCCTCCATGCTCACTGCATTAGTCCCCACCCTGGGTGCAGGTAGTCTCAGGCACCGGGCCACCCCCAGCCAGCAGCTCCGAGGGCCACTGTCGCTTGTTCTTTCTGTTTTCCTGAAACGCTCTGAACCTGGTAGCCCAAGGAGGCTGCTCTCCTCAGAAAGAACCCTGGAACATGAGCCCACGATGGATCTTCCAGGAGTCCCGAGTCCTGTTCTCTGGGGAAGTACGTACGTGAAGACAGGAAGTGACAGAAGGGGACCTGGCCTCTGGGTCCCAGTGAGCACAGAGCTGACAAGTACAGAGGTCCAGAACTGGCCCTGTATCAACCAGCCTCACCCTCCCACCAAGGAGCTTGTCAGAACCAGGCTGCCTGTGGTTCTGGCATACAGACTGAGGAGGGGATGGTCCCCAAAGGGATGAGGAACACAAGGAGAGCTGGTCAGCCAGGAAGGGGTGCTTCAGTTCACCCTAAGAGATGTGGCCCCCTCAGCCGACAGCATGGCCCGAGGGCCCAGTGCCTTGTTCACTTGCTTAGCTGGACGTCTGTTGGGTTTCTGAGCTCTCGGTTTGATGTTCATGATGATTTCTGATGCAGAGGGTCTTATGCGGGGGGTGCAGTGGGTCATATGTGTATAGCCCCTCCCAGAATGTCTTATTTTGTAATGACTGAATTACACTTAGTAATAGTTACACATGTATATGGTTAATATATATGGAAATGCAATATATTTTCTAGTTAAAGCATTCTAAAGTAATCGATGTTTCTAGCACATTGTCGTGACTTTGGCTAATGAAATGTCCTTTTGTGCCACAGTTCTTGGCTTAACAAAGATGTGAATCTTGTAACAGGAGAACTTGAAATGTGATCATTCTGTTTCTACTGTAAGGGAAGAGAGTTGTGTTCCCAGCATGAGGCGCCTAATTAGTGAGGAATTGTGGGCAATAGATTAACCACTGTATCTAAGAATCCTCTAATTAAAACATTTCCACAAACTGCTGCCTGCAGGGTGTGTCCTTTTCCTGCCCCCTCCCACACAGGTCACCCCCTGCTCACTATTGCTGTGGTCAGGGAGGTAGGCCTCTCCACGGCTCCAGTATTAGACCCTCGGTGACCCAGGGGTGGGGGTGATGTCCCCTGGTGCCTGTGGTCAGATCCCTCCTGTGCCCTCTGAGACCCTGGCATGGGCAGGCAAGACTGGCACACATCTGTGCTGGCCACGGGCCTTGGCCTGCTGGAGCATGGCCTCCCAGCTGGGGACCTGGGGCTGTGCTTGTCACCTAGATCAGTGTTTTTCAACCTTTTTTGGGCAAAGGCACACTTGTTTCATGAAAAAAATCACGAGGCACACCACCATTAGAAAATGTTAAAAAATTTAACTCTGTTCCTATATTGACTATATATAAAGTAATTCTCTTGAATAGGAATCAAATAAACACAAAGAAAGTATTTTATAATTACTTTATTATGAAATATTAAGTAAACAAAATAGTGAAAAATTATAAAATTCTTGTCTGCACCTACGGCACACCAGGCAACATCTCTAGTGTGCCGCGGAACAGCGGTTGAAAAACGCTGACCTAGATGGACCTCGGGGAGCAGGGCGCCATCCTCACAGCCAAGATGCACACAGGCTCTCAGTTCACCCTGATGGGGCCTCTGGGACGTTGTGTCCAGGGCTGGAGGGGGCTTGGGCTGGCCATCGCATGGGTGCAGAGCAAGGAGCCTGACCACAGCGGGATGGGCTAGCTAGCCCTCAGACTCTATCAGGGTTAACTGCTCAGAGGCCCAAGGCGTCTGGCCAGGCTGTGGGTCCCCTGTCCTTCCTGGACTGCCCTGGCTGGGCCGCTGCTGTGTCCTCACATCTGTCTGGACACGCAGGCCACATTGCTCCCTGACCTGCTGGCCCAAGGCCTTCCCACATCGAGCCCTGCCATGAGCCGCCTCCAGTTTGAGACAAGTTGGCAGGTTGGAGGCCCAGCACTGACAGGGCTCACAGTCCTGAGTCAGCTTCCGCTAGGAGCCTGAGGGCACCGTGCGGCTGGGGCCCAGGAGACGCAGGCTTCCAGCTGTGACCCCATCTGGGGAGGCTGTGGGCCCTCCGGGGCTGGAGCACAGGGTCCCATCCTCCCTGCTGCCCCAGGCCCCACAGCTGGCTCCAGCAGTTTGGCCCAAAGGCTCTGGCCTCTGTTAGGCCGTTTTCCCTGATCTAGAAAATATAGCAAAGTCACAGAGCTCAGACCCGGGCTCCTCACTCCTGGGCTCTGCCCTTCCAGGTGCCCACCCACCCCTTCTTGCAGGATGCCCTCCTGCAGAAAGGTCAGCTGGGTGCTCCTGCTGCCCCTTCCATTCCTCCAAGGAGGAAGGACTCGGAGCTGCAGAGCCAGGAACCAGGGCATCTCCACCCTCAGCTGTGCAAAGATTGATGCCTGTTCTGTGGGGAGCCGGGTGCTGAGGCTCAGAGGGCCATGGGCGGACCCTGACTGCCAGGAGGCGGGGCCTGCAATTCCTAGGAGAGTGAGCTGGTGGCTTAGTTAAGCCTGTAGTGGGGGGAGGGGTGGACTCACAGGTGTCCTCTCCTGTGCCAGCCAGCCTTCCCCGGCTCCGCATTGGCCTTCATAGTGCTTATCCAGAGCCCGTGTTTTTCTTCTGGCCCTAGGAGGGAAAGCTGCCACCCCCCCCCCTCCCACACAAACACACACCTGCCAGGAACTTTCCTGTCAGAAGCCTGGAGGGTATGACCCCCACGTCCCCACCAGCTCCACAGAGCCCGACCTCTAGGCAGAGTGTTGTGCCCTACCACCTGCTGTGATGTGACCCTTTCTCCCCACCCCACCCCACCCCACCTCCAAAGCCGGGCACCTGGCTCCCCCTGTCAGGTCTGGGGCAGAGAAGCCAGGGTGACACTGACTCGGGTGGGCCTGACTTCAGCCTCAGAACAGGTGGGGAGAATGAAGGGATCAGCTACAGATGGGACCTTCGCTCCAGCCCCTGGAAGTGTGTGTGGAGGGAAGTCCTGGGGCTCATCCTTTCCGAGGGAAACAGGCTCAGGGCTAAGCTTGGCACCCAGCCTGTTGCTGTGTGGCCCTAGACTAGCCCTTTCCCCTCTCTGGGCCTCCGTCCACTTGTCTACAGAGAATGGTGAAGCCTGGGAGGGGGCAGGGGAGGCTTCTGCCATCTGGCTAGTTCATTAGTGTCAGGGCTGCTGCCTCTTATGCCACCGGCCCCACCCCTGGATCCCCCAGGGCATGGGTGGGTGGTGCAAGCCGGGGCCTCCTCCCCTAGCAGCAGCCCCTCCTAACTTCCTGTTTACAGCCGCTACAGAGTCTCAGTTCTTCCTCCCAAGCCATTATAATCACCATGGCAACCGGACTGGTGTTTGTTCCAACAGGTTGATAAAATCTGACATACAATTGCAGGGATGGGGGCACCAGTTCCAAGATCCTGGCACAGGACCTGCCAGTCCCCCAGGGAAGGACGAGCTGCCCTCACACCCTGCAGAAGGAAGCCCGGTAGCAGCTGGTGGCACGGAGTCCAGCCCTCTCTCCTGCTTCCATGTCTCATCTCTGTCCCAGGCAGTCCATGCATATCCTGAACAGCCTCTGCCCTCATCTGTCTGGCTGTGCTGGGTCAGGGCGGAAGTAGGGCCTCTGGACAGAGCTGATAGGAAAACGTAACCTGCAATTCTGTCCTCCGGCCCCCCCTCCCAACCCTGCAATGCAGTCTCTAGCAGTCTCTAATCCCCTGCAGTGCTGTTCCTCTCTCTCTCTCTCTCTCTCTCTCTCTCTCTCTCTCTCTCTCTCTCTCTTCCTCTTCTCTCTGACTCTCTCTCTCTCTCTCTCTCTCTCTCTCTCTCTCTCTCACACACACACACACACACACGGTAGTAGTTCTTGGTTTCATCCTACAAGGATGGGTGGGTATATGGCAGCAAGGTGTGAGTCTGGATCTGGAAGCTGCGACAGGCGGTAGCCCCATCAGAGAGAGGCCCACCCCTCCGCTGTGTAAGGGGAGAATGGAGCCCGGTTACTCCGGCCTTTGGGTCTCCCATCAGCCTGCCTGGCCCCCGGCCTTCCCAGAGAGAACTGTCCTTGCCTCTGAGCCTGAACTGTGGGTCCAGGCTTGTGTTTCTGTCCTCTAAGGTGAAAACCCCAAATCTCCGTCTGATCTTCAAGGACAAGGTCCTATAAGGATCCAGCAGGGTAAGCCCAAAGCAGGGCTGGGACCCAGGGACCCTGTGCGCCTCTGGAGCAGAACATCTGCCCAGTCCCCGGCCCTCCGTGTGGCCCCCACCCCCGGCAGCAGTTGAGCTTGTGGAAATGCAGACGGCCCGCCCGACCCAGACTTTGGGAATCAGAAGGGTTGGGGTGGGCCAGCAATCTGTGTGAACCAGCTCCCCAGGTGACTGAGGTCAAGTTTCAGGAAGCTGTGTGGGTATGGAGTGGGGAGCCCAGAAAGGGGCCCTAAAAGTTCCTGTGGTGGTAAGTGAAAGGCCCGGGTGGGGTCCAGCGTAGGCCCTGGGGTTCCTTCCACAGGCTGTGTGACCAGGACTGTGGCTCCACCTGGGGAGCACGGGGCCTCATCTGGACCATGGGCACGATCACCTCAACAGGTAGTTAGGGTCTCTGTGGGGTGTCCCGGGCTGATGAGTGCAGCACCCCTTGCCCCTGGTGTGGACTCCCCCTCTTTGAGAAGAGGGAGCTGTTAGGCCCGAGGTGGCCAAGTCCCCAGACCCAGGCCTGCTCCAGGTGGCCCCAGGGGACAGCGCCGGGCTGGGAGGATGGCGGGAGGTGGCCGCACAGCCCTTCCCCAAAAGTCTCCTGTTGGGTTTCGGTGACTCTGGCCTCGGGAGGAGATCCTGACGCAGAGCTGAGCCTGCTTTCAGGTCGGCACCAACCGATGGGTTGACTGACATCTCTGCGCCCCGGTCCCTGGGGAAGGGAGCGCCCTGGCCCGGCCCTGGGGGAGCAGGACCCTGGCCCGCAGGGACCCTCGCCGGCAGGGACCCTCGCCCGGCCTCGCTCACCGCGGGGGACGCGGGGTGCAGGGAGGGAAGGGGAGGGGAGGGGGCGCGGGGTGGGCCGCGGGGGCGGGGCGAACGGCCAGGTCCCGCCCCCTCCCCGGCCGCAGCCGCGGTGGGTCAGCTGCGCTCAGTCGTCGGCGCGCCTGGCTGCGAGTGGCCGCTGTCCGGGCGTCCCGGAGTGTCCGAGTGAGAGGGGGGCCCCCGGGGATCCCATCCCCGCCCGCAGGACCCCAAGCCTACGGTGAGTGTTGCGGCTCCATCTCGCGCCGTCGAAGCTCGGCCGGCGCCCACCTTGATGGACCTGGGACGCCGACCCCCTCAACTCCTGCGTGGGCACCTCCAGGCGGCACCGGGCGGCCCCCGGACCGGGGAAACTGAGGCCGGTGCGAGCTCGCAGGAGCGGGTCTCCAGCATTTCCACCCGCACCCGCTGTGCGCCCTCCCCGGGGGGAGCACGGGAGCCGGAGGGGCCGGGGGAGGGGCGCCGGCCAGCCTGCTGCGGGGGTGGGTCCGGCTGGGGACCCTGAAGACGCTCTGCGGCGTTTCCCAGGCAACTGGCCCGGAAGGAAAACGCCCCCCACACCGTCCCCCCTCACCCCCTCTCTCTCCTCCTGGGACCCTGGCCTCCCCATCCCCTTCACCTACCCCAGGCTGCTAGGGGGTTAAGAATATACATGTTCATCCTATCATCTCCCCAACTCCCTGGACCACCGTCCCCCCCCCCCCCACTGGGGGAAAGACCCCTACAAAACCGGTGGGGGCCCCGGCTCCCGTGGGCAGCCCGGAGGGGGCAGGAGGGAGGGGGTCAGTGAGGGAAGAGGGGGGTGGGGAGATGCTGCATGGAGAACGTTGCGTCGCAACAGGTGAGTAAGGACGGGTAAGCGGGGACCTCGAAGGAATAACGGGGTGAGATTTTTTCATGCGTTCGTTCCAGAAGCATCTAGCTGCCCTGGACAGCTGGTCTCAGGCTTCAAAGCTCTAAGGACACCTGCAGAGCTGGTTAAAATTCAGACCCTAGGCCCCTCCCCCCAGGGAGTAGGTTGGGACGAGTCCCCAGGGAGCAGCGTTTGGAACCGGCATTGCCCTGGGGGGTGCAGGGCAGCCCTGTCTGGGATGGGAAGTCACGGAGGCCGGGAGAGAGGGGAGCCAAGAATCAAGGAAAAAGTGGGAAAGGGGGAGCAGGAGCCAGGCTGGGAAGAGAAGACCACGAAGATGGCGTGGAGAACTAGCATGTGAGGCCAGGCATCCTGCCACTCCCTGCCCCTACCCCTAGGTCCTTCTCCCAGGGACCTGGTTACTGTGAGAAGGGCACCCAGTGCTCAGAAGGTGTTTCCTCCGATGAGGATGCCCTGCTGGCCACTGGGGACTCTGACTGAGGAGATCCTTCTGGCTTTTGGGTTCAGCTCAGCTGCCCCAGACTCACCTGCATCAGAACCACTGAGGGTAGCGGAGAGAGCCTGGCCCGGAGCCTTGGGTTTGAATCCTGGCTCTGAGCAGGGCTGGGCCGTGCAATGGGGCATCCACACTGCAGAACTGTCATTTCCCAGCCAACCCGGGCCCTAAAGACAGCCAGGGGACCAAGCAGGCCTGACCGTTTGGCTTGTCCCAGGGCCACCACACCTGGCCTCAGTTTGCTTGTTGGACCAGAGGGAGCTGTGACTCCGGCCCTGGTGCCTGGGCACAAGCAGGGATGTTCTGTGCTGCTGCCCAGGGCCCATTGGGACCCATCACACAGGCTCCGATGCCAGGCTCACTCCTGCCCCCTATGGGCTGTGAGGCCTTGGCAGCCAGTGAGTGCTTTCGGGGGGAGGAGGGCCACACGCCCACTGTCGAAGCTCTGGGTGAGGTGCTGGCTGGCTCCCAGGGCCAAGACTGTTGGGTGCCATGAGGTCATCGCCTGCCCAGGCAGCCCAGGATGCCAGGAGAACCTGCGGGGTCTCCGAGATCTCAGAATGAGCCCCCACTCCCAGACGCCTGTGCCCAAACACCACTGTTGCCCCATCTTGGCCATGGGCTGAGACCCCAGGACTCAGGTGTGCCAGGAGCTTAGTACTTGGACACAGAGGCCGGGGGGACCTGGCCTCCACCTCGGGCTACCTGCTGGCCTTGGCAGCTTCCACACCCGGGGGCCTCAGCTTCCTCATCCAGAGGAGGGGAACAGAGCGGCACCCCCCTCTGGGGGGCACCCCTCTCCGGGCTGAGCATCATGCAGAGGGGTGCTCCCCTCCGCCACCTTGGCGTCTGGTTCTCACAGACACCTCCATCCCTGCAGCTCGGGCCGCTGGGCTCCTGCGTCACGTTTGTCTGAGCTGGAGAGCCCCTTAGCCCCTGTCACAGGCAGACGCCGAAGCTGGCGGTTGCCCTGGCAACAGCTCAAGCAGCGGCCGCTCCTCCGGCTTTGGGGGCTGCAGAGGGAGCAGCCCTTCCACGCCAGTGAAAAGGACGGTGGCCCCCTGCCCAGGCTGAGGACTCAGACCAAGTGACTCGGCACAGTCCAGGGTGGGGGTGGCCTCCGGGGCCCCTGCCCTCCCACCCCCTGCCTCTGGTGGCCACGACAGTGCCGGCCATCTCTCCCAGAGGGGCCCTCGCCTCCCGCCTCAGGCCGTTCCCAGGATCCTGGCTTCTGTTGGTTTTTAGTTCATTTAGTCGTCGCTAAGATGCTTATTGGGGACTGAGCGGCGATGCCCTGAACTCATGGGGGAACGGGCGCCCGGAAGGCACGGCCCTGCTCTCTGCCCGCAGGCGCCCGCCATGTCCGCCTTGCTGGAGATCAAGAGCAGCGTGCTCAGGCAGGTGCAGGTCTGCCCGTCCTTCCGCCGGAGGACCGAGGAGGAGCCGGGGAGCGCCGGTGCCGACCCGCAGGAGCCTGCCGCCGGGGCCTGGTGGGTGCCCCAGGGCCCAAAGGGAGCCCAGGAGGGTCTGTGCCCAAGAACGTGGGGTGCCCTGTGGCCATCGCGCTGTGATGTCGTGTGGGCTGGTGGCTGGTCCTGAGCTTTGGGAGGGTCTGCTGGTCCCACGCCTGGCCTTTCTCGGCAGGAAACCGGGGGATGGGGTGGAGTTCTTCACCCAGATGCGCCTCATCCTGAAGAAGGGGGAAGGCAGACGGAGCCTGCCGTGCCCTGAGGTGAGGATGGAGCTTGGGCACTGCTGTGTACACGGGGGGCAATGTGCCAGGCCTCCTCCCCTGCCCCCTCCACATCTGGCCTCCATTCCCTCCCTGAGACACCCACCCCAGCCAGCCACAGCACCCCCACCATCGGAGACCCTCACCCCAGCACCCCCTCTTAGGTCCTACTGCGCAGCAACTCCCCAGCCCCTGCTGAGCCTGCGGACCCCAACCGTGGCCTGAGAGCCCTGACCCAGGAGGAGGTAAGAGGGATGGGGTGAGGCTGTGAGCACCTATGTGTGCCAGGCTCAGAGTCTGGGTGTCTGGGGTGGTGGGCCAGGCCTCCCCATTCAAGTGAGCGAGGAGCAGAGGTCAGGGATGAGTGGGAGCCCCCAGCAGAGGGCTAGGCAGGTGCAAAGGCCCTGAGGCAGGGAGTGTACGTCTGCCCGTGGGAGGAGCTGCTGAGGGCTGGGGCGGGACCCATGGAGGGTGGGCCCAAGGGGCCTGAAGGGAGACGGGGACTGAGGGCGTGCTCCCCTCACTGCCCACAGGTAGAGATGCTCTATGAGGAAGCCCTGTACACCGTCCTCTACCGAGCGGGAACCATGGGCGCCGACCAGGTGGACGACCAGGAGGCCCTCCTGAGCTTCCTCCAGCAGGTGAGCCCCCTAGGAAGGAATGGGACTACTGCCACCGCTGACGCCACTGCCAATCACCTGAACAGCACACACGTGTACCATGTACACAACATACACATACGTGTATGTGCACAGACACGCATACAGGCTGACTGGCACACCAGAAGGATGGGCACATACACCCACACACAGACACACAGAAGGGTAGAAAGAAGGACTGGCAGACACCCCTTTTCTCTCACCTGTGTGCTGCCTCCACCCATGACATTTGCAGTCAGGCATCCTGTCTGGGGCTGTGCCTGGGGTCCCCACAGTGAGGGCCAGCCTTGCTTTGGCGGCCAGCTGGGCCCTCACACCTGCCTGCCCTCCACAGGTATTTGGCACCAGCCCCAAGGAGCATGCAGAGGCCATTGAGAGGGTGAAGAAGGCCAAGGTCAGGCTGCCACCTGCCCACGTTCAAGGACTTGGGTGGAGGGCACAGGGCAGGGCTGAACCCCTAGAGGCTCCCCAGCACCTCTCTGCCCACAGGCCCCCACATATGCCCTGAAAGTGTCCGTCATGCGTGCCAAGAACCTGCTGGCCAAAGACCCCAACGGTGAGTGAGGACTGGCCCGGTTACTGCGGAGAGGAGGAGGGCCTGTGATCAGGGACTGAGGCTCCTCTGTGCCCCAGGCTTCAGTGACCCGTACTGCATGCTGGGCATCCTGTCGGCCTCGGGCACCCCCCAGGAGCCGGGCCCGCACAAGGAGCAGCGCTTCAGCTTCCGAAAGGCTGCCAAGCGTGGCAGCCCGCTGCCAGCTAAGTGCATCCAGGTCACCGAGGTCAAGAGCAGCACCCTGAACCCCGTCTGGAAGGAGCACTTCCTCTTGTAAGCCCCTCCCCCAGCAGATGGTCAGGAAGGCATGGCCTGCAGGCCAGCCCAGCCCCGGGGTACACGGGGTGGCAGTGGCCAGAGGGTGGCCACTGTAAGCAGTCTCAGTGCCCACCTAGGAAACCAGGGGGACTTCACATGCCCACTTGCTAGCGGGGAAACTACGTCTCAGAGAGATTCGTGTCCTCAGGGCTACACGTGGACTCTTTCCCGTGTCTCCTAAAGTGGTCCCTGCCCAGCCCTGGCAGGCCTCACGGATGTCTCTGTTTTCCTTGTAGTGAGATTGAGGATGTCAGCACGGACCAGCTGCACCTAGACATCTGGTATAGAGCCTGGGCCCTGCAGGCAGGGGGTGTGGGTGCCTCCTGGCGGAGGGTGGTGGGAGGGGGCACTCAGGGCTGGGCTGAGCTCCACAAGCCGGGTGCCCCCTTCCTCAGGGACCATGACGATGATGTGTCCCTGGTGGAGGCATGCAGGAAGCTAAATGAAGTCATCGGCCTGAAGGGCATGGGCAGGTACCGCGGGCGGGACCCTTGTGCCCTCCCAGGGGTGGTGGCTCCCCAGAGACCTCACGTGTGATGCCCGCCCTGCTGTGCTCAGGTATTTCAAACAGATTGTCAAGTCAGCCCGTGCGAATGGGAAGGCCGGGCCCACCGAGGACCACACCGATGACTTCCTGGGCTGCCTCAACATACCCATCGGGGTGAGTGGGTGCAGGGGCTTCGCTCACGGAACACGGGCTTGCGGGTGCCTCTGCTCCTGGCGTACTGCAGTGGCTGTGTCCTGTAATCCCCCCAAGTCTTCCATCCTTCTTGGGCCATGGTGTGGAAACCTCACTAAAGGGGGTGCAGGGCCAGTCTCCTTGGGACTCTGTCCGGGCACCCCGAGTGCTCACTCTGTGCTAGTCACCCCAGTCCGCTGGGTAGGAAGCTGGAGGCCTGTGTTCTCCCCACAGCCCCACAGCATCCGAGAAATCGCCATTCTGACTCCCCTTCCTGCAGGAGGTGCCCGTGGCTGGCGAGGACCGATGGTTCAAGCTGGAACCACGCTCCAGCGCCTCCCGCGTGCAGGGAGACTGCCAGCTTGTGCTCAAGCTGATCACCACACAGGTGGGGAGCTGTGGGGAGCCGTGGGGACCCCGGCCCTGCACCCCAGCCCCGTGGCTCGGGCACCTGATGAAGGGCCCTGTGTTCCAGAGGGACACGCGCATGAGCCAGCGCGGGCGGTCGGGCTTCCTGTCCTATTTGCTGCTGCTCAGCCGGCTGCTGCAGTTCGAGCACCGAGCGGAGGAGGTAGAGGCGCCCTCGGGTCCCCGCTGCAGCTGGGCACGGCCTGGGGAAGGCAAGCGGGAGGGGATGGGAGTCTCCCACCTCCACCCACGCCCGGTCCCTCCCCCAGCCCAACTCCAGCAGCTGGCGGGGCGAGCTCAGCGCGCCTGCGGCCACTGTGCTCTGCCTGCACGGCGCTCAAAGCGACCTGTCTGCTCTGCAACTGGCGGTGCTGTGAGTGGGCGGGGCACGATCAGGCCACTCCCACAAGTGGGTGGGGCGATACAACAGTAGGCGGAGCGGGGCCATTAGCTGGGCGGGGCATGGGCAGGCCACTCCCGGGAGTGGGCGGGGCACGGTGGTGCCATTGGCTGAACGGGGCAGGAGCAGACCACTCCCATGATTGGGCGGGGTGTTGCCATTGGCTGGGCTGGGCATGAGAAGGCCACACCCACGAGTGGGTGGGGCGCTTGGAGGTCTCTTGGACGTGGGGTCCTGCCCGACGCTGCTTCCCTGGCTCTGGGCTTGGGGCGCCCCGCAGGCACTGGCAAGTCAGCAGCCGCCACCATCAGACCTGCACCCTGGACTACGGCTACCTGCTGGGGCTGCTGGAGGACATGCAGGCGCACTGGGAAGAGGCGGCCTCCCTGCCCCAGGAGCAGGTGGACTCGGCCGTGCGGCCTGAAAATGTTGTCCTTGGAGGGCGGGCTGGGGGCCTACTCGGGCTGGGGCCGGCAGGGAGGGGCAGTCCTCTCTTCCTTGGGTTCGTGTCCCGCGAGGGAGTTGATTTGGGAAAGAACAAGTGGTGTGCGATACTGAGATAGGGACGGGTTGCAGGAGGGTCATGCCTGTGAGCAGGTGAAGAGCAGAGGGAGTTCTGGCGCTGCAGAGACAGCGGAGGGAGCAGCGGTGGTGCAAACGCCAGGCCGTCGGTGCCGCTAGGGGAGGCGGTGGAGTCTGAGCTGGGAGAGGGCAGCAGGATGAGGTCAATCGGGCTGGAGGCTGTTCCTCAGGGCAAAGCTGTGCTGGCTCGCTGTCCGGGCCCAGGGATGGAAGGTGGGGGAAGGGACCTGAGGGTCGGTTCTAAAGGGCCCTGTGCCCGCCCCCAGGAGGAGAGCCTGGCCGACAGCTTCTCTGCCTTCTCCGAGTTCGCGCTGCGGCTGCTGCGCCAGCTCCGGGACTACTTCCCCGCCACCAACAGCACGGCCATCCGCCGCCTGGAGCTGCTGTTGAAGTGGGTGCAGCCGCCAGCGCCGGTGGGGTAGGGGACCAGGTGGGGCAGCCACCAGTCAGCTGTGGCTCCTCCACCAGGTGTCTGGACAAGCTGCAGCTCTTCCAGCCTTCCTTTGAAGTCTGCCCCTTCGAGACGGAGCTAAACACGGACATCACTGCTGCCCTGAAAGTGCGTCTTAGCCTGGTCCGGGCCCGGCCTGCCCCTGCCCAGCACCCCTCTGCTGCCAGTGCCCCACCCTCTGGCCCTGGGCCTGCTCTAACCAGGCCCTCTGCCCTTCTTCTCCTCCTCTCCCCATACTGCCTCCACGGCTTTCCTTGCAGAGAGGAAACCGGGAATGGTTTGACAGACTCCTGAACGCCAAGAGTCCTCGCGAGCAGGTACCGCTCAAAGAGGGTATGGCCATTGGGAGGGGGGAGAGGGGAGTGTGGCAGGTGGGCGCTGGCCAAAAGGTCAGCGTGGACAGTGTGAGCCCTGTTTCCTTGCAGCCGGGACTGCAGCGACTTGCTGGGCTGGTGGAGCTGGTTGACGCCATCTATGAGGACCTGCAGTCCTGCTACAGCATCTATGCCAGCCTCTTCCACAGGTGGCACCCAGGGCTCCGGCCGCCCCGCACCCAGCCCCCCACGTGCTGCCACTGGGGCCAGGGCCGGTGAGCAGGTGTCTGAGGTGTGTCTTTTGCAGCATCATCAAGATCGACTTCTTCACCCTCACCTTCCGGCAGCTGGAGCGTCTGGTGAGGCCGGGGGTTGGGGGAGAGGCTCTCTGGCTGGGAAGGGGCTGGTTTCCTTGCTGCTGGCAGCTTGAGCCCACCGTTCTGGGCAGGTCGCCGAGGAGGTGTGGGCACTGACGGAGGACCTGAGCTCCAAAATGACCCTCGAGGTGGCGTCCCGGCTCTTCGAGCTCTACCTGTCCCTGGCAGACATCCAGCGCTTTTGGGGCAGCATCCTGGGCCGGTGGGTGTCCTGTCCCTGACCCCTCCCTTCCCCCCTCCACCACCTACTCCCTCCCTCCACTTCCCCCCTCCTTACACCTGTTCCCCCTCCCCCCCCCCCCCCGCACCTGCCCCTCTCCCGTGTTCTCTAGTTTCCTCCTGGAGGGCCCTGGAGCAGGAGGCTCTCCTGGGTACCCCTTAGGTCAGGGGCCCTCGGCCATGCCAGCTCGGGGTGCCTGAGGCGGGCGTGCTCTGACTGGCTGCCTCCTGCTGCAGGGACAGCCGCTCCCTGGCCCTGGTCGGCATCCACGTGCCATTCCTACCTGCCGTGAAGCTGTGGCTGCAGGTGCTGCGGGACCAGGCCAAATGGAGGCTTCAGGGAGCTGTTGACGTGGACACAGTGAGTGAGCACCTGGCTCGAGGGTCCTGGGACCCATCCAGGGCCCCCCCAAACCCAGGCTGCCTTTCGCCTTTCCAGCTGGAGCCGATGGAGAACTCCAAGCACAGCAGCTCGGCGGCCACTGCAAGCCTCTGCTTCAGCCACATCCAGGAGCTGTGGACCTGCTTAGCGTGGCCAGACCCCGTCCAGGCCCAGGGGCTGGGCACCCAGCTTAGCCAGGTGGGAACTGCAGCCCGAGAACAAGTCAGGGTCCGCAGGGGCAGCAGGGCCAGGGGTGGCCACAGCTCTCGTGCCCCCATGTCCCCCCAGGACCTGTGTGAGGCCGCCCTCTTCTACACTCAGCTGCTGCGGAAGAAGGTGGACGCTCAGCCCCGGGCCTCAGGCGAGGCAGTGAGCGAGCCGGTGAGCGGGCTGGCAGGCGGGCGGATGGGGGTAGGAGGTGGGTGGGGCCCCCACATGACCACAGGAACACTAACCTTCTCCCAACCCCCCCCCCCACACACACCCTCCGGCTCCTCTCCAGCTCTGCGTGGTCCTCAACAACGTGGAGCTCCTGCGCCGGGCGGTCGGCCAGGCACTGCGAGGCCTGGCGTGGCCGGAGGGGGCCGCGGGGCCCGCGGGAGGGCTGCCGCGCTCCCTGCTCAACTGCACGCAGGCCCTGGACGAGGACCTGCAGCGGGAGGCCTGCACGGTCACCGCGCACCTGACCTCCAAGGTGGGCAGGGAAGGTGGGATAGGGACCGGCTCCCCCTCGCCCCCGCTCCCCTCCGTGCTGAGCGCTGCCCTCCCTCAGATGGTGGGCGACATCAGGAAGTACGTGCAGCACATCAGCCTCTCGCCTGACTCCATCCAGAACGACGAGGTGAGTGCTTGGCCGGCTGAGGGCTCTGCCCGGTCGGGGGGGTGTGTGTAGGAGGGGGACCCAGGTGCAGTCTGGCCCTGAGGACCCTCCCCGCAGGCCGTGGCCCCGCTCATGAAATACCTCGACGAGAAGCTGGCCCTGCTGAACGCCTTGCTGGTGAAGGAGAACCTGGACAGGTACGGGCTGGGCCGGGGGAGCGGGCGGGCCAGGGGCCAGTCACCGAGGCTGTGTCCCTGCAGGGTGCTGGAGGCCCTCTGGGAGCTGCTCCTGCAGGCCATTCTGCAGGCGCTGGGCACCAACCTGGACGTCTCTGCCGACTTCTACAGCCGCTTCCACTTCACCTTGGAGGTAGGGCCTTGTGGAGGTGCCCCCGCTGCTGGGCTGCAGGGGGAAGGCCGCCGCCCTCCCCTGGGCCCCGCTGCCCCGGGCCAAGGTGCACGGGCTTGCCAGATCTGGACAGCTCGTCCTCTAAGCACCCACAGGGCATTTCCCCCTGCCAGCCCACCTGGGTCAGCAGCACCTGCGCTACCTGTTAAGGCAGTGCCTGGCCGCACCAGCACTTCCCAAGCTTCTGGGGGCTTTTGCTATGACAGGTGTGACAGCTTCTGGTGTGACAGGTGGCTCTGCCCCGGGCTCCTAAGATCCTGGTGCAATGCGAACTCAAGGCTCCACCTGTCTTGGTCCTCCGTCCCCAGCACATGCCACGGCCTCACGTCTCTCCCTTCTTGCCCTGCCCTAGGCCCTGGTCACCTTCTTCCACGCAGATGGGCAGGGTCTGCCCCTGGAGAACCTGAGGGACGGAAGCTACAAGGTGAGGCCTGACCTGGGCCACGGCCCTGCGCCAGCCCCCGGGCCTCAGGGGGGAGCTGGCGCCCACCTTCTCTCCTCTCCCCGCAGAGGCTGGAGGAGGAGCTGCGCCTGCACAAGTGCTCCACCCGCGAGTGCATCGAGCAGTATTACCTGGACAAGCTCAAGCAGGTACGCAGTGCGGGAGCGGGCACACGGCCTCTCCCCCCCCCCCCCAGTCCCCACTGAGCTAATCCCCCCCCCCCCCCCCCCCCCCCCCGGGCCTCCTTGCAGAGGTCGCTGGAGCATAACCGGTGCGGGCGCCTGAGCGTGCGCTGCTACTACGAGGCCGCCGAGCAGCGGCTGGTGGTGGAAGTGCTGCACGCCGCTGACCTGCTGCCCCTGGACGCTAACGGTGAGGGGCAGAGGCGCGGCCAGGTGGGCCAGGCCAGTGGGCCGGTGGCAGTCTGCTCACAGCCCTGTCCTCCAGGTCTGAGCGACCCCTTTGTGATCGTGGAGCTGGGCCCCCCCCACTTCTTCCCGCTGGTCCACAGCCAGAGGACCCAGGTCAAAAGCCGGACGCTGCACCCGGTGTATGACGAAGTCTTCTACTTGTGAGTGCCGCCCCGCCTGCCCAACGCCCGGCCCGGCAGGGAGCGGGGCTCTGGCTGACCCCTCTGCCCCTGCAGCTCCGTGCCAGCAGAGGCGTGCCGCCGCCGAGGGGCCTGTGTGCTCTTCACTGTCATGGACCACGACTGGCTGTCCACCAACGACTTCGCGGGGGAGGCGGCTCTGGGCCTGGGCGGCATCGGCGGCCTCGTGCGGCCCCAGGTCGGGGGGAGCACGCGGACTGGGCAGCCCATCACCCTGCACCTGCGCCGGCCCAGAGCCCAGGGTAAGTGGGGAACCGGGGGGCAGAGGGCGTAAGGGCTGGCAGGGCCTGAGGCTGCCCCTGCCCTCCTGCCTGCAGTGAGGTCTGCACTGAGGATGCTGGAGGGCCGTACCAACCGCGAGGCACAGGAGTTTGTCAAGAGACTCAGGGAGCTGGAGAAATTCATGGAGGCGGACCCCTGAGACCCCTGCAGCTGTGAGCCCCACTGCCCCCCAAGTCCCCACAGTGTCACCTCACCCTGTGACCAGCTTAGTGCAGCCAGGGCTGTGGTGCCCCCTCCCCTGCTATGTGTCTGCGCTGGTGTGTCCATGTGGAATGTGCTATGAACTCCCTGCTCCCAGCAAGCACCCCCCCAGCCCTGTAACTGGGCGGCCAACTTGGCTGGGCCTGGCCAGTAGCTACCCCCTGGACAGGGAATACGGGAGGCCCGGCCACCAGGTGAGCTCCCCCACCTGCCTCCTGGGGGTTCCACTGCCCCAGGCACCCGATTCCCAGTGGAGGGGAGGCTTTGCCCTCCAGGGGACATGAGGTCGTGTTTGGAGATGTTTTTATTCGTCACACATGGAGGCTGAAGGAGGGATGCTTCTGGTACCGGCGGACAAGGTTCAGGGGTTCTGCTTAATATCCCGCAGTAAACCAGACTGTACTCTCCCAGCTAAGAATGTCAGCCCCAATGTCACCAGTGCTGCAGCAGAGTTGTCTTAGAAGCTGGGGTTAGGGGAGGGTGCTCACTAGGCTGAGGCAGGAAGGCCAGCGTTTGAGTCTGAACCGTTGAGCGAAGCAGCTCCCAGGGCACCAGGTGGAGGGAGAGGACGGCCAGTGCTCTCAGCTTCTCTGGGCTCCAGAACCCTCCACCACGGAGGGCATGTGGAGGTTTGCTAAGAGTATCGTAAGTCTCCAGCCCCCACCTGGATCCCAGGCCCAGGAAAGGGTCCTTGGGATCCCTCTACGAGGCTGGTGGGTCAGCGTAAGGGGCTCCATGCTGGCTTCTGCTTTCACGTCCACGTTCGCGCCCACACAAGACCTGCTCCACGGCCCGCCCCCCCCACTGCCCAGACCTTTCTGGCCAGGGTCTGCCTCACTAGAGACGGAGAGTTCCCCCAAGCGCCCAGGCCGAGTGCAAAGAAACAGGCTCACGGAGTCTCCCTGCTGCCGCTTCATTAGGGACTCTGAGGCCGGACCCAGAGCAAGGCTGTGACAGAGCCTTGGGAGAGAACCCACAGCCAGTGCTGCTCGCAGATGCAGTGAGCCAGGGCCGCCAGGCCTGTCGTTCCCCCAGTTCTGCTGCTGTCTCTGTTTCCTCGTCGCTCTGCCTTGAAAAATACAAGTCTGGAACCTCAGTCTCTCTGCCGTTTCTTGATTCCTTTCCAAACCTCGGCAGGGGCCCTGGCCTCTGACCCCTGCTCCCGAGTCTCCTCCTCCTCTGGGCTGCTGCAGTCTCCGTCCTCAGCTTCAGGCCCCTGTTCCTCAGACTCCTCCTCACTGTCAGTGTCATCACTGTCCCTGGGCGACCTGGAAGTAGTTGTTTCACTAAAGGCACCATCTGACCCACAAAAGCCCCCAGGCTGTGGACATATTCCTCATCCGCCCCGTGTTCTTGAAACCAAAACCTCTCTCAGTGGGATGTCCATACCCCCATTCCCAAAGTCAACCCTCCCACCCCGTTTCTGCAGAGCAGGAAGGGCTGAGGCCAGAGGCTGAGGACAGCCCCGGGTCTGAGCTGTCACGAAACTGGGAAGCCTAAGGACCTACCGGGTGCCAGCCATGGGCCTGTTGGGATTTGCAAACTCTCGACCTGAATCCACATCAAAGGGATCTGAATGGAGGGAGCAGAGAGGACAGTGACGGGTAGGTGAGCTTTGAGCAGAACCCAGCCTCCCCCGCCCCAGAGCTCCTCAGAGAGGTGGCAGGCATGGAGGGTCCTGGCTCCCACCGGGGGGCGGGCTCCCACCCAGGCCCGGCCTCACCGATCTCTTCCTCGGGACGCTCCTTAGCGTGGGCCAGGAACTCCTGCTCTGCCTGCAGCACCTCCTCCGGCCCACAGCAGGCTGCGTACTTGTCCAAGAGCTGACGGTTCAGGTCTAGGAAGGCCTTGCCCCACTTGAACTTGCGCAGCAAAATGACAGCAAGGTCTGAGAAGCCTGATGCCGCAGAAACAGGAAACCCAGGAAGGGTGTCAATCCCTTTCCAATCCTGAGCGTGCCCCCAGCGTCCCCATTGCGGTCCCAGGAGCTAAAAGCGCCTGCCAGACACCATCCTCCAGGCCAGACAGCCCATGCCTGCCTCTGCAGCCCACTGAATCCCCCTGGACCATAAATTCCCTGAGGATGAGTTCCAGGGTGACGGAGGACTCTCAGGGCAGAGGTGCCAAGATAACAGGCCAAACCTGAGTGCTTGCAGGCCAGCTATTCATTTTGCCACCTCAACCCCACAGTGGGGAAACTTTTAGGTGGGAATTGGGATAGAAACCCTCACCCTTCCATATCAACCACCTCTGCCCACACCCTCACGTTTCTCCTGGGACTTGCCAGTAGAAAACACACTGCTGGGGGCATAGCCAGGCCGCCAGGCCCCGACACTCACCCAGGATGCAGAAGGTAGCCGCAAAAGCCTCCACACAGGACAGTTTGCAGGGCCGGCCGTAGTTCACAGGGTTGGCGGCCACCAGGTGGGGCAGCAGCCGAAAGTGACTGCCCCGCATCTTCCCAAAGGGCGTCTCCTCCAGTCTGGCCCAGGAGCAGTCGATGACAGCCACACCCGACTGTGCCACCAGCTGTCTGCCAGGAGCAGCATAGGGTTCTGGGGGCCGGCACCACCTTGGTGACGGCCCTAGAACAGGTATGTCCCTGGAGGCTGGTCTGACTAGAGATACAAGAGCATCACTCCCCTGCCCCAAACAACTTCCAGGGGACCTTTACAGGCCAAACTCTGAGTCAGCTAGGGAACTAGAACAGGCTCGTTTCTTCACGTGACAAACATTTATTTGAGATCTATTCTCTCTCTCTATGGGCTCTACGCTAGGCAATTGGTGCAAACTAGACACACAGCTATAAACAGGTGAGCCCTGACCAGAATGATGCGCCAGAGGGTCCAGGCAGGCACCCCGTCCATTCCCATTCCCTCTCTCACCCCCGGCCTCTCCCGCCTACCTGTCAGCGGGGGACACGTACTGGGAGCCCATGGGGCTGAGCACGAGGCCGCCGAACCTGTGACCGAGGCGCAGGCAGCGCACCAGGCCCAGGCGGGCCAGCTTGCGGCCGGTGCAGCGCCGGGGGTCGCAGTGGCCCAGCTCCCACATGGCCAGCGTGCAAGGCAGCGGCGCCGGGCTCCGGCTGTCCGCGTCCTCGGCCGCCTCTGACTCCACGGACGCTGCACCGGGCAGAGAAGGGGACCGGGTCACGCGCGGCTCCGCCGACCTGCCCTGGGCCTCCGACCCCAGCCCCCGGCCCGCGGCCGGATCTCACTCCACCTACCGCGCAGCGCGACGCTCACGTCCTCGGCGAACGCTTCCAGGGAGCGGCCTGCGGGGCGCCGAGTGCGGCTGCCTTCGGCCCCCGGCCCGCGCGCTGCCCGCCGGCGGCCCATCGTGGAAACCGGGGCCCGGAGACCCGCGGGCGAGCCCCTCCACGGCAGCCCGGCTCCACACGCTAAGCCTGCGACAGGCACTACTACTACTTCCGGCACTCACGTGATCCGACAGCGCCCACGTGACCCCACATCGCCCCACGTGACCGCGCGTTCTGCCGGCGTCCGTAGTGATGGCGGCCGCGTTGGTTCGTCTGCTGCTGCTGGCGCTCGCGGCGGATGGTTAGTGTCCTGCCCCTGGCGCGCCCTGCCCAGGCTCCGGGGACCCCGCGCCCCTTCCCGACGCATCCCCCAGCCCCGAGCGACCCTTTCCCGCCTCCTCACGCCCTGCTCCCCACAGGACCCGCGCTCACGGACGCCGCCAAGATGAAGGTGGTGGAGGAGCCCAACACGTTCGGGTGAGCAGCCTTGCGTGGAGCCGCGGGCCGGGCCGAGGGGCGACCTAGGGCCCGGATTCTTCCTGACCGTACCAATCCCCGCAGGCTCAACAACCCGTTCCTGCCCCAGACCAGTCGCCTGCAGCCCAAGAGGGACCCTTCACCCGTGTCTGGTGAGTGCCGCTCCCTGGCAGCCGGCGTGGTAGTGGCCAGGAAGGGAGCGGGGAACTGGCCTGGAGCCCGGGGTGGACCGGGTCAGCGCTCGGGAGCTTGCTGCAGGGGGGCCAGGTAGGGAAGGACGGCGTCGGATGAGGGGCCCTGGAAGTTAGGGCTTAGAGGCTCATGCATTGGTTTGTCAGCCTTTTACAGTTATTTTTGAGTGCGCGATAGTTCAGAACATTCTCATACGACTTTTATGCTTTTTTATGCATAAGCGTACAAGTAGAAAACGTGTAGTATGGGTGTTTGTTTTTTTTTTTTGTGGCCTTTGCATTGTTTTTTAAAACAGTACCACTGTATAAGTTTGTGCCTTTGCTGTTGTCATTCACTGTGTGTCTTGTATTCATGGTGGTGGATGCTGGTCCTCGTTCTTTTCACTTGATGCTTGGTAATCCATAGGATAGTTTTGCATTCGCTATTATTAAGCAACTAGAGGCCCAGTGCACGAAATTTGTGCACTGGTAGGGTCTCTAGTGGCTGCTGGCCGCCTACTGCCTCCACCATATGGGATTTCCCTCCCTGTCCCTGGCCCGCCTCGCCCTCTGGTCAAACTCCAGTCGAACTCTAGTATAATAAAAGCATAATTGCATACTATGCTTTTATTATACTAGAGGCCCAGTGCACGAAATTCATGCATGGGAGAGGGGGTGTCCTTCAGCCCAGCCTGCACCCTCTCCAATGTGGGACATCCATCTCACAATCCAGGACTGCTGGCTCCCAACCGCTTGCCTGCCTGCCTGCCTCATTGTCCCTAACTGCTTTTGCCTGCCAGCCTGATCACCCCCTAACCACTTTCCTGCTAGCCTGATGGATGCCTAACTGCTTCCCTGCTGGCCCAATTGCCCCTAACTGCTCCCCCCTGCCGACCTGGTCGCCCCTAACTGTCCTCCCATGCAGGCCTTGTTGACCCCTGCTGGCCTGGTCACCCCTAACCTCCCTTGCCAGCCTGGTCTCCCCCAACTACCCTCCCTTGCTGGCCTGGTTACCCCAACTGCCCTCTCCTGCCGGCCTGGTCACCCTTAACTTGCCTCCCCTGCAGGCCTGGTTGCCCCCCAACTGCTTTTCCTGCAGACCTGGTTCCCCCCAACTGCCCTCCCTCCCCTGCCAGCCACGTTGCCCCTAACTGCTCTCCCCTGTAGGCCTGATTGCTCCTAACTGCCCTCCCCTGCCAGCCTGGTTCCCTCCCAACTGCCCTCCCCTGCAGGCCTGATTACACCCAACTGCCCTCTCCTGCAGGCTGGTTGCCCTAATTGCCCTCCCCTGCTCGCCTGATCACCCCCAACTACCCTCTCTGGCCGGCCTGATTACCCACAATTGCCCTCCTCTGCTGGCCTGTTTGCCCCTAACTGCCCTCCCTTTCTGGCCAACTTGTGGTAGCCATCTTGTGATGACGTGAGAGTGGCCAATTTTGGGACAGTGTCACGGCACGGTCATCTTGTAACAATGTCGCGTAAGGGCATGTCACCACCTAGGCTTTTATTATGTAGGATTTATTAGAAAAACAAGCAATAATGTATTGACTGCAGCAAAAACATACTTGGGACTTTAAAACAAGGAAGAGCATAGAACATGGATAGAGAACGTGTAGTAGCTTTGTAGTATAACTTGATATCTGGTATCATGATCCTTCTTTGCTTTTTGTTTTATTCAAGATTGCTGAAGCTATTTGGGTCTGTTTTGGTTCCATATAAATTTTTGGAGTAATTTGTTCTAGATCTGTAAAATATGCCGTTGGTAATTTAATAAGAATTGCATTGATTTTTTGTAAAATATATTTTATTGATTTTGTACAGAGGAAGGGAGAGAGATAGCAAGTTAGAAACATCGATGAGAGAGTCATTGATCAGCTGCCTCTTGCACACCCCCTACTGGGGATATGCCCGCAACCAAGGTATATGCCCTTGACCGGAATTGAACCCGGGACCCTTCAGTCCCCAAGCCGATGCTCTATCCACTGAGCCAAACTGGTTTCGGCGGATTGCATTGATTCTGTAGACGCTTTGGGTAGTATGGACATTTAATGATGATTCTACCAATCTATGAGCAAGGTATATTCTTCCACTTGTTTATATCTCCCTGTCTCTTTTTCCAACATTCTATAGTTTTCTGAGTGCAAGTCTTTTACCTCCTTGATTGTTTATTCCTAAGTATCTTAATTTTTTTGTGACAGTGGTAAATGGGATTGTTCAATTTCTCTTTCTGAAAATTCATTATTGGTTTATAAAAATGCTATAGCCTAGCCGAAATCAATAAAATATATATTTTTTTAAAATGCCATAGCCAAAACCATGCTACTGCTGAAAGAAATTAAGACATACATAAATAGAAAGATTTCCTGTGTGCATGAATAAAAAGATTTAATATTAAGATCTCAAACTACTGCCGGGACCGGTTTGGCTCAATGGATAGAGCGTCGGCTTGGGGACTGAAGGGTCCCGGGTTCGATTCCGGTCAAGGGCATGTACCTTGGTTGCGGGCACATCCCCTGTAGGGGATGTGCAAGAGGCAGCTGATCGATGACTCTCTTTCATTGATGTTTCTAACTCTGTATCTCTCTCCCTTCCTTCTGTACAAAAAAATCAATAAAATATATTTAAAAAAAAAAAAAAAAAAAAAGATCTCAAACTACTGAAAATGACCTAGTTATTCAATGTAATCCATATTCAAATCCCAATGGTACTGGAAGTGCTAGTCACAGTGATCAGACAAGAAGAAAACATACAAGGAATCCAAATTGGAAAGGAGCAAGTAAAATCATTAGTTGCAGATGACATGATATTGTTCACAGAAAACCCACAAAAAAACTAGATTTAATAAATGAACTTGGCAATGTACAAAATTAACACCCAAAAATCTATGGCGTTTTTATTTTTTAAGATATATTTTATTTATTTTTTACAGAGAGGAAGGGAAAAATACATGCCCTTGACTAGAATTGAACCTGGGACCTTTCAGTCCGAAGGCCGAGGCTCTATCCACTGAGCTAAACCGGTTTTGGCTGTCCCTTGTTTCTTCGGTTAGTTTGTTGTTGTTAATCCTCACTCAAGGATATTTTTTCCATTTTTAGAAAGTGGAAGGGAGGGAGGGGGAAGAGAGAGAGACATACACAGAGAGATAGACCTTGATGTCAATTGGTTGCCTTCTGCACACCCCCAACCTGGACAGGGAATTGGACTTGCAATACAGGTATGTGCCTTTGACAGGAATCAAACTTGTGGCCCTGTGGCGCATTGGCCTAAGCTCTAGCCACTGCACCACACTGGCCAGGGCTCTTCCATTAGTTTTGTGTGTTCCCCCCCTCCCCCCCAGTTCTGCTTATTTTTTATTTTTCCCCTTATTTTTTAAATTAAATTATTATATGTGTACATATTTTACCATTGTCTCCCCCACCCCCCCATTAGTTTTTATTGACTGTTTTTCTTAGGTGACATGTCTGGTTTTCCACTTTTTCCCCTTTGTGTATACTTTACATATAGTTATTTTTATCAGTGGTTACCATGGGGATTATGTAACATCCTCAAGTTTAGAGTCTATTTGAATTTATACTATCTTAACTTCAATTATATATAAAAACCACTCCTACACAGCTGTTTCTCTACTAACCTTGTTGTTTTTACAGATTACCTTTTAAACATTGTGCACATGCTAACATATTTATAATTTCTTAAGCATTTGTCTTTTAAATTCTGTGTATTTACAAAGCAGAATTGCAATGCTGGCTTTGTAATTTGCCCTTTCCTGGAGGTTATTAAAGTCCTTTCATTTTAACTTGAAGGACTCCTTCAGCATTTCATGTAGGTCAGATCTAATTGACAATGAAGTTCCTCAGCTTTTGTTTACCTTATTTTTTGAGGATATTTTCCCTGGATGTAGAAACCTCGGTTGAGTTTTCATCTCACTGCTTTCTGGTTTCCAAAGTTTCTGCATAGAAATCAGCTGATAGTCTTATTGGAGACAAGATACTTCTTATAGCTTTCAAGACTTGGTTTTTGACATTTGTCTCTTGGGTCTTGATGTGGGTCTCTTTGAGTTCATTATGTTTGGAGTTTCTGGGACTTGGAGATTCATGTCTTTTATCAAATTGGGAAGTTCCTGACAGTCATTTCCTCAACTAACATCTCTGTCCCTTTCTCCTTTCCTTTGGGGACTTCCATAATGTGCGCCACAGGTTTCTTAGGCTCTGGTAGCTGATTCTTTTCTATTGTTTGTTCAGATCTGCTGTTGAATCCTTTGTGTGATTTTCATTTCAGTTGTATTTTTCAGCTCCAGAATTTTTTGGTTTCTGTAATGTTTAACTCTGCCCACATCATTTTCCTGATGCCCTTTAGTTGTGTTTTCTTACAGTCTTTGAGGAATATTTAAGATAGTTATTAAAGGTTTAGTAGCCCTGGCTGTGGTGGTGTGGTTCAGTTGGTTGAGTGTTATCTCATGTACCAAGAGGTGGCTGGTCCCGTTTCTGGTCAGGGCACATACCTGGGTTGAAGGATTAATCCTCAGTAGGGAGCATGCAGAAGGCAGCCAATTGATGCTTCTCTCTTTTCCTGTGCTTCCCTCTCTCTCTAAAATCAATGAAAACATATTTAAAAATAAATAAAAGTCTTTAATAAGTCTGTTTAGGCTTCTCTCAGGTGGTTCTGTCAGTATTTGCCTTTGAATAGGCAATGTGTTCCTGTTTCTTAGTATGCCTTGCAATTTTTATTAAAAAATGGGCCTTTGAAAACCGATCTCTCTGCCAGATAGTTTGCAGACTGGCTCTATAATGGGGCAGTCTTCGCCAATATCTGGGCATATGCTGAGCCTAGAGAGCAGCCTGAGGTGCATCTTGCTGTTAGGCGTGTACATGTCTTAAGTTCCTAGAGTCTTGCTTCAGACTTCTGAGTCTCTAGGCCCCCTCAGCTTCATGAGCAGTGCCCACTTTCCCACCTGCGGTCTGAGTTGACAAAACAAAGACCAGTCCTCTGGCAGCCCCCAGCCAGGTTGGAATGCTGCAGATAAGGTCGGCCTGCTCCAGGAGGGTTAGTGGGGAGGCACAAGACAAGAGAAAATGCCTTAACCCTGTGCTACCAGCTTGAAGGTGCTTTAGTTCTTCTACTTGGTTGCTGTAAACCTGTTTTTCAAAGCTCCTCTTAGGGTAGCCCAGCCTGTTTTGCTTGCTCTTTAGATGTTTCACAGGGAAAGGAGCTTGGAGCTCGCTTAGTCTAAGGTTTTGCTGACATCACCCAAACTCTCATGCTCCATTTTTAAAGTTTAAACCAACCTTTTTCCCGATGGCCCATTTTGTGGGTTGTCTGCTTTTCCATGTGCCTACTCTTACACTGGACTCAGCCTGTTGCTTTTCCCCTTCTAGGGCCTGCGCATCTCTTCAGACTTTCTGGCAAGTGCTTCAGCCTGGTGGAGTCCACGTGAGTGCGGGGCGGGGCGGCGGGGGCGGGGCTGGGAACAGCCCTGACAGCAGCTGCACCCCCAGGTACAAGTACGAGTTCTGCCCATTCCACAACGTGACCCAGCATGAGCAGACCTTCCGCTGGAATGCCTACAGCGGGATCCTCGGGTGAGCGGGTTCGGGAATAAGGAGCTGCAGGCTCCTGGGTGTGGTGCGCTCCCCCAGCCCAGCCTAACCCGACTCCTGCCCTGCTCCTCAGCATCTGGCACGAGTGGGAAATCGCCAATAACACCTTCAGCGGCATGTGGATGAGGGACGGCGACTCCTGCCACTCCCGGAGCCGGCAGAGCAAGGTGCAGCTGTGTAGGGTGTGCCCTGGGGGAGGGGGCGCCTGCTTTACCCACCTTCCAACCGAGGTTTCCCCCAGGTGGAGCTTACCTGTGGGAAAAGCAACCGACTGGCTCATGTGTCTGAGCCAAGCACCTGTGTCTACGCGCTGACCTTCGAGACGCCCCTCGTCTGCCACCCCCACTCCTTGTTAGGTAGGCTGCCGGAGGCCTGGGAGACGGGGTAGCGGGGCTTAGCTAAGTCTGGCTTCTCTTGGATCTCAGTGTACCCAGCCCTGCCTACGGCCCTGCAGCAGAGGTGGGACCAGGTGGAGCAGGACCTGGCCGATGAGCTCATCACTTCCCAGGTGTGCCGCGGCGGGCACCCCATGACTGGTGGGCACCCCATGACTGGTGGGCACCCCATGACTGGTGGGCACCCCGTGGCTGGGTGCAGCCCAGCGACGAATGGGGTGCTCCCTCTCCATCTCTGACCTGCAGGGCCATGAGAAGTTGCTCAGAGCGCTCTTTCAGGATGCTGGCTATTTAAAGGCCCCGGAAGAAAGTGAATCCGCACAGGAAGGCGGTGCCCAGGGGCAGGTGTTTGAGACCTTGGAGAGCTGCAGGAAGGTACAGATTGGGAGGGTGGGAGCCGAGTTCTCTGGACACAGACGGCCTCCCACCGAGGGGTCTGACGTGCCCTTCGAACTTCCCTGTTTCAGGCACATAAAGAACTATCAAAGGAGATTAAAAGACTTCAAAGTGTGCTGACCCAACATGGCATCCCCCACACTAAGCCTGCGGGTAAGTCGCACCTGGGGGGCCAAGCCCACTGGGACCTGCTGCCTGTGAGCCAGACCCTGACCTGTCACCGCCTGCTGTTTTGCTAGAAACTTCCAGCTCTGAACACTTGGGCTCCAAGATACCCACAGACAGGACAGCAGAGCAGCTACCTGGCAGCCCAGGGTTGCTTGGGAACACCTTATGACCTGGGATGGGGCTGAAGACAGACCAGACTGGCATCCTATAGCAGGAAGGAGGAGCAGGCCAGGACGCAGTGCAGAGTGAGCCATCCCAGAACAGCATGCGCCAGGCAGAGGATGTGCTTCCTCTGTGCCTTCCAGGCCAGTGGCTCTCAGGATTGGACTCAAAAGATACGGACAAATAAAGATTCAAATTTTTAATTCCATACTGATAAAAATAATTCCATGAATTCTGTAAACCATTGCATAAATGCTGTAGTGTAAAAAAATTTAAACAGGTGTTAACAACTTTAAACAATTCACTAAGTAAATGATTATACCTTATAAATACTACCTTCTGAGTTAAGATAATTCCATTCCAATAACATTCCCATCTAAAATATTCAGAACAAACATACAGATTGGGGGCTTTCATAAATTAGTCCACGTGAAGCGTCCACACACTGAGTTGAGGTTTGCTGATCAGCTGCACGGGTAGTATGACAAGAATATTACTGGGAATATTGAACACTAGAGCTGAGAGACACTGAGCACCACACGCTTTCACTGCTACACCCAGCACTCCCCTCCCACCCTAAGCCTGTGAGGCCTGCAAAGGGTGGCTCCCTCCTAAGGTCAGGGCCACTGCAGGGGGGGGGACCCCAAGGAGCAGCCCCCTGGGAGTGTACCACATGACAGCCCTCACTGCGCCGGGCACCCTGGGAGCTCCATTCTGGGTGGTTCTTTGGTCTTCCCACCACACATCTGTTCTCAGAGCCAGTCCTGACCTGAGAAGGGTGAGTGCTCACTGGCTACACCCCAACCCCAGCTGTGGAACCCCTGTGAGCACTGCACCTGTGGCCCCCAAACTCCACAGAACTGACCAGAGTAGCTTATAAATAGACCTAAAGCTTAATTGTTCTTAATTGTTTATAACTGTAAAATGTCTAGGCTAGATATCAGTAATAAACACTGTCCTGTTATCCCCAAAAAGGCCGAAGGCCTAACATGGAAAACAAGTGCATAAATATTAATAAAAAATAATTTTAAACAATGATAACAGTAGCACAAAATATACGTGATTTCTAAGACCTAATAAATCATTATCGCTATAATTAAAAACAAGGATTTACTAAAACCAAGTCCATAGTTAACCTTTAGTAGCACACTAGCTGTGGAATGTCATGATCCACCTTTAAAATGATAACTTTTTATCAATTTGTCTTACGTTAAAAAATGTTTTAAACTTATAGTAAATACATTCTAATTTGGTCACTGATAAAAGTTTTTACCTAGTCACTTTGCACTTTAAAAATGCATTTAAAACTCTTTGGCAAAGCCCCAGGCAAGTAGAAACACAGCCTTCACTCCAGGCTAGAGGGCCGGTACCTGCTCCTGCCTCCCAGACGGCAGGTTCTGCGAAGACTTCCTCTAGGCCATCTAGGCGGCCGCACTGAGCAGTTCTACTGCTTCCCAGGTCTCTAGGAAAAAATGGCCCACTGCAGACCAGAAGGTTCAGGTCATCACTGAAGCCCGACCCGTTCTCAGGCATTCCTTCCTTGGCCTGAGGCCAGGCTGCTCCTTGGGGCCAGGGACCAGCATGAGAGCCAGGTCCTCGCGATAACTGACAATACCTACACACAGTTCAGACACCAGTGTGGAAGTGTCGCCTGAAGCCGAGTGTGCTGAAGGTGGGTGAGCCTGTCCCGCTCGAGTCCCGGTGGTCCCGGGGGTGGGGGTGCTCGGGCCAGCGGGGCGCCCAGCAGCCAGCTCCAGGAAGCTGTGCGAAGCGGCTCAAAACAGATGTACCCCCTTGGTCGCACTTTTCGCTAACATCAAATTGTCTTACAAAGACTGAAGGGAGAAGATAAAACCAAGGGAACCCTCCTCCTTTTGCAAGGCACAGGCTCTTAGAAAAACTGGCCACGGGTCCTGGGTGCGTGACTGAGCGCCCTCATTGCACGGTGCTGGGGAATAAGACTCCAATTAGTGTGCGCGAGCACATGGTTAGGAACAGTTCCTTTCATAAAATTAAAAACATCTAAAAGTATGTCTCCCGATAACCACTCTGCTATAAATACTATTTGCACTTAATTTAAAACCTATAAAAATCCTAGGCATCTCTCACTACTAGATAAATGCTCATTTCATAAGTACTAATTTCAGAATATGAAATCTAATATATTTACCATAATATGAATTACAATAAACTGATAGGAAATATTTTAAGTTCACAGTACAATACAAAGCTTCATATGCATATTAAAAAGACATGAACCTAGAAAGCAGCTTATAGCAGCTGAGACCGTCCACGTCAGTTCCTGTTTACAAAGTGCTTGGCCGGGACGTGAACTCCCAGGATGTGGTCACAGTAGTGTCAGGACCGCAAACCCCGTGTAATTACTGGGCCCACCCAAACCTGGGCTGGGGCAGGTGGTGCTGTGGGTTTGCCTTAAGGTCTACGAGGAGAATACCATGGAACTGGATGCAGCTGGGCCGGGGTCCCGACGTCGGTGGCACCAGGAAGTGAGGCCACCATGGCTGCCGTCACCACGGGAGGGGCTGACCCTCGCAGTAGGGGCACTCGGGCGCACTGGCCACACACGGCTCACAGAGCACACGGTGCTGGCAGGGCTGCAGGACGGCGCCGCGGGCCGGCTCTCCGCACACCACGCACTGCTTCGCTCTGAGCTGGAAGATCACCTGCAGGTGAGACGTTGGCAGATCACAGAAGGCCCCTTCCCACCAGTGGCCCCAGAGGTGACGGAGAACACGTGGAGATAATGGCTAGCGCAAGAAGGCTCAGGACTGGATGGACACCCGTGCAGGGGTCACCCCAGGAACACGGAGACCTTTAAGTGGAAGCCTGGCTCCTGGGGGGCTAAGCCTGCGTGGGAAGGACCAGGCCAGGATGTGGCTGGTGAGTCCAGATTTGGCTCAGTGGAACCCTGAGCTGAGACCCAGCCCTCTGACCAGGGGAAGAGCCACAGCCCAGGGACTGGTGGAGCGATCAGGTATGTGCACTGCAGCCAGACCTTGGCCACAGTCAGCAGAAGCGGAGAAAGAGGCAGGGTTTTAGAACCTTCCAGATGCTCCGAGTTCTAACAAAATGCCCTGGTGTGGGAGAAGTTTCTAGCTGAGCGGAACACCAGGTTTTTGCTACTCCAGAAAAAAAATAATGAAATCATGCAAAGAGGTGATCAGTGACCCGCCTCAGACATACACCATGGTTCCAGTGTATGGGGTAAGAGGGGCGTGATTCTATCCATGAGGGCACAGGAGGGGGCTAACGTGGCAGACTCCAGAAAGGAAGGGGAGGGCCAGACTGGCAGGAGAGGTGGTGCACACACTCCTGAGAGCAGAGCGTGAGCTGCCATCTGAGGAGCTAATGAGAAGGACCGCCCGGGAGGGGGAGGAGAGGTAGGCCAGGCCCCAGCCATCATCTGGCCCACACACTGCCAGGGGCAGACATCGGGTACCTCGGAAGCTGAAGCCAGGACTCACCCCGTCCACCGCCTCCAAATCTAGGCGGAGCTGGCTCTGCAGCGACTGTAGCTTGGGCAGCGAGATGGCACCGATGTCGCTGCAGCCTCGCAGCCCTGGCAGTGTGGACATGCCCCGGCCTTCCAGCTCCTCCTGCAGCTGCCTGAACTGGGCCTCCACCTCCTCCTTCTTCTGCAGTGCCAGCTGCCGGGCGCTGTCCGCGGCCAGCGCACGCTCCTTCGCCTCCTTGGCCTCCCGCTGCCATGCGTCACAGGCCTGAAACACGGGGGGCTGTAGTGGCTGGCAGGGGGCACCCTGGTCTCCCCTGAGCCTGGCACCTCCCCAGGACTCACCTGCTTCACTTGCTGCCAGGACTCCTCCCACTGCCTGATCTTCCTCTTGGCCTCGTCCAGCTGCCGCCTGACCCGCGCCAGTTCGGCGCCATTTGGACTTGCACTTGCAGTGGATGTGGGGCCGGCATTCAGAATGGGGGACGGGCTGGGAGAGAAGCTGCCGGAAACGAAGTCCCAGATGCTCCCAGGGACGCCATTCAAACCTGAGGGTGGAGGAGACAGAGGTCAGCCCAGGCGTGCTGGACTTTACAGACACCCCAGGCAGGACCTGGGCCTCTGGGACTCCACCGACAAGGCTGCTGCCCCTGACCTTCCAGCCAGGCCCCCTCCAGCCTCCTGTGGGGTTTAAACAGAGAAAAGATGAATTCCAAGTTCCTGTGACTGCCGCCTGTGGAGCAGGACTTCTCAGACTCTGGTCTCAGGAATCCTTGACACATGCGGGATCCTAGGCCCCCAGGAGCTTTGGTTTAAAGAACTCCCACAAGAGAAAACGTGTCACTTAACAACAGGGGAAACTGAGAAACGCACCGTCGGAGTGCACTTACACAAACAGAAATGGTTTAGTGTAGCCGCAGGTACACCTATTGCTCCTGGGCTGCAGGCCTGTACTGCCTGTGACTGTGCGCAATGCTGTAGGACACTGACACCATGGTAACTGTGTGTATTTAAACATACAAAAGATACAGTAAAAATACAGTGTAAAAGATAGAGTGGCACACTTAGTACTGAGCTTGCAAGCCTGCAGTTGCTCTGGGTGAGCTGAGTGAAGCCCAGGTTATTACTGCCACAACTGCAGACTTTACAAACACCGCCCCACACCCTCCTCTGCTGCCTCCCGACAGGGTCAGCAACAACACTGAAGCTGCAAGTAGCAAGGAGAGACTGTCTGGTTGAGACCCAGATCACAACAGCAACTGCCAGGAGGGAGTGAGGATTAGTCAGAATAAAACTGAAGAGGGGAGAGAAAGGAACATGGCACCGTCATGGCCATGTGGTTTTGGCTACTGCATGCTGGAGCAGTGGTCAGATTAAAGAACCTTGTGGTTTTCATAAATAAATAAAAAAGAGAGTGTTTAATATGGAGAGGGGGTAGAATTGAGGACTCAATATTTTGACTTGGGAATTGGGTTCTATTGACTCACCTGGCATAGAGGGCTCTCACTGGCACTGAATTAATGGAAGAAGAAAAGCCTTACCTATGCTTTACATCATAACCTGAAAAGATTTCCAAAGTACAGGGACAGGCTGGCTCTACACTACCATAGAAATCTTTTCTTTTTCTTTTTTAATATATATTTCTTTATTGATTTCAGATAGGAAGGGAGAGGAAGAGGGAGGGAGAGAGAGAAACATCAATGATGAGGATCATTGATCGGCTGCCTCCAGCTCGTCCCCCACTGGGGATCGAGCCCACAACCCAGTCATGTGCCCTTGGCCAGAATCGAACCTGGGACCCTTCAGTCCGCAGGTCAACGCTCTATCCACTGAGCCAAACCAGCCAGGGCCAGAAATCATCTTCTAAAGTGGCTGCGTGGCCAGCGTGGCTGTGGTTGAGCACCAACCTATGAACCAGAAGGTCACGGTTCAATTTCCAGTCAGGGGAACATGCTCAGGTTGTGGGCTCCATCCTCAGTAGGGGGTGTGCAGGAGGCAGCCAATCAATGACTCCCTCGCATCACTGATGTTTCTATCTCTCCCTTCCTCTCTGAAATCAATACAAATATATTTGAAAAAAGAAAAAAGAAGTGGCAGTGGCACTTAGCCCTTGTTAAGCCACTCCTGTGGACCGGAACGGGAGCTTAGGTCCTCAGCAAACAATGGACAGCAGTGTGCTGAGGGTGGAGCACCTTCTGTGCTGACCCAGGCTGGCGACTGGCGGACTGGACTGACCGACCCTGAGCTGAGGTGCTGAGAGGAAATCTACTGCCAAGCTCCACAGGGACTGTTCCCACCAGAGAAGACAGTTCCTCTGAGCCACAGAGCCTTCCATTTCTTAGAGCAATTCAGCTCCATCGGAGCCCTGCGGGACCACCGTCACATATGGAGTCTGCTGACCAGAAAGTTGTTAGGTGGTGCATGACCATTTAGGAACTAAAGAGATATTTAAAAATACTAATTCTTGCCGACACTGGTTTGGCTCAGAGGATAGAGGATCTGAAGGGTCCCAGGTTCAATTCCGGTCAATGGCATGTACCTTGGTTGCAGGCACATTCCTGGTGGGGGGTGTGCAAGAGGCAGCTGATCGATGTTTCTCTCTCGATGTTTCTGGCTCTCTATCCCTCTCCCTCTCTGTAAAAAATCAATAAAAACATATTTTAAAAAAATACTAATTATTTTAAAGTATAACAGGTTACACAAAACAAGTAACACTTCTCAATGAAAGAAAAATGAAAAATAATAAATGGCACTGTTCCCTGTTTTTGCAAATCCGCCTGCTCTGTGCTGGGTCTCTGGTGACATCGCCCCGCACAGCCTCGGAAACGCCACTGCACGGGTGAGTGCACACGACAGGTCACGCTGCAGTCACAACAGTGGCCAGGGCACAGAGCCCCTGACAGAGCCCCAGGGCACCGCCAGCAAAGCAGCAGACACGTGGACAAGGGGCCGCCTGGGATATACGCCAAGGCCCACACCACAGGGAGCGTGCAGGGCAGCATGGTGGAGTCTGCAATGAGGGCAGCCAAGTGGGCACACCCACCCGCACACCTCGGTTTGGTCAGCAGTAAGCTGTCACTATAGGTAGCCCTCCCCCAAAGCCCCAGCTCACCTAGGGAGTTGTAGGACGAGGCCGAGGAGCCCAGCACCCTGGGCTCCGACTTGAGGGGTGGCGGCTGCTGGGGGGGCGTCATGGCCGAGGAGACAAGAGGCCCCGACAGGGACTGGGAGAGCGAGCTGAGCGGGGAGGTGGACAGGGACGACGCGGACTGCAGGGATGGGGAGCGGGCCAGGCAGCCAGGAATGGTGACGGGCTCTGAGCCCCCCAGCGACCTCTGACCTGTGCAGAGTGGAGGGGCCGGGTTAGTGAGAGGCAGCAGCAGCCCGCTGCCCAGGAAACAGCACAGCATTGCCTCTGAGCTGGGGTGCAGCAGCCAGGGCAAGGGGGCACGGGGGGAGGGTGCTGGGGGTCCCAGGCCTGCAGCAACCACGTGGCGGTGCAGAGACAGAGCTCCCCAGGCCGAGATGTGTCCACAGTCCCCAGCCACTCACACCAACGGCAAGTGCGCGGGACGAGGGTTTCAGCAGGGTCCCAGAGACCAGACACCCTCCGGCATGGTGGCCCCAGTACTTTCAGGGCCCCCAGAAACATTAATTTGTTTCAACATCGGAAGAAAAAGATAGGCCCATCTGGTGTGGCTCAGTGGTTGAGCATCGACCTATGAACCAGGAGGTCACAGTTCATCATTCCCTGTGAGGGCACATGCCTGGGTTGTGGGCTCGATCCCCACTAGGGGGTGTGCAGGACGCAGCCCATCAATGATTCTCTCTCATCACTGATGTTTCTACACCTCTCTCTTTCTCCCTTCCTCTCTGAAATCAATTAAAAAAAAAAATTTTTAAAAAGAAGAAAAAGATGAGCTTTTAGGCCAGAGAAAACGATTCAGTACATGTTTATACCATCTTCATCCAAAGCAGTGGTTAAACCGTTCGGAAGGCTGTGAAGGCTGGCCGCCTGTGTCCCCATTCTGCACACCCCATGCCCGTCTCTGCAGGGGCCACTCTGCTCCGATGGAGGTAAACTGAGGGGCTGTGAGGCTGGTCCTGCCAGGGCTGCAGGGTCCTGGAGGAGGGGGAGGGCCTCTCCCACCCGAGGGCCGTTTAAGGACTCTGGAAAGGAACACCCGGCCAGCCCCGCCACCTGACAAGAGCGCCAGGCGTCATCCATCTTACCTGTGGGTCCCAGGTCACTTCCGTCCTGCTCGTCCAGCTCCTTATCCAGGGGAGCGAGGCTTACGTCACTAAGATGGAGATCTAAGGCAGAACCTGTCCAACAAGACACCTGTTATTGCTCAGAAACTCTCGGAGCGGCAGCAGGGAGATGCCTGGCTCTCCGGGGAGCGGGGACACCCCGCCTCGGAGCTGGGGGCCAGGAGCACCCCTGCCCGCCTTCCAGCTGGACTCACTCTCCTCCCGCAGAGCCAGAGCCTCCAGGCCCCCACGTGGTCCAGAGCAGGCCTCACCTCACTGAAGTTGGCTTCTATGGTTTCAATGTCACGGGATGACATTTGACCAAGTAAACATACTTAACCAGTAAAGGAGAATTCCAGGAGGGTGCCATCCACGGAAAGCGACTCAGTCCATGGCGTGCGGCTGCTCTCGCACTAGCACCGACCTCTACACCGGGGCCACAGCAGGGTGACCCGCACCCTGTTCTCCACCCTGACCCTCAGCGGGTCCCTCCCGCCCCCTCTGTTCCCCAGGACACCACGCACCCCAGGCACGTCTGCTCAACAAGACGGGAATGGAACGGTGGGGCCCTCAGACTGCCTCCGCCCCCAAAAGCTTTCCTCAGAACCCTTCTGGGACAGGACGGAGGGGGCAGGGCGGAGGGGGCAGGGCGGAGGGGGCAGGACGGAGGGGGCAGGACGGAGGGGGCAGGGCGGAGGGGGCAGGGCGGAGGGAGCTGCACGGAGCAGCACTGTCTCGGCACAAGAGCAGGAAGCTGTCCTTGGGTGGCTGAGGTCGGGCCAACCAGCCTCCTAAGCAGGAGCATGACTCAGGAGTCTCTGGGGTCCCACAGGATCAGCTCAGGGAAGGAGTGGCCCCAAGACCCTAGGGAAATGCCCGGGGGGGGGGGGGAGCAGGCAGAAACACCCTGGGACACACCTCGTGGGCCAGAGCAGCCTTCCCAACCCAAAGTTAGGTCTCGTCCAAAGGAGAGCGTGGTGGCATCAAAGGCACAGCACTCAGGAGTTCTGCCACTAAGCACCTTTCTCCCCCCACACCCCACTTCTGGGGGCCCCCAGCCCCCCCCCCTGAAGTGGGCCTCTTCCATGTAGCCAAGCCCTGTGCCCCCTGGTGGCTGAGGATCCCCTAAGTCTCCCTTGATGTCTGGTAAGATGCACCAGGTCTCATTTCAAGAGGCCACAAAGTCACCCTACCCTGCCCCTGCCCCTAGGACAGACATCTCCACAGCCCAGGGGACCTACCACAGGGACCCTAGTCAGACCTGCTTCTCTGGGTGAGCGAACTGGGCTTCTGGAGGCTCCTGCCCCTGCCCCGCCCCCAGCTGCCTGGTGCCAAGTGTCACAGAGCCCCCTGGACCACGTCCTACAAGCAACCTCAGGTTAGAGCTGCCCACGGAGAGGCCACGCCAGAGGCACAGCCGTGTCTCCTGCACAGGGTCCTGGAGGAGCAGCGGGGGCCCAGGCTGCAGGAGGAGCTGCATTCAAATGGACGAGCTGAGCAAAGTGCAACTCAAGGAACAGGGGAACCTGCCTACGCTGGGGAGGGGGCTGCTGCCTTTTCTAATGAGAGGCGTTTACTGTATCCAGCAGGAAATACGGGGCAAGAGATGTGTGACTTCCAAAGAAGGTAAGTCCTCAGGATAAGCAAATCTATGGGGAGCCAGCTGTGGTACACACAGAGAGCGGCCATAGGGTTCAGCCAGAGAGGCATCCCCAGCTACCCTTCCTCAGCCCCTGGGGGGGGGGGGGGTATGTGAGGGCTCCTGCCAATGAGCGGCGCTCAGGCACGCACATCTGGGAGCCACTGGCTCCCGCCTCCCGCCTCCGTGGTGTGAGGCCTGTTGTGCACATTGAAAAGCAAGGGGCCTCGTGTCCATGATGCAAGGGAGCAGCACTGCCTGGCGAGGCCCAGGGCCTGCATCTGACCCTTGTGTCATCACCACTGCCTGCAGGTACCACCCCGACGTGGCCCGGCTTGGGAACCAGGGCCCAGAGCAGAGAGGAGACCATGCACCACTGGCCAGAGATGATGTTGGGGGAATCACTGAGCGACCCCCCAACCCCGGCATCAGAACATCCCGACCAAACTACCGAGTCACCTGGAGAACACTGTCTCCCCCCCCCCCCCCCCATCATCTGTCACCAGGAGCAGTGGGAGGTACCGGAGAACTACCGGACACAAAGGTGTGAAAGACTTTGAAGGTCTTATCTGGAAAAGTGGGGTTCAAGAATCCCTAGATTCCATCTGTGAGAGGCGGGAAGGTGCTGAGCTGGAGACACTGACCCTGCAGATGCCTAACTGTGCAAGGACCACAGTGGGGGCAGCAGACAGCAGGCCCCGGGCGGCAGCACCTCAAGCTCTTTTGTCCCCGAGAAGGTGATAGAGACAATGATGGTTCCTCACTGTGGCCTCCTGAGTGTGACAGCAGCAGCCACGAGGCTGCCCTGCTCAGCCGGACCAGCTCCCCCAGCAGGTTCCCCTGACACACCGCACGGCACAGCCCAGACAGGCAATGTGGAAACAGCCTGACGCCACAGCCCAGGCCTCAGGAAGGCCTGGAGGCAGGGACCCACAGGGGCAGCGCCGACCTCTGCCCTGCAGCCTCCCTCCGTGGGCTCCCTCTGCCCGGCCGCTGTGCTGCTCACGCCCTTCTCTGCAGCCAGTCCCTCCCTCTCCACAGGCAGGGCCCCAGGAGCCTCTGGGTCCGGAGGCTGCTAAAAGCAAGCACCACAGGTCAGGCAGCTTCGAGCACCACACACCCATTCTCCCAGCTCTGCGGCCAGAAGCTGAGACCAGGGGGCACAGGGCTGTGTGCCCTCTGGAGGCTCTGTCCTGCCTCTTCCAGCTTCGGCTTTGTCAGCAACCCTTGGCCTTCCTTGGTTGGTGGCTGCATCACCCTCTCTCTCCTCCATCATCACATGGCTGCTCTCCTCTGTGTCTGTGTCTAAATCTCCTCCCTCTTAGAAGGACAGCAGTCATCTTGGATGAGGGCTCCTGTCCATGACCTCATTTTACCTATTTTGCAAAGACCATCTCATGTTCCAGGTCAGTGGCAGGGGGGAGGACTGGAAAACATAATTAAACCCACAACAGAGGGGATTACCTGGGGACGTGCCCACCTGATCCATCCCCTCCAGGCTGTGCTCTGGTGCTTGATGTGCACCTCCCACAGAGCCAGAGCCCAGCCTGCTGGGACCCCTCCCCAGACCTGTCCTGCTGCTATGAATGCCAGGCTCTCGCTGGCACCTGCTCTCCAGGACACTACAGCCCTGCAGGCTCTACAGCACCTCACACAAGCCTGTCTCTGTTGGCCAACCCCCTCCCTCCTTGCCATCCTCAGTTTCCAACTCACTCTTCAAACTGCCGCCCAGGCCTTGCCCTCTGGCCCTGTGCCATGCCCCCAAACCGCTCTGGTCAAAGGCAGCCCCTGCCAGCCGCCTGTCCCTCTCCACCCTCCTCTGCCTGGGGAGGGAGCTCAGCAGCCGCTCCACGCTCAGGCACACATGGTTTCTGCAGCCCTCACAGCTAGCTGCCCCAGATGCCCCTCAGCGCAGCCGCACTGCCGCCTCCATGGGCGCCCAGGTGCCGCCCTCAAACTGGTGCACCTGGGTCACTCACTGAGCTGGAGCCCCTGGGGCCCTTAGCTCCTCCTCCCCACTCAGCACACAGCAGAGGCCCCAAGCCCCAGCCATTTCTGCAGGCTGCCCTGCCCCTGCACCCTGACCTGGATTGTCTCAGAGTGGCCTTGGCAGAAGCCAATCCTGCCTCCCAAAAAGGAATGCGCCATCTTGGCATGCAGGTCAACACTTCCCGGCTGGACTCGGCCTCACCCTGCCCCATCCTGGTCCTGCCAAAGCAGCCTTCCCACCCCAAAATGGTTCCTCTTTTGTCCTCAAGCCTGACACTGCTGCTATGGGCTGCAGCTTCCGTTAGCCCCAGCAGTCCTGGGGAAACTCCTGCTCAGCCTCCAAAACCCTCTGAGAACCTCCCCGCTCCATTCCTGCACGTCAGCCTAGACCTGAGCCAGTGCTGGCTGAGGCGCCGACTCACCTTCCTGGAGCACTGACCCCTCCTCACCCCCACCCCTTCCGCTCCGCCCTGCCTCCTCCATCTCCCAAGAGTGGAGGCCCAGACGCACCCTTCAGGAGCAGATCTGGAGTTGGGCCTGAAAACATGGGTTCAGCTCTCAGCACCTGCAGTCCTAGGATCAGGTTAGAGATGGTCAGCTCCAAAGGTAACAAGAGTTCCAGAGCACCCTTTGAATAACAAAGGCACAAAAGGGGAAGCAAACTAGACTGCTGGAGCCTTTTCTCACCTAGAAGTGATTTATTTCCCCAAGCTCCCCCCACCCCACCCCATGACTCAGCACCCAAGTGCCCCCCGACTGCCCCCTCAGGTGCAGAGTGGCATCAGAGGGGCCAACCCCGCCCTGACAAACCACAGCCTGCTTCCAGCGCACAGGCAGACCACCGCGCCCAGGATGTGTCCCGGCCCACACTCAGCAGCAGGACTTCTTCCATCCCACCATACCTTGCTGTTCCTGAGAGCAGACCCAGGTCTCCCAGAATAAAGGAAGAACTGACTTTTATTTAAAAGGCTTTAACACTCAACATGCAGATGAACCCACCTACACACCCAAACTGTGCCATCTGACCCAGAACGAGCCTTGCCAAGATCCAGGAGCCTCCCTGACGTGGATGAGAAATCAGCTGAAAGCTGCCGAGTAATGGCCCTGGCAGAGCCCCGCTCCTGACGTGACACAGCAAACTGGAGAGGCGCCGCGGTCCCCGGAGTCGGGAGTCACGGGGACGATGCACCCAGCGCACAGAATAGAATTAAAGGCCAAACTGGGGGGCCCGCGGCCGGGGGAGCTCCACGCGCCCACCCACCCGGGCCGTCCTCCCCCAACTACAGGGCAGAGGAGCGCCTGGCACACCTGCTCCCTCGCGGGCTCCGTTTCCGACAGGGCGGGCGCAGGCGGCGGGCGCGGAGGAGGCGGGAGACCGTCCTCTCCCGGCAGCAGGAGACCCCGCTCCGCTGGGCGGTGAAGGCGCCGCTGAGAACCGCGCGGCGGGCGCCTCTGCAGAGCGGGCTCCCCGCAGAGCAGCTCCTCCGGCGGGCGCCTCCTTCCCTCCCTCCGCAGCCCCTGAGAGCTGGTGCCGCTCCTGCCCTCGCGCCGGGGCACCGGGCGCGGGCGCCGAGGACCGGGACCGGGACCGGCGCCGGGAGGGGAGGGGAGGGGAGGGGAGCACACCTGGGGGAAGGTGCGCGGAGGGGGTGGTGGGAGACGCACTTCACGTGGGGAGCCGCGCGCGGAGGGCCGCACCGCACCTGAGGGCGCACCGTCCGCTCCGCAGCCCCGCCTAAGGACGACCCACCCCGGAGGACGCAGGCAGAGGATGCTGACTCACGGTCCGCGCCGCCGCCGCCACGCCACGGGCCGCCGCCGCCACCGCGGATTCAAATACGGCCCGCGGCCCGCCCACCGCGCGCCGGCCGCGCCCCCGAGTGACGCAACCTCCGACGCGCCCGCCCCGGCCCCGCCCCCGCCCCCGGCTGCCCAAGCCTTAAAGGGGCCGTGCCGCCCCACACCGCCCCAAGGTGCCCCAAGGTGCCCGCTCTCGCTCTTTACCGCTGGCCACTTCCAGCAGTGAGCTCCTCTGCTTACTATTTTAATGGTCATTATTTACTAAGTTAAATCCTCACCTGAGGGTATTTTCCCATTGATTTTTAGGGAGAGTGGGGGAGAGAGAGACAGACAGACAGACAGACAGACATAAACAGCGATGTGGGCAGGGGAGGAGCCTGCAACCAAGGTACATGCCCTTGACCGGAATCGAACCTGGGACCCTTCATACTGCAGGCTGATGCTCTATCCACTGAGCCAAACCGGTCAGGGCTCCATTGATTTTTAGAGAGAGAGAAACATGGATGTAAGAGAGACACATCGACTGGCTGCCTCCTGCATCGGGCAGGATGGAGCCTGAAACCCAGGTATGTGCCCTTGACCTGAAATCCAACCCAGGCCTTCAGTCTGTGGGCTGACACACTATCCACTGAGCCAAACCTGCTAGGGCAGTGGTCACTGTTTTCATCTGAAACCTGTTCATGTGGAGTGAGAGGCAAAGGAAATGAAATCTGTCAAATGACCTGAGATGATTCCACAAAAATCCATTAAATACAGAATAGTCTAGAAACCACACCTATTTTTTTGTTTACTTTAAATGAATAAATGAATAACTTTAAAGTGAATTATTCTGATTCAGTGCATTTGCACTGAAACTGTACCACTGGAGGAAACATCCAGTCTATACCTGTTCGCCCCAAAGCAGGTCGGTGTGGGAGCCCTCAGCAGCGGGAACACTGCCCAGCGAGGGCCCTCCTGGGCCAGAGGGCAGTTCCAAGGATTCCATTACTTCCATAACTGGGGCGGAATCAGGCTATAATTTGATACGTGATCTCAGGAGGGTGAGCATAGAAAACGTGAGGATCACACTGACAGTAGCAGCTCATTATTTTAACAGCAGCAACAGAAATGTATTATCTGTAAATGGAGGCAATGTTGATCCTGAACAAAAATTCACTCTTTACTTCCTGGTAGTTGGTTCAAGAAATATTTAAGTCAGTGAAAGAGCACACAGCAAGATGGTCAATGCCACACTACACAGGCTGAGGATGCCCCCGTAGGTGTTATGACTGCAAAAATTACTAGAAATAGGCTAACTCCAACCATCACCTGCCCGTAAGTCATCACCTGCCCATCGAGACCCCTTTCAAAGCACAGATGCACCCAGTTCTGTTCTTCACTCAGGTGAGCAGAGCCTCACCTGTTTAGGGGCAGGAATTTCATTTTCCTAATTAATTTTCTCATATGCCCAAATTTTACTATTACTACCTTTATATTGGGGGAAAGAAGCCTTCCTTTAAGAGTTGTTTGTGCTTATCTGTAACAATGAAATTTTGTGCCGAAACCGGTTTGGCTCGGTGGATAGAGCGTCGGTCTGTGGACTGAAAGGTCCCAGGTTCGATTCCGGTCAACGGCATGTACCTTGGTTGCGGGCACATCTCCGGTAGGGGGTGTGCAGGAGGCAGCTGGTAGATGTTTTTCTCTCATCACGTTTCTAGCTCTTTATCCCTCTCCCTTCCTCTCTGTGGAAAATCAATAAAATATTTAAAAACAAACAAACAAACAAACAAACAAAAAACAATGGAATTTTGTGCTGCCCAGGCTGGGACTCTTATGGGAGTCGCACCTTCCCAGCCAACTCTGGCGCGGAGACGGAGTTTCGAGCTTCCACAAACAGAGGCCTGCCCTGGACCCGGGCCCAGGACGGACGGGGGCCTGTGTGAGGGTCAGCTGAGCAATGCAGAGGACCCTCTCCCGGTCCCGGGTGCCCCACCGCTCCGATGTGGCCGGTGGGGGCCAAGCGGCAGGCACAGCCCCCAACACCCTTTTAGCTGTAAGTCCATCTTGTTCTTCCCTCCATTTTCACCACAGTCTCCCCCACCGGAGCCCCAAGCCTCCGTCCGGGCCGGCAGACAGGTCCCCCCCAGCCTGCCTCCAATCACATGGCCCATCAGTCCACAAACCCTCAGCTGGGAACCATCACAGTCATTTGTAATGACTCGTTGGCAGGCATGCCCACGGCCTTCTGGACTCACCCCTACTCCCTCCCACCCTTGTCATGGTCCCCCACCTTCCGCCCTCGCTGTCCCCCCAACTCCCACTTCCATCTCCCTAAAGCCTCCCGTTCTCTGCCTTGCCCTGAGGCCTGTGCAGCTGCCCCACCTGAGGGCTGCTCATCAGATCTGCAGCCCCAGCCCCAGGCTGCCGGCGAGGCTGGTGTTTCCACGACCTCGACCTCGTGCCATGCAGCCAAAGTGACCGAAGACCAGATCACAGGTGGGTTTCCCAGCTTATTCCCCACGCGCTACAATGTGAGTGCTGGAGAAGTCAGGGAAACGAGAGCCTCGGGCTTACCTGGGATGGCCTCGAGGGCACTGCCAGTGGGGTCCAGTGGGTGGGCACGGGCCGAGAGAATGGGCAGAGCAGTGGGGGAGGAGCCGCTGGAACCCGCGCTGGACGCCAGGCTGGACGCCACGCTGGAGCTCACGCTGGGAGCAAGTGGGTGAACTACTGTGAACACCGCCAGGTGGTTCTGTGCAGAGACACAAACACGGTGAGCAGGCGCACCTGAGCGCGGCCGCGGACAGACAGAAGCATCCGCTCACTTCCACCCCCCGAGCAAAAAGCAATGGAAGTGGGCTTCACCCCCAAATGTCTAGATTCACAACGACCTAGACAGGCAGACTCACTAGCTGCCAATCACCCAGGGACGGGAACAAAGGTATCTAGAAAGTTTCCTCTAATGAACCGCTCTGCAGAAAGCGGCTTCCTAAAGTCGGCATTCACCACTAGAAAACAAACACCCACAGACAAAGGCAGTTGAGAACAAGCCCTCTTCTGAAGACGGATGAAATGGTCCCATAACCGCATTACCGAAGAAAAGTAAAAAACGGGGAGATTCACGTTATACGATGGGCAACAGATAAAAACACAGAGAGCTGGCCCATCGTGGATGAAGAGCCGAGAACGTGCAGGGCGCTGTGCGCAGGAAAAGCTGCAGTGAAAGTGACCCGGGACAGAGTTGGGAGCCAGCCAACACTGCGTTTACTAATTTTATTTTTAAAAATGTATTTTTATATTACAGTTTACGGTACATTCAGTATTATTTTGTATTATCTTCAGGTGTATAACATATTGGTTAGACAACCGTATACTTTGCAAAGTGTCCCCCCTGGTATGTCCAGTGCCCCACTGGCACCACACAGCCTTGTCCCCAGTCCCCGAAACCTCTCCCCTCTGGCAACCATCAGTCTGTTCTCTGCATCTGTGAGTCTGCTTCTGTTTTGTTTCTTTTTTTTAATATATATTTTATTGATTTTTCACAGAGAGGAAGGGAGAGGGATAGAGCGCTAGAAACATCGATGAGAGAGAAACATCAGCTGCCTCTTGCACACTCCCTACTGGGGATGTGCCTGCAACTAAGGTACATGCCCTTGCCCGGGATCAAACCTGGGACCTTTCAGTCCGCAGACCAACGCTCTATCCACTGAGCCAAACCGGTTTTGGCTATTTCTGTTTCGTTTGTTCATTTATATTGTTCTTTCTTTTTATTGACTGTCTATTTTTAAATATAGTTATTGATTTGAGAGGAAGGGAGAAGGAGAAAGACAGAAACATCAATGATGTGAGAGAATCATTGATCAGCTGCCTCCTGCACGCTCCTACTGGGTATCGAGCCTGCAACCAGGGCATGTGCCCTGAAGGGCATGTGCCTATGACCTCCTGGTTCATAGGTCAACACTCACCCACTGAACCACACTGGCCGGACCGCACTGAGTTTAAAGGCAGACTCCTGTTACTAGGACATCGGGAGTCAGAGCTATAGGGAGGCAAAATGATGTGATGTCCAGGTTCTGCCTCAAAATAATACAGAAGTTAACCTGGGGGTGGGGCAGCTGCTACAAGGCCAACGACAAGGCGGGGTTACCAGTTTGTCAGCCTAAAGGAGGTTTTCCATAACAAGCAGTGTTACTATGCACTTTGTCAGACAGACATCTGCATAGGACAATTTTTCAAAGTGCATATTACTTGGCTCAAGGCCTGTGTTCATGGGCTCCCAGCCCCCTCCACTGGCTTTGCTCAAGAGAGTGCTCCTTGGCAGGCCACGGTCACGGGTGCAGAGACCCTGGAACTGAACACCACTGTATGTTTGAAGTGACAATCCTATATAATAAAAGGCTAATGTGCAAACTGACCAACCAGCAGAATGACTGATCGCTATGACATGCACTGACCACCAGAGGGCAGACACTCAGTGCAGGAGCTGCCCCCTGGTGGTCAGTGCGCTCCCACAGGGGGAGTACCGCTCAGCCAGACGCTGGGCTCACAGCTGGCAAGTGCAGCAGCAGTGGCGAGAGCCTCTCCCGCCACCTCCATGGCAGTCGGACATCCCCTGAGGGCTCCCAGACTGGGCTGAGGAGACCCCCCCCCCTCCCAGTGCACAAATTTCATGCACTGGGCCTCTAGTTTAAAAATAAAAACTCAAACTGCAGAAGTCTAAGGAACGGTGTCCCCTATGCTCCCTGAGGTCACCCACAAGCAAGCATTCCTATCCTTCCGGCTGTGGAGGTGTGACCACAGGCCTCCCTGTAATCCACGGAGACCGGTTACACTGCAGATGCCCCCAATTAAACCCCACACACTGCCTGACCCGGAGCCACCAGCCGGAGGCACACACAGTGACTTCACTGACCCACACAAGGCAAGTCACACTGCAGGACACGCCCCATGAAAGACCTCAGGGACAACTGGTCCTGAAATTCGATGACAACATCCTGTTGGGCCCTTTCACGGAGGCCATGGTTGTTACAAATGTACCAGGATGGGCCAAGCCCCTAACACTGCCGTTCCACTTCCTATCTGTATGAATCTGACTCTTCTAGGGACCTCTTATGCATGAAATCATACAATAAGTGGTCCTGTGTGTCCAGCTCACTTCACTTAGCAAAGCCATCTTTTTCATGGACTGAATGTCTATGTCCCTCCAAGACACCAGTGTTGAAGCCCTAACCCCGGATGACTGTGTGGAGACAGGGCTGTGTAGGAGGCGATTAAGGTTAAATGAGGTAGTAAGAGTGGAGTCCTGATCCGATAGGACTGGCAGGATTCGTATCCTTATAAAAAGAGAAAGAGACACCAGGGATGTGCACACACAGAGGCATAGAATGTGAGCACATACAAGACTCGGGCAGTCTGTAACCCGAGAGAGAAAGGCCTTGGAGAAATCAAACCTGCCTAGCCTTTTTAAAAAAAAAAAAAATATATATATATATTTTATTGATTTTTCACAGAGAGGAAGGGAGAGAGATAGAGAGCTAGAAACGTCGATGAGAGAGAAACATCGACCAGCTGCCTCTTGCACACCCCCTACCGGGAATGTGCCCGCAACCAAGGTACACGCCCTTGACTGGAATCGAACCCGGGACCTTTCAGTCCGCAGACCGACGCTCTACCGCTGAGCCTTTGATCTAGGACGTCCAGCCTTGGGAACTGAGAGAAAATGAATTTCTGTTATTTTAGCCGCCAGTCTATGGTGTTTTGTTATGGCAGCCAAGATAATTGTCTTCGAGGTTCACCCGAGTTGTAGCCTTTTAAAGGCTGAATAATATTGCACGGTCTGTATGCACCACAGTATGCTCATCCATTCATCTGTCCATGGGCACTCCGGTTGCTTCCATCTTTTGGCAATTCTGAATGCTGCTGCTATGAACAAGGGGGAACAAACATCCCTCTGAGACACGCCTTTCAATTCTCTTGGGTATATAGTATACCCAGAGGTGAAATCACTCCATCGTATGGTAGTTCTATTTTCAATTTTTCCAAGGCTAGTGCATACTGTTTTCTAATGCATAAAGGTTGCAACTTTTCCACATTTTTACCAACACCTCTTATTTTCTGTTTTGTTTTGTTTTTTCCTTACAGCAGCCAACTTAATGAGTGTGGAAGTCATATCTAATAGTGAATATGATAGATAGAACAAGGATCTCAATGGGCAGTTCTAAAAGTTATTTCTTTATAAAAAAAAATATTTTATTGATTTTTTAAAGAGAGGAAGGGAGAGGGAGAGAGAATTAGAAACATCAATGAGAGAGAAACATTGATCAGCTGCCTCCTGCACACCCCCTACTGGGGATGTGCCCACAACCAAAGTACATGCCCTTTACGGGAATCAAACCAGGGACTCTTTAGTTCGCAGGCTGACACTCTATCCACTGAGCCAAATGGTTAGGGCTAAACGTTATTTCCTGCTGAATGTTGAATATAGCACAGTAATTTGCAGATGCAGCAGTAAATAAAATAAGCTGAAGGGGGAATTCAAGAGATGACATTGCCAAGTGCAAAGAAGCAATCAACATGAAATTGACCAAATCATGTGGATATGCTATGGCCAAACCCCCTTCCAAGAGGCAAAGCTTTGCTGCAAGTAAAAAAACTACCTTGTGAAAACACTTCTTGTTGTTTAATTCTCACCTGAGGATATGATTTTTAGAGAAAAAGGGGTGAGAGAAAAACATAGATATGACAAACACTAATCTGTTGCCTCCTATACGTGCCCCAACCAGAGATTGAACCCACAACCTTTTGGTGTATGGGATGACACTCCAACCAACTGACCCACCCTGCCAGGGCTCACCTCTGTCTTTTTATCTTTATTTTTATTGATGTTTAGAGAGGAAGGGAGGGGGAGAGCAAGAAACATCAATGTGAGAGCATAACGTTGATCAGTTGCCTCCTACATGCCCCATACCAGGGATTAGCCCACAACCCCAGACATTTGCCTTATCAGGAATCAAAACAGCAACTCTTTGGTGCCCAACCAATTGAGCCACACAAGTCAGGGCCTCTTTTTATTTTACTTCTTACAGATTTTTAATTGATTTTTAGAGAGAGAATAAGAGAGAGGGAGAGAAACATTGATGTAAGAGCAAAACATCAATCAGCTGCCTCCTGCACATGCCTCGTGGGGGATCGAGCCCATAACCTGGGCAACTCTTTGATGCATGGGAGGACGGATGCCCAACCGACTGAGGCACACTGGCCAGGGCTCACCTCCTGCTTTTATTTATTTTTTTAAAAAATACATTTTATTTTTACAGAGAGGAAGGGAAAGGGTGAGTTAGAAACATTGATGAGAGAGAAACATCAATCAGCTGCCTCCTGCACACCCCCTACTGGGGACGTGCCCGCAACCAAGGTACATGCCTGTGCAAGTTACAATAGGCTGACGTATTTCAGTGAGAAGGGGGACAGGAGGAATTAACCAATGAACTTATGTGTGTGTGGGAGGGGACGGGAGCAGGTGGAGGGGCCCATGGGGGTGACAGCTGCAATACTTGCTTTTTTAAAAAATTTTTTTAAAAAAATATTTTTTTGATTTTTAACAGAGAGGAAGGGAGAGAGAGAGAGAGTTAGAAATGTCGATGAGAGAGAAACATCGGCCAGCTGCCCCCTGCACACCCCCTACTGGGGATGTGCCCGCAACCAATGTACATGCCCTTGACCGGAATCGAACCTGGAACCTTTCAGTCTGCAGACTGATGCTCTACTACTGAGCCAAACCAGCTTCAGCACAGCTGCAGTATTTTCAACAACAGAGAAACATTCTGCAGAAGAGTGTGCATGTTAGCAAGTGCCCTGAGGTGCTCGGGATGACGACTCTGTCCAACCACGGGGCTGGCAAGGTGGCATGCTGGCTGCCTTACCCGGGGCCTCTCGGGTGGGGCTAGAGTGAGTGCTGGGCTCTGGGCACCCTGGGGACAGCGTCCCCAGCCTCTGCAGCCACATGGATCCTCTCCTGGGCCATGATGGTGCCTCAACCCTTCCACTTCACGTGCTCCATCACGTGTGGCCTGGGAAACAGGCTTCTGAGGAAGAGACACCCAGGAAGAAAGACGGGAACTGGGGAGGGGCCAGACTAAGCAGGAATTGCACCAACAAAAACTCTGGACAGAGAGGCACCGGGGCTCCCAATGGCTGAGGCCCCAGAAACGAGAGCCACAGTCGGGGCTGGGAACACAGGGACAGCGGGGACCCATGGGCCTGCCACTGACACAGAGGAGATGGGAGGGGCCCAGGGATGTACAGACCTGCGCAGGGAAGGGGTCCCCAGGGCAGCCACCGGTCTGAGAGAGCACTGGGCTGCCTCAGCATACCCTCCAGCCTTTCTACTGAGCAGGAATGGGGGGGGCAGGGAGTGGCGGGGGGGGGGGGTCTCGGGGAAAGGCTGGCAACACTAACCTCGCCCAGGGACCCTGGCAGCTGGCCCCTAATCCTGCCCACCTCGGGCGCTCGCTGCCCCCGGAGCCAGCTGGACAGAGTGGACGGGGTCTCAGGCAAGGCTGTCAGATGGCCTTGGCCACTTTACTCACAGCGCAGAGGGGGCTGGAGCCACAGTGTGAGACACACCAGCTGGTGGGGGCAGCGCGACCCCCAGGGCGGCTCACACACCGGGACCGCCCACCCTTCCCGGGGCCTCTGGGCGCTGACTGGCACGGGATCCCTCGCCGTGCGGCTTGGCGAGTCTGCCCTCGGCTCCTTTCCTAAGCCCTGAGGCAGGCATGTGCCCACTGGCTCCTTATTCCTAACACGTCATGATTCAGGTTCGTAATGAACAGCTTGTCCATTTTCCTCTCTCAAGGAAAAAACCACCACAAAGATAACTAAGTTGCATTTTTACTTTCAACTGTCCTTCTGCTGAGTTCGAACACGGGCTTCAGAAGCTCCGAAGAGAACACACGTGACTACATGAGCTGCTCAGACAGACATCGGGAGGAAAACCTGCCCTCGGGGGGAGGGGGGGGGCGCGTCCCGGAGACCAGGAGAGAAGGGAAGGAGAGGTGTTGTCAGGTAGGCATTTATAGATCACCAGACAGCCCTAGCCGGTGGCTCATGGACAGAGCGTCAGCCTGCGGACTGAAGGGTCCTGGGTTCCGACCAAGGGCACATGCCCGGGTTGTGAGCTTTACCCCCAGTGAGGGGTGTGCGGGAGGCGGCTGATTGGTGATTCTCATAACTGATGTTTCTCTCTCTCCCCCTCTCCCTTCCTCTCTGAAATCAATGAAAATATATTTTAAAAAACAAATTAAGAACACCGACAGTGACGAGCAGGTGAAGTCCTGCCAGAGGTGAGCCCTGCTGCCTGCCCCTCCCCAGGCCTTCCCGATGGTTACAGCTCTGCTCGTTACGGGGACGGGTAAAAACAAGCATTCTGAGTCCTGAGGGCACCGGTTTTGGGGGGAAAAAAGTTGTTTCTCAAAACAGACTAGGTTTGAACAAGCCTGAAGGCTGGGCGGGGCTGGGCAGAACAGGGCAAAGACCCCAACTTTGCTGAAGCCTCAGGACAGGGGCTCCGCGGGGAGCTCCCCTCAGCCTCACTGAGGAGGGAACAGTTAACAAAACCCCGAGGAATCTCAGGCCGTGCCCATAAGCCGTGGCCCAGAGCAGCGGTCGCCAACCGGTGGTCCGGAGGTCCGAAAGGCCGGCCACCGCGGACCTAGAGCCCGAGCCCATGACCTCGGATGCTGCCTGGGCTGAGCTGTGTCCCAGGCCCCCGTGTCGGAGTCCTGACCCCAGAAACCCCACGGGTGACGTCGTTACTTGGGAAGGGGAACTTCAGTGCCCTGGGAATCGAGTTTAAATTAGAATGGGTCCTAATCACTGCGACCGGAGTCTTACAAAAAGGGGGGGTTGGAGACAGACAACGGGCTCAGGGAAGGTGCTGAGGAGACGGGAGAAGGCAGTGTCCTGGCTTCCAGCCTCCACACTGAGAGGGTCAGCGTCTGTTTAAGCTCCATCTGCGGAGCTGTTACAGCGGCCCCGGCCACCGATGCAGACCAGCGAGGTTGTGCTAGTCGACTTCCCCGTGGGGGGAACCTCCGAAGGTTCGGGTCTCATTATTTCCAAGGTATAGGCAGGCCTTGTTTTATTGCACTCTGCAGGTGTTACTTTATTTATTTATTTTTTTACAAACTGAAGGCAAAACCCTCCACCAGCAAAAAGATGACAACTCACCTAACTGGCATACGTGCTTTATTGCGGTGGTCTGGAAGCCAGACCACAGTATCTCTAACACGACGTTTTATTTTTATTTTTTATTTTTTTAATATATTTTATTGATTTTGTACAGAGAGGAAGGGAGAGAGACAGAGAGTTAGAAACATCGATGAGAGAGAGTCATCGATCAGCTGCCTCTTGCACACCCCCCACCGGGGATATGCCCGCAACCAAGGCACATGCCCTTGACCGGAATCGAACCCGGGTCCCTTCAGTCCCCAAGCCGACGCTCTATCCATTGAGCCAAACCGGTCTCGGCATAACACGACGTTTTAAACATTAAAACAAAGGACACGTGGAACAGATGACTTTAAGGAGATAACGAAAAATAACGAAAAACACAGTTAAACGCCCTGGCTGTGCAGCTTGGCTGGTTAGAGCAGCATCCCAATACCAGGATGCAGGTCTGATCCCCAGTCAGGGCACAAACAAAAAATGAGTGAACACATAATTAAGTGGAACAACAAATTGATGTTTCTCTCTCTCTCCCTCTCTTGCTCTTTCTCTCTTACCCCCTCTCTCTCTCATCAATAAACTGACTAAGTGAATACGTAAATTACAGTGAACATTAACCAGGCCGCTTTGGGGCAGGAGTGAGCATGACCATGTCAGAAAGCCATCCCCCAGGCCTGTGGCCCTGCCACAGGGCGAGGGGAAGCCCGCCCAGGAGCACGTACCTGCTTACTGTCGTGCTCACTGGCTTTCTGGCTGCCCTCAGCAGGGGAGTCCCTCCACTTCGCCTGCAACAGAACAAAGAAAACATAGCGGATTAAAAACACAAATATACAGAGACCCGAGCTTTGACAGGTGCCAAAGCCTCATAACAGAAAAAGCATTCAGATCTGCTAGCTCTGCTTCGGTTCTCCTGAATCCATTTCTTACACCTGGACTTGGATCTTTGACCCCCAGGCTAGGATGTGTGAAGGTAGCATGTCAGCTCCAGGCACCCTGAAGCCACAACAGGGACAAACCCCAGACAAGCCTTTCTCTACAGGGGTCCCTTCAAGATCTGGGGAGTTTTGGAAAGACTGAGGCAAAGAATGACTTAGGGCAATCCCTCTCCTTTACCCTCCTCACTTGAAGGTGGACCTTCCCCTCTCCTTCTAGAACACCACCTCTTTCTTTCGTTCTTTTTTTTTTTAAAATATATTTTATTGATTTTGTACAGAGAGGAAGGGAGAGAGATAGAGAGCTAAAAACATCGATGAGAGAGAGTCATCGATCAGCTGCCTCTTGCACACCCCCTACTGGGGATATGCCCGCAACCAAGGTGCATGCCCTTGACCGGAATCGAACCCGGGACCTTTCAGTCCCCAAGCCGACGCTCTATCCATTGAGCCAAACCAGTCTCGGCTCTTTCGTTCTTTTTTTTATTAATCCTCACCCAAGGATGTTTTTCCATTGACTTTTAGAGAGAGTGGAAGGGAGGGGAGAGACAGAGAGAAACATCGATATCAGAGAGAGACAGTGATTGGTTGCCTCCTGCACGCCAGGACCGGGAACCTGCAACCAAGGTACATGCCCTTGATTGGAATCGAACATGGGACCCTTCAGCCCTTTAACAGGCTGACACTCTATCCACTGAACAAAACCGGCTAGAGTGAGGAGACCAGGTATTGAGCCTGCAACCCGGGCATGTGCCCTGACTGGGAATTGAACCAGTAACCTCTTGGTGCATGAGCCAACACTCAACCACTTAGCCATACCAGCTGGGCTCAAATCATTTTAATGAACATTTCTTAGAGGATTTTAGCTTCTTCCTCATTTTTCACTCCCAGCCCTCGGGTCTGTGTGAACTGTCTCATGGAAAGACAACCAGGGTTGAATCTAGTTCGAGAGGCAGTGGCTGCATGTGTGAAAGCACAAGATGCCACTGTTGCCCGGCTGGTGTGGATCAGTGGTTGAGCGTCCACCAGGAGGTCACGACTGGATTCCTGGTCAGGGCGCATGCTGGGATTGCGGGTTCAATTCCCAATTGGGGGCATGCAGGAGGCAGCAGATCAATGATTCTCTCTCATCATTGATGTTTCTATCTCTCCCTCTCCATCCTTCTCTGAAATCAATATAAGATACCACTGTTCACTTTGAAATGACTAATTTGCATACGGGAGTCTCTCCCCGATGTAACGGAAGACCTGAGGGGGGCAAACCCAGGTGCAGCCCTTCTGAAGTGCCGGAGGGGCTCCGAGAACCCGGACCTTAGCGCAAGGCCTGACCCAGGGAGGAGGATGGGCTCGCCTGCAAGAGCAGCCAGCTCGCTGCCCAGCTGAAGGGATTCAGCCTCGTCGCAGACAGATGCTACTTTCTTGGTGACTCCAACAGGACAAATGCACCCACGTCACCGAGCTCGCCTGAGGAAGAGGTCCTCTGCCCCCTCAAACACCCCACGTGAGGGCATACAAGAGGAGCCCCGACCTGTTGGTGAGGGCGGGACACAGTTCTGAACCCTGTCCTCACCAATGTACTCGGTCCTCAAGGACATGAAGGTCCTAACCCATCTCTAGGCCAGATCCCCCATCTCTCACTGCCCCCACAAACGTCTAGGACCACCCTGCTGAGACCTGGGGGTGCTCCCTGCCAGGGACCTGCCCACGCCCGCCTTCAGCCAGCATCTCCCCTCCCAGGGGGGCAGTCAGCCCTGAGAAGACCCTGCTGGACAGGGCCCCTTTTTTTTTTTTAATATTTTTATTGATTTTTAACAGAGAGAAAGGGAGAGAGATAGAGAGCTAGAAACGTCAATGAGAGAGAAACACCGACCAGCTGCCTCTTGCACACCCCCTACCGGGGGATGTGCCCGCAACCAAGGTACACGCCCTTGACTGGAATCGAACCCGGGACCTTTCAGTCCGCAGACCAATGCTCTATCCACTGAGCCAAACTGGCTTCAGCGGGGCCCTTTCTTTATGGTCAGCCCAAGACGGTGCATTCATGTGGGGCAATATGTGAGGGCCTGGCAAATGGCAAGGCCACGCCAGAGCTCAGCCAGAACCCTCTGGAGTCTTCCAGGAGCCGCCATCCCCAAAGCAGACTGTCTTAACCGCGTCACTCAGGAAGCACAACCCTCTTACAACGTGCCCAGCCGCCCCAGGCAGCCTCCCAGGACCCATCCACTCACGTTTCCGGGCGGGCCGCTGCTGGCCGCAGAGCTGCTGGTGGGCAGGAGGTCTCGGCAGCCCCAGTCGTTGGCCATCCCCAGGTTCTCTGGAGGAAGAGGGAAAGCAGGCTGTGAGTGGCTGCTGGCTCCGCAGGGTCGTTGGCTAACGGATCCCCACAATTAGGGAAGAGCCTACGCTGGCCTATGAGAGGGCGTCTGAAGCAACATGTGAGCCATCAGGGCGACGGGACCCTCCAGTCTTCGGTGTGAGACACGAATGGTTTGAGTATCAGAAAACAAAGTAAAGTTTCAGTAAGAACAGCCACCCTCCCCATTCAAAGAAAACACAGAAAGTACAAGCGGGGCTGGCCACTAGGCACACACACCTGCATCTCCCCTCACAGGCTTTTAGGAGGAAGCCGAAGAGCACCAAGGGGGAGGACAGGCCTCCGTCGCAGATTCGCTTCTGCCTCTGGGAACATTCTATGGGCCCATCCGGCCATCAAAACTACCGCCCGACCACAAAAAAAAAATAACCAAAACCGTGCCAGCGCCAGCCACTGCACTCAGGAGCACTGGAGGCAGGGCCCAGCCTGCAACAGCTCCCACCCAGGAGCCCAAAAGGCATGTCAGGCGCTCCCACCTGCTCCCCGCCCTGGGAGCCCGCTCAGGGGGAACTGAATCTGGTGAGCCCAGGAGCCGTCTCCCCTGATGAGCTTACGACAGCGGCTAAGCCAGAGCCCACCGGGTGTCAGGCACTCACTTTCCACGTGTGCGAAGGCGCAGAAAGGACCACGCGGGCAGTAGCCGGTTTGGCGCATGTCGTTGCACTTTGTGGACTTGTAGATCTAGGAGCAAAAGTAAAATGAAGTGGAGAGACCCGACTGGAAGTGGGTTTCCATGGGAGCCCAGAGAAGATGCCCACACCATGGAGAACAAGCCCCCGTCGCCAGGGGAGTCCAGTCGTCAGAAGGGAGGGATGTGGGCGTGGCCCTTCCCCAAAGGCCCATGGTCCCGAATCCCCGCCTCGGCACAGGGCCAGCCAGTCCGGGAACGAGGGCCTGGAGCACCCGTCCTTAAAGTCACACAGTCAGCTTCTCCACCTGATTTAGTGCCTGGTACACAGCAGGTGCATTTCCAGAAACACGTTAAACGAACACGTGTCTACCCCACGATCAGACCCAACCCACCCCACCTGGGTGGAAGATACTCTCGTGCCGTCAACAACACGGGGGCTGGCCCGCGGCACCCAGGACCCAGGAGGGGCAGACCAGCCTCAGGGCTGCAGACACGCGTCGTGGGCGTCGCCACAGCAGGATCTCCGCACTCCTGCCCAGACTCCACGCCGACACCTCACCACCCCCCTTCCTTCCCCACCTGCTCAGCCGCCTTGCTTCGACTGTCTGCTAGGCAACCACACCAACAAAAACAAGTTCAAAGGGTCTTCAACCCACTAAAAATACCAGGAAGCTGCATGTCATTGTGCATCTTAAAGCACAGCGCTCTCAGGACACAAATGCAACGACAGCCCTCCTGCAGCCCGGGCGCCCCCCTTGTGACACAGTCACGCGCTCCCTCACCCCGGCGCCTGCCTTCTCGCCCAGGGCAGCCTCTAGGCACACGGCGCTAGGCTTGCCGGTGTGCAATGACCCTGAGAAAAGGTCATGCTAAGTACTCTGAGTTTCGTCTTACTTAAGCGTCAACAAATGTAACGTATGCACCAAGGCGTGTGTGTAAAAACAGAGGGCAAACACCCAGAGCCGTGTGGCTGCGAACACCACAGGCAGGCCTGAGATAAAGCCAGGAGCTAAGGCCCCAAGGGTGCCTCCTTTCTTCTCTATAAGTCACAACATTAGGAGTAAACACAGTTAAGTAAAAATTCACTGGTGTCCACCGGTTTTAAGTCCCAATTCTGCACCTACATGAGCCATATAAAAAGAAGAGCATGGCCGAAACCGGTCTGGCTCAATGGATAGAGCGTCCGGCTTGGGGACTGAAGGGACCCGGGTTCGATTCCGGTCAAGGGCATATACCTTGGTTGCGGGCATATCCCCAGTAGAGGGTGTCCAAGAGGCAGCTGATCGATGACTCTCTCATCGATGTTTCTAGCTCTCTCTCTCCCTTCCTCTCTGTACAAAATCACTAAAATATATACATAAAAAAAAATAATAAAAAAAAAGAAGAGCATGGCTCAGTGGATAGAGTGTCAGCCTGCAGACTGAAGGGTCCCAGGTTCAATTCCGGTCAAGGGCATGTACCCTGGTTGCGGGTACATCCCCGGTGGGGGGTGTGCGCGAGGCAGCTGAGTGATGTTTCTCTCTCATCGATGTTTCTAGCTCTTTATTCCTCTCCCTTCCTCTCTGTAAAAAGTCAAAAAAGTATACATATATTTTTTAAAAATAAACAAAATTAAAAAAGAAGAGCAGGAGCCCTGGCCAGTGCAGCTCAGTGGTTGGAGCATCGGTCAATGGGTTTGAATCCTGGTCAGGGGCGTGTACCTGGATTGTAGGTTTGGTCCCTGGCCCTGGGCACGTGTGGGAGGCAACTAATCAATGTGTCTTTCTCACATCGATATTTCTCTCTCTCCCTCCCTTCTCTCTATTTAAATCAACTGAAAAATGTCCTTGGGTGAGGATTAACAAAACAAACAAAAAAAGAAGAGCGTGAGTTTGGGAAACAGGCAAGTGCTGAGCCACAGAAATGGAGAGTCACCTCAGGGTGCAGAGCCAGAGGCCAAGTGAGACTCTTTATTCAGAAGCTACCGGTGTGAACAAGCACAACACTTTTTTCTGAGTTTCAAAACTCCAATGAGTAAATATCATGTGACTAGAAGAGGAGAAAATAAAAACCTGAGACCAGCTGTTGTGGGGCCTGAAATGCAGGCCTAGGCGTGAGAGAGGGTCCGGAGGTGAAGGCTAGAATTTACCCAAGTTCACCACACAGCCCGGTGCACCTGCTCGGCTCCAGCTCGGTGCCTGCCTCCCAGAGCCCGGGGCGGCATGTGCCTAGGAGGCACCTCATTCCCGGCCAGGCGGTGCAGGCCCGGCAGCCCTCCACCGCCCCCCGCTGGCCCTGTCTCCCCTCTCGGCCCGTGGAGTTCAGCAAAGGAGCCCACCCCTCAGTTCACAGGGATCAGCACACACACTGCCACCCCTGTGGGTGGACCCCGTCCCGAGCCCAGCCCCGGCCCCTCCCTCCTTGGTCCCCATGCTCCCCTGCTAACTCAGGCTCTGACGGGGGCTGGGCAGCTTAGTCGTTTTCAACACAAATCCACGTGAGCTCTGGCTGGCGGAGCAGGCTCTGGTCACACGATCCAAAGGAAGGACTGACCTTGACCAACTCCGGGGAGGTGACCTCAGTGCCCCTAGAACGTCTGCCTGGTAAGTGTCCGTTTACCTGGCCTTGGCCACACTGAGTAATTAATAACTATATAACCTAGGCTGGGGGCCCTGGACCCACGGCCTCAACTCCACCCCGGTCAGCTATGTCTCCACCTCTGACCTCCAACAAAAACCTGAGACACAGGCTCAGATGTGGTCGGCCACTCTGTGCTGCCACCACAGGCACCGGGAGAGGGAGGACTGTCCGTCACTCACTGGGGGAGGGCAGCTGGAAGCTCCCACCGGCCTCCCAGGCCCTGCCCCGGGGACCTGCCCTGGGCTGACCTCACTCCGTACCCTGACAGTGTAACGAACCCCAACTGCGGACCTAATGGCTTTGCTGAGCTCGGGAGTCTCTCTAGAGAGATCCCCAAATATAGCCAGGAGCCACCAGACCCCCCTCTCAGGCTGTGGCTATGCTGACCGGAGAGCTGGGACCCGCCCGCCGCGTACCTCCGGGTGGAACTGCTGCTCCGTGCGTGAATGGCAGTACTGACAGCTGTCCCCGCTGTCGCACCTCGAGGGCTCACCCCACTCATCGCCGTGCTTCACGCTGGGGCACGGAGTGGACCTGGGCGACAAGGGGGCACAGGAGGTGCTGGAGGAGACCGGCTTTCTGCGTGCCACGGGTGCCGGTCTGCCCGCCGGCCGCGGGCCGCCTCTCAGGAGGGGGCACCCACAGGCACAGCTATCGGCGGGACCGTCTCTTCCCTCTGAGCACAGGCGAGAGCAGGGCGAGGGCCATCCGAACGCAGAAAGCGCTCGGAGTCCCGGGTTAATTTCCAGAGAAATTAAAGGGGGCCTACGTCCCTGACGTCGGGGCCCCCACGCTGACCTGAACAGCATCTCGGAGAAGCGGCCGGACCCCTGAAGCCAGGAGGCGGCGAGCCCATCTTTACTTGAGGTCATTTCAAAACTGGACGCGAGACTTTTCCCTCCAGTGTGAAAAGTGAACCCAAACCCTCCCTTCGTCATGTGCTTGGCAGCATTATTGTAACTTGCTTGGTTTCATAGAAAAAAAAAAAATACCACCAGTAATAAATGAGACTTGTTGTTTTCTTGGTTTTTTAAAATTTTTATTTTCTAAACCTTTCAGGTGCATTAAACTCGCTTTACCTTCTCAAGCTAGTATTTGGTCACTAGCACTTAGGCTCTCTGTTCCCTGACTGTGAAATGGCTCAGAAAGAACGATGACGTAACCAGCCCTCCATGGCCGACCCCTCAGCCAGGGAGGGGGCACCAGGTGGGCAGAGCGGCTCTGCTCGAAGGAAAAGCTGACAGGAGCTCGGGCCTGGAGGAGGACGGTGGCAGAGGCCAGGGGCCTCACGCGCGGGCTCACCTGTACTGGAACCTCCGGGGGTTCCGCCGCCGGTCCCTGCTGTTGTGGTAGTGGGGACATGCGTAGCCCTGGCGACAGAGGCGTGGAGGCTTCGGGCACTGCTCGGTCTTGTAGCTGCCCAGCACGAAGTTGGTGTCTGAAAAACAGGAGTCCACATGTGAACGAATTCACGCATGCTCACAATGCATGTGCTCGTAGCAGCTCTAGTCATGTAGCCAAAAGGATAAACACCCAGTGTCCGTCCCCAGAGGAGCGAACCAGCACAGTGTGCTCATCCACACAGAGGCACGGTATCGGCCACAAGGAATGAAGCCCTGACGCAGCTGCAGTGCGACCAGAGCTCGAAAACATGACGCTCAGTGCAGGAGGCCAGACACAAAGGACCATGCGGGTGTGTTCCACTCACAGGAAACGTGGAGAACAGGCAATGCCACAGACAGGAAGCAGACCAGGGGGACCAGGGCTGGGGAGGGGGTGTGGGAGTGACTGATGACAGCTATGGGGCTGCTGTGGGGAAACCAGAGAGGGCGTGGAACCAGGGGAAGGTGGCGGTTGCACATTGAATATACCACTGAATGCACACTTAATATGGATCATTTAACCCTGGCATAAACAATGGGCTTTGGTGATCATGTGTTGACACAGTGTCCCCCTGTACCAAGTGTCCCCCTATGGTGGGGATGTGGGCAGGTGGGGGCACACGGCATATGGGGGCTCTCTGTACTTTCCACTCATGTCAAACCTAAAACTCCTCTAAAAACTAAAGTCTGTTTATTAAATGATTAACTCCATGTATCTGGATTTTATCTCCAAAGCAAAAACACACAAAAAGCCACCAGGGTCATTTAAAAGCAGTAACCAGCCCTAGCTGGTTTGGCTCAGTGGATAGTTGACTTGGGGACTGAAGGGTTTGATTCTGGCCAAGGGCACATGCCCAGGTTGTGGGCTCAGTCCCCAGTGGGGGGCGTGCAGGAGGCAGCTGAGCAATGATTCTCTCTCATCATTGATGTTTCCATCTCTCTCCCCCTCTCCCTTCTTGTCTTAGGTCAATAAAAATAGATTTAAAAAAGCAGTAACCAATGAGAGGATTCCTAAAACTCCTATCTTCTCTCGGTTAGTAACTGACACCTTACTGCATATGCCGGGTTTTATTTCAATTACAGCTGACATTCAATATTTGTTCATACGAGTGTACAGCACAGTGTTTAGGCATTTATACAATTTATGAGTGATCCCCCGATAAGTCTGACAGCAGACATAGTTGTTATAATCTTGACTATATTTCTTATGCTGTACTTTATATCCACGTGACTATTTTGTAACTACCAACTTACTTACTAATAGGCTGTTTTTATTTATTTTAAAAAAATATATTTTATTGATTTTTTTACAGAGAGGAAGGGAGAGGGATAGAGAGTTAGAAACATCGATGAGCGAGAAACATTGATCAGCTGCCTCCTGCACACCCCCTACTGGGGAAGTGCCTGCAACCAATGTACATGCCCTTGACCGGAATCGAACCCGGGACCTTTCAGTCCACAGGCCGACGTTCTATCCACTGAGCCAAACCGGTTTCGGCTATTTTTATTTTTTATATTTTATTGATTTTTTACAGAGAGGAAGGGAGAGGAATAGAGAGTTAGAAACATTGATGAGAGAAAATCATCGATCAGCTGCCTCCTGCACACCCCCCACTGGGGATGTGCCCACTACCAAGGTACATGCCCTTGACTGGAATCGAACCTGAGACCTTTCAGTCTGCAGGCCGACGCTCTATCCATTGAGCCAAACCGGTTTCGGCTAATATGCTGTTTTTAAATACATCTGCTCAGTGGACTAAACGTTGGTAGCTGAGGAACCAGCAGGCGGGAGGGAGGGGGGGGGGGCGGAGGGGAGAGTCCTGCCCACAGTGCAGTGAGAGCAGCAACGCCATGCACAGGGCACGTTACAGGACCATACCACCCGCCCGGCCATACTCAGCTTCACATTCTTCTTACATGACAAGGACGCTAGCCACACGACAGGGCAGAGAGAGAACAAGAGGGGTTTGGCAACAAGAAAGCTGACTTTAATAAAATAAAAATGGGAAGGCATTGATTCACAAGTATTGACCGAGTGCCTGAACAGACACGAGGTCCTGTGCTAAGTGGAGGAAACACACATAATGAACTGCATGACAATAACCGTGAGACACAGGCTTACAGACGGCCTTCCGTAGGTGAGCGGTAAATACACCACGGTCCATTCACACCTCCTCCCTTAAGCTCAGCCCTGATGGGGACGGGGACCTGTGCCCACATGCGCTGTGGACCAGAGCACCCGCTCATGCGGGGAGAAGTCAGGGATTTTCCCATCAGGAAGGCCTATCAGCTGGGAAACAGGAAATGGGACATTCTCAAAGGCATTTTCCCAAAACACAAAAAAATCCCAAGGGAAGCACTTATCCTCGATGCTGGCAAGCAGGGAGCTGTGGGCACACAGCGTCTCCTCTGTGGGGACACTCCGCCCCGAGCAGTGACATCACAGCACGGGGAGGAGCACACGCCGTCTCCCTGAAACGTGGAGAGGGGTCCCCGGGCCCCTCCACACCCAGAAGAGGCCGAGCCCACGGTCCTCAGGGCTGGGTCAGCCGGGGGCCCAGTCCTGAGTCTCAGCCCTGGCCACGCGGGTGCCACACACATGGCAGGGCCAGAGAGGGGGAGCAGGACGCAGGAGGGATCCGGAAAGGCCTGTGCGATCACCTTCATTAATTTATCTCTGGAACCGCAGCCCAGCACAGACACTCTGTGAGCAGAGGAACTCACGGCTCACGTGACTACAGTCCTGCAGGGTGTTCATGCGTGTGAGAGTCAGTGAAGGAAGGTGGGGGAATCACAGCATTACTTAGAGGGGTTTTCTTAAAAAAAAACAAACAAACCCTGCTCTTTGGGACGCTCCGGACAGGCAAATCCAGAGACAGAACGCAGAGCAGTGGGTGGCAGGGACCAGGGAGGGACTGCTTAATGGGGATGGGGAGTCCGTCCAGGGTGATGGGAATGTTCTGGAATTAGAGAGTGTTGGTCGCACAACACTGGGAATGGACTAAATGCCACTGACTTGTTCACTTTAAAGTGGCTAAAATGACAAGTTTATGTGACGTGTATTTTACCACAAAAAAAAAAGATTTCATCGCCATCATCTGTGGAGGCCGCCAGAGGCAGGGCCCCATAGTCCCAAAGGACATGGCCACACTTCAGACAACCCCCAGGGACCTCAGGCTGCTGAGCTGAAGGCCACGCAGAGGCCCGCAGGGCAGGGCAGGGCAGGGCGCGCCATGAACAGCAGCCTCCCCCGCCCCCGCAGAAGCCGTGGTGTGAAGTGGCCGGGGGGCCAGATGCCTGGGTGCAGACCCGCTCAGTCCACACCCCCAGGACTGAGGGTAAAGCACTCCACTCAGTGAGTCTCAGTTTCCCCACCTGAGCTACAAACGAGGGCAATGAGGTCCACTATGGAGGTCACTTTACAAACAGGGACCAGGGCTCCCCCTGCCCACCCTCAGGGGCGGCCACGGCGTTACCTTGCCACCGGGGGTCCTCGCCCAGGATCTTCTCGATCATGGCCTGGCTGGCTAAGACCCCAGGCTGCAGATCGGGGATGCCATCCCCACCGCCGAGCTGGCCGTTCTGCAAGGCTTCCTGGGCCTGCAGCTCCCTGCGACCAAACAACACACCGATTATGGCTCTGGAAGGTGAGAGTCACTTGGTTCTATCACTTTAAGGAGCCCCCATATGTGCCTGGAGAGGCTGGCGGCCTGGAGGGTTCAGGACAGCATCCTGGGTCCCTCTGGCACACCCCTGTCCTGGGACAACAGTCTTGACCCAAATCCTAACAGCTTAGGAGCTGGGTTGTGCTTAGTGAGGACTCGCTCATCTCCCTCACCCCCTAGTGAGCTCCTCGTTGCAGGAGTCAGAGGGTTTAGAATAAAATCAAAGCCCGGGAGAGGAGCCGCTTAGGACGGTGACGCCGGCCACTCACCGGATGTCGCACACCGGGGGCCGCAGGTCCAGGGGGCCGTGGGCGAAGGCGCAGTGCAGCCCGTTCTTCACGCAGTGGCCGCGGGCGTCGGTCTCGTGGATGCAGGTGCCGGTCTTGTAGTAGCGCAGGTGGTACTTGCGCTCGGTGTCCCCGGTCGTCCGGTGCAGGTACGGGCACCTGGAGGCAGAGGGGTGACACAGCCGCTGGGCCTTAGGACCTGGGACAAGCTTCAGCGCCAACCTGCTCCCCTCTCCTCAGCGCCCGGCCAGCAGCTGGCCCTTCCCTCCTCCCCTCAGATACCTGCCCTCCCCGAAGGCTTACATCACCGGACAGACCACGGTCCCCGATCGGGAGGCCCTGCCCGAGGCACTCAGACCCCCACACGTCCCTCCGTTACACAGGGCAGCAACACACAACGCCGAATTTCCCTGAAAACCATCCTTGACAGTTTCCTGAACAAAGTGTGGGTAATAAAGTTCACTTCCAGGACTCGGCCACGCCACTCGTGTTTCCTGACAAGCGGTATCAAATGAAGAGCGGTGGCCGCTCCCACCCCCATGCAGGCACTGAGGGAGGGAGGGGAGGAGAGTGGGGAGAGACATGGGAGCGCCATGGCTGGAGGAGGAGGCTGCAGGGAGACAGGCCGGAGAGAAGCGAATGGGGATGGAGGGACAAGGGGGGCAGTCACACAGGCATGCGCCGCTGAGAGCCGCACGCGGCTCCGAGCAGGGACCTGGCCTCATGCTGCAGGGCGGCAGCCGCAGCAGAAGCGGCTGAGAAGGATTCAGTCCCTGTGCACCGTGGGAACGGAGCCTGCCTCGAGGCTGGTCCCCCAGACCAGGGCCTCAGCAGGAGGGGGAAGAGAAACACAAAGGATCCGAGTGGCAATGACCCCTCGAGCAGCCCGAGAGTCAAGGCAGGGCCAGTTGCTACAAGTCCCCAATCCAAGGGCAGCGAGGCGGGGGAGGGGCCCACTCCCCCTGCTGTCTGGCAGGCTGTGGGCTTAGACTTGGATGCCGGGAGACCCCGGGGGTACGGCTCCGCACGCAAAGCACAGATGGCTGGCGCTCTGTCACCTTACAGGACCCAAAAGTAAATAACAGATGACTGAGTGACCATCCATTCTAAACCTTATCTTCCGAGGAAGCTATGGCTCAGAGTGTGGACAGCTCACCCCAGACCTCACTGAGCACCTGGGTGGGCAGGGCATAAGGGAAGTCAGACACACGGGGCCAGGTGAGTCCCCGGGTCACAGGAGCCAGCCAGCAGAGGTCAGTTAGAAGCCCGCTGGGAGCCCGGAACCGCGCCCGGAAGAGCGGGAGGAAGGACCTCGGAGATGTCTGTGCACGGCGACCGCAGCAGCACAGCTCACAGCGGCTCAGAGCTGGAAATGGCCCCAGTGCTCATCACTGATGAACAGACCAGCAGCATGGAGTCCACCCAGACCACAGGACACGACCCAGCATAAAAAGAATGAAGCACTGCCACACGCTGTGTGGGTGAAACCTATAAAACCTCATGCTAAGTGAGAGATGCCAGACACATATCATGTATTCCACTTACAAGAGGTCCCTAGAGCAGTCAAACGCATCGGGACAGGAAACAGGAGGTTACCAAGGGCTGGAGGAGGGGCGAATGGGCGTGACCTTTCATGGGGACGGAATTTCTGTGTGCGGTGATGAAAAGAATTTAGAAACAGAGATAATGGTTGTCTAACATTGTGAATGTAACGGATGCCGCTGAAGTGTACGTTTGAAAATGGCAAATACTGCCCTTGTCAGGTGGGCGTCGTCCCTGTACCAAGAGGTTGCCAGTCCTATTCCCAAAGGCACATGCCCATGGTTGCAGGCTCAGTCCCTGGTAGGGAACCGTAGGAGGCTGCTGATTGATGTATCACTCTCACATCAATGTTTTTCTCTCTCCCTCTCTTTCTAAAAACCAATTAAAACTCTTTGAAAAAATATTATCATATCGCTATATATTAGTATGAAAAAGGAGATGTTGCCCTGGTTAGTTGGCTCAGTGGATAGAGCGTCAGCCTGTGGGCTGAAGGGTCCTGGGTTCAATTCCGGTCAAGGGCACATGCCCAGATTGCAGGCTTGATCCCCAGTGGGGGTGTGCAAGAGGCAGCTGATCAATGATTCTCTCTCATTGTTGATGTTTCCTTTTTTTTTTTTTTAATGTATTTTATTGATTTTGTACAGAGAGGAAGGGAGAGAGATAGAGAGCTAGAAACATCAATGAGAGAGAGAGTCATCGACCAGCTGCCTCTTGCACACCCCCTACTGGGGATAGGCCCGCAACCAAGGTACATGCCCTTGACCGGAATAGAACCCGGGACCTTTCAGTCCCCAAGCCGACGCTCTATCCATTGAGCCAAACCAGTCTTGGCTCATCATTGATATTTCTATCTCTCTCTCCCTTCCTCTCTGAAATCAATTGGAATATTAAAAAAAAAAAAAAGTTATATATACAGACAGCACTCTCCATGCCCACAGAGAAGGTGACTGTGTCCTTTGTGTCCCCAACAAGGAGTTCCAAGAAACATTTTTGGGAGATAGAAGTGAAATGGCAAAATATTGGCATAATTACTATATCCTAATTGATACAGTAATTTACCCTCACCTAAAATCCATATTATAAAGTAATAGTTTACTATATATATATATATATATATATACATACACATATATGGTATATATACATTTTATATTTTTTCAAGCGCCTCTAAGCCCTTCCCCATGTCCTCACACAGCACTGCCATGTAACACAGTTTCTGGCACCAGGGCCTGAGGATGTCACAGAGAACCCTCTGCCACACCAGGGAACCTGATCCAGAACACAGGACCCCTCCCCGTTTACTCATACAGATTACTATCATTCATATATATAGCCAGAGACTGTAACACAGGAACAACCAGAATGGCTGGTTGCTATGATGCCCACTGTGGCCAGTGAACTGGCTGATCAGGAAAGGGGCTGGCCAGCCAAACACCCCCCCCCACCCCCAGCAAGCCTGTCCCACCACCATAGGCCCGCAGCGCCTCCCCCCAGTTGGCCCCACCCCTGATTGCACCCCCACCCCAAAAGGGGGCGGGGCCAGACAGTCAACCTTCTGCAGCCCCTCCCCTTGCCCAACCTCACCCCAATCAGGGGCAGGGTGGCTGGCCAGTCACCCATGGCCCCTCCCCAAGGCTGCTGGCCTGGGTCCGCACCCCCTACTCCATTTGGGGGCGGGGTCAGCTGGCCCACCACCCACAGCCCCTCCTCATGGCCGCCCCACCCCCAATCGGTCCTCCAACCCCAATCGGCCTGATTGAACAGGCCGGCCAGCCATCCTCCCGCCATCTCCTCCTGACAGGCCCAGCCCTGAGCTGCCCCTATTGGGGCCAGGCTGGCCAGACCCCACCCGTGCACCAATTCGTGCTCTGGACCTCTAGTAATAAATAAAGAACTTGAATAAAGAGACCAGGAATTCACAGAACAATAGACTAGGGAAATAAGGACTTTACAAGACAGAAAAGGTAGTGGATCATGACTCTGAGAGGCACTGGGCATGGAAAGCCCCGCGCCAGGGCTGCGGAGGAGCAGACACTGTTGCCGCAAGAAAGCCAGAGTGTAGCGACTTCTCTGGAGGGGCGCCTGGTGACAGGGACTGAGACGGCAGGTGCATTACTCTCCCCGAATAACCCACTTCCAGAGACCTGCCCCAGAGACAGCTGGCAAAGAGAAAAAGACGTGCCCACAGCACGCTCACTGCAGGACTGTCTGTCATCCTCAGAGGCCGCAAACAGCCAAAGTCCTGGAATAAACCACAGGGATGGCAGTGCAGCTCTGAGGAACAAGGGGGGGGGGGGCAGTATGGACAACGAGGAGGTATTGTGAGGGGAAAACATGAGGAAATGGGTGTTTATATCGGAAGATGGGGAACAAGAATACTATACATATGATTATATAAAAATTATGGAAGGAGGAGCAACTGTTTAACGGGGAGAGAATTTCAGTTTGGAGATGGAAAAGATCTGGAGATGGACGGTGATGATGGCAGCAATGTTTATGGACGTAATACCACTAAAGTGTACATTTAAAAAGGTAAGATGGTAAATTTTACTGTGAAGTAAACAATTTAAGCTATTAGGAAAGCCACCACTCTACAAAAGCAGTTCCAATCTTCAGAACTACCTATGCATGCACTCCAAGCCCAGCATAAGAAAGAGTCCACAGTCTGGGGCGAGGGGCGCAGAGCAGTAGAGAGGGAGCAGAACTCACTCCAAACAGCCGCAGCAGCACAGCTGAGGCTCCCCATTTCCCTGATGTTAAATCCATTTCATTTGTTCCCTAACGGCCCCTCAGGGTAGCTCTGCCCATCATTTGTTTCTTCTCCAGTACCATTGCCATGGCAACCAGAGTCAGGCCAGGGCCTCTTGTTCCCCAGCACTGAGCGTCAAGTACACAGTACTGCCGGGACTGGTTTGGCTCAGTGGATAGAGCGTCGGCCTGCGGACTGAAGGGTCTCAGGTTCGCTTCCAGTCAAGGGCATGTACCTTGGTTGCGGGCACATCCCCAGGGGAGTGTGCAAGAGGCAGCTGGTCGATGTTTCTCTCTCATCGATGTTTCTAACTCTCTGTCCCTCTCAATTCCTTTCTGTGTAAAATCAATAAAAAAATAAAAATAAAAAAATAAAAAAAAGTACACACTACTATTTCACCCAGAGCATGTCACCTCCTTCATGAATTAAAACATGAACTGACCTTAAAATACGGAGAACATTTACCAAGAAGAAATTGGCTTCACCTTAAGAACATTCAAGCGGTCAAAGGGAAAACCTCAGAGAATACCCAGTGACAAAGCCAGGCCCCTCCGGGGCTAGGGAAGAGACCCCAAGGGACAGCCTGACACCACTGCAGCCTCCTCCTGCACAGGAGGGCATCTATCCATCCCAGGACGACAGCCAGCCTCGTAGCACTTGCCAAATTCAGGGTGGCATCCATGGTTCTCAAACTTGCCCACAACAATTAGTGACCTGAATAGCGTAATTAAAACAGGGCTCCGTGATGGCCTGGTGTAGGGGCACGTGGTGTGGTGCATGCCGGACGCCGGACGTAGCTCCACACAGTGCTGTGGAACCACTGAACCAGAATGGGAGGGACACAAGGTTGTCCCTACCCCAGCCCTGGCCTAGTAGCTCAGTCGTTTAGAGTGGCAGTCCAACAGGCTAAGGCTGTGGGTTTGATCCCTGGTCAGGGCACATATAAGAGTCAACCAATAGTGGAAACCAGTTTGGCTCAGTGGATAGAGCGTAGGCCTACGGACTGAAAGATCCCAGGTTTGATTCTGGTCAAGGGCATGTACCTTGGTTGCGGGCACACCCCCAGTAGGGGATGTGCAAGAGGCATCTGATCAATGATTCTCTCTCATCGATGTTTCTAACTCGCTATCCCTCTCTCTTCCTCTCTGTAAAAAATAAATAAAAAGATATTAAAAAAAAGTCAACCAATGAATGCATAAGTAAGTGGGACAACAACCACAGATTGCCCTATTTCTAAGGCTCCAGGAGAGCCTGACATTGTCCCTTTCTCACCTGAAACAAAGCTGGACCCACCAAACTCAAACCTACTGTACACCAAGGTCAGTCCGTGTGTGTGAGCCAAGCCACCAAACTCAAATCCACTGCGCACCAGCCTGGGCCTCGCCACGGCTCCCACGCTGGGAAATGGGCCGGAATCCCCAGGAGGGCAAGTTCCCAGGCGATGCTGCCGCTGCTGGTCTAGGGGCTGGTCCAGGAGACACACGGGGCTGAGAATAACAAGCAAGATGACCCCTCTACATCCTCGAAGCTCTGGCACAGGGGGGAGAGCAGAACCCAGCACAGAAATGACTGAGGTCAAGGGGAACAGAATGAAGCAACCAATAGGGGCTTGGGAAATGAGCAATGGCAGAAAGACCTGTGTGCGGCATACAACTGGGGGGCAGGGACAGAGGTCCGGGGTCAAGATGGGGGATGGTGAAAGGGTGAGGCTTATAGGGAGAAACTAATGTGTCCCTCTTACTGCCTCTCCTCTCAGACCCTGGAAATGGGGGCTTGCCAGCCCCCATGTTGACCATATCCATCGGTTCATCCCTGGGCCCTGCGGCCTCTGGCTTCCAAGGGCTGCCCCGAACTCCTCAGCCGGGACAGTGACCCCTCCTTAGTCCCTAAGGTGGAGCATCAGCTCTTCTCTCTCCCAAGGACAGAAACAGCTCTCCAGCGGCCTCCAAGGGGCCCCTGACCTCCCAGGCCAGGCATCTCATTCTGGTCGCCAGCTCTGTAAAAGACACTGAGTGCAGTCAGTCAGTGCTTTTAACATTTTTATGGGTCTCTTACAGATCCAACTCAGTCACCTAGTTGCAATTCTCTTAAGCTGGTTAGTTTGTAACCAAAACTGTGTGTTTTCACCCTGGCCCACAAGCTCAGTGGTTAGAGCATCGGCCTGAGCACAGAAGGGTTGCAGGTTCATTCCTTATCCTGGTCAAGAGTGTGAGGAGGCAACCAATCAATGTGACTCTCTCACAGGGATATTTGTCTCTCCCTCACTTCCTCCCCTCCCTTCCACTCTCTGAAAATCATTGAGAAAATATCCTGGGGTGAAGATTACAAAAAAAAAAAAAAAGTGTGTGTATTTTTTTAGTCTATAGATAGCCCCTATTGAATATTATGCTCTAATATTCTACACCTGCCCATGGCTTTCACCTTACCACCAAAGCACAAGCAGAATGCACACATAAAATGTTTAAACAACCAATTTATAACCACCATGGAGTGAATAAACTTCCATCTAAGCCACTAAGACACTCAACTTTTAAAAATTAAACATTGCAAAAGTATCTTTCAACTAAAGGTCAGACTATACACAAGTATGATACAGCAGAGATACCAGATCCTCGGATATGTAGAGAGGCTTCTTTAGATTAAAAAAAAAAGCTACACCAGGATTCACAAGGGAAAGCCCACTGAATCACACATCATCTGGCCCACCTTGGAGGCCTGCGCCCCCAGCTGCCCAAAGTGCAGTGAGTGGGGAGGTATCTATGGCAAGAAATGGCAGGGAGCCCCACAAAGAATAAGGCAGATCTCTAGTATCAACCTGTGAAGTTACTCCACATAATGAGCTGGCCCATCTTTATATATAAAAGGCTAATATGCAAAGTGTCCTCTCAGAAGTTGGACCGGGAGACTGGAAGTTCGATTGCTCGCTATGATGTGTACTGACCACCAGGGGGTGGCACAGAGCGAAGGAAGGCCCTGACCACTGGCCAGGCCTAGGGACCCTACCTGTGCGCGAATTTCGTGCACCAGGCCTCTAGTTCCTTATTAAAACAACGAAATGGGGGTAACTGTGAGGGTCAGGGTCAGCCTGTGTAGGGCAGGAGGAGGGTTAACAGAGAAAAAAATTTCACTTAGTACACATACAGTTGGAAACTGCCTGAATTGTTTTCCAATAAAAACATTCTTCTGGAGGAGCCACTCAGCCCCTGGGGAGGGCTTTTTCTTTTAAATGTCAGAACCCATATCTGTACATGCCTGACCGGCATTGAGAACTCCGCACACGCAGTGTCCTGTAGCCAGAGGTGCCAACCAGTCCTGGGTTCAAGGTACGAAAACCAAGACCAAGGCTGACAACTCTCTCCCCGCGGGGAGCAGCAGGGCAGCAGGCGGCCCGGGGCCGTCCACCCCGGTGCCTCTCTCAGGGCAGCAGGGGGCCCGGGGCCGTCCAGCCCGGTGCCTCTCTCAGGGCAGCAGGGGGCCCGGGGCCATCCACCCCGGTGCCTCTCTCAGGGCAGCAGGGGGCCCGCGGCAGTCCACCCCGGTGCCTCTCTCAGGGCAGCAGGGGGCCCGGGGCCGTCCACCCCGGGGCCTCTCTCAGGGCAGCAGGGGGCCCGGGGCCATCCACCCCGGTGCCTCTCTCAGGGCAGCAGGCGGCCCGGGGCCGTCCACCCCGGTGCCTCTCTCAGGGCAGCAGGGGACCCGGGGCCGTCCACCCCGGGGCCTCTCTCAGGGCAGCAGGGGGCCCGCGGCAGTCCATCCCGGGGCCTCTCTCAGGGCAGCAGGGGGCCCGGGGCCGTCCAGCCCGGTGCCTCTCAGGGCAGTTCCCAATACGTGGCTGGACCCACGGAAACTCCCGGACAAAAGCGGCTTTCCTGGAAGACCCGCCTAGGAAATACCTGAGGTGGGTCCGCCCAGGTGGGAGCGCCAACCCCACAGAGCGGGGCGACCCCGGAAGCGGTTTCTGCTCGGCCAGCTCCGTCCCAGATCGCAGGGAGCCACACCGGGCAGACCCAGGCGGGCCCTCCGCGCCGGGAGAAGGTTCCCACGGGGGCGGGGCGCGGCGCGGCGCACGTGACCCGGACGGCCAATCGTGGCCCGCGAGGGGCGTGTCCACAGAACAAAGGGCGGAGGGAAGGGGGGACCGTGGGACCCTCCCTGTCAAAGGGCGTCCGCTCGCCCGCCGAGGACAGGGGGTGGCAGCGGGGCCGTGGAGAAGACCACAGATGGAGGGGTGAGGTAGGTAAGAGGGTGACTGCCTGCCAAGGAAAGGGGGTGACAGTGGGGGGAGGGGAGATGACAGCGAGAGACCACCCAGAGGTTACAGGGAGAATGCCCGTGGAGGGGAGGGTGTGACAGCAGAGGAGACAGACCGCCTGTCAATGAAAGGAAGTGACAACAGGAGAAGGGGTCATCAGAGGAGAGGTGAGAGCAAGAGGAAGGGTAACTGTCAAAGAGGAGGGGATGACAGTAGTGGGTGCCCATGGAAAGGGATTGGAGGAGGGGGCTTCCAGGAGGTGACAGCGGGAGTAGGGGTGACATCTGGGCTCCTTGGAGGTGGGGTGATAGAGAGAGGGGGAGTGTGACTGCCCACCAAGGAAGAAGAGTGACAGTGGGGGGTGTGACAGCCAGGGAGGGGCCACTGGAGGAGGGCGATGGCAGGTGTGTTAACCCTCCCGCAGTCCCATCCCTTCCTGCCCTGGCTCAGCCCCATGCAGCCCCCTGACAGAAGGGTTGGCTGGAGGTTCCTTGTTCTCTGATACACAGTCATGTTTTAAAATAATAGGTTAACAGTACAAATGCTCAAAAGAGAAATCTCAAGAACCAATGAACTGAAATAAAAAGGAAATAGAAACTACCTGTCCTTGCTCTGAAAGGCAGTATCTATTTACAAATCCTTTGTGAACCAGACTATGTAATTTGACAGGACAAACTCCGAGGTATTCCATTTGTAGGTGACAGGAAAGTCCCTTTCCCAGAGAATGAGCGAAATGAGCAGTAACTGCCAAGGAGAGAGCCCCTGGGGAGATGACTGGCTGTCAAACTCATCCTAAGGAGCTGAGGCAAGTCATCACACGTGCTCAACAGCAGTTACAAACATCTGTAATTAGACACACGTGACTTTCTTTCTGTGCATAGATGTACACGGGATGTATCCAAAACAGAAAATGTCAAACGAGCACCTTGGTCCGGTTTCTCAATGATAACCTGGTTAGACTACACTAATATTTTTATTTCAATAATATTTTATATTTTTATAATAAACAACTGCATATCACTTGATTACTATGTGAGCCCAGCTTAAAATGACCAGCTGCAGATAGGGGTTCACTGCAGAACTCTCATAAGATGTGGACCCGCCGAAACCGGTTTGGCTCAGTGGATAGAGCGTTGGCTTGGGGACTGAAGGGACCCGGGTTCGATTCCGGTCAAGGGCATGTACCTTGGTTGCGGGCATGTGCCCAGTGGAGGGTGTGCAAGAGGCAGCTGATCGATGACTCTCTCTCATCGATGTTTCTGACTCTCTATCTCTCTCCCTTCCTCTCTGTACAAAATCAATAAAATATATTTTATGGAAAAAAAAAAAAGAAAGACGTGGCCCCCTCCCCAGCAGTGGGGCTGAATCAACACCAAGACATCCAGACGCTGGACCCAAGACAGCTGTTAAAATATGCTTTCTTTTCCTGTATTAAAAGCATCACCAATGAATACTGCTGCTTAATCCCAATATTGGACTCTGAGATGGGGTCAGACATGCCAGGAGACTGGATCCCCAAACCAGGGGTAAGCAGCAGGGCGACTCAGGACCAAGGTCCAGAGGTGACAGACATGACCACGGGAACTGGGGGACCTGATACATCTCTCTTCTGCAGAGTCGTCTGCAGAAAACATGGGCTCAAAAAGCATACAAAAGATACTCTTCAAACGTCACAGAAGTATAGCAAGCCTAACCACGGTGAAGCAGGCTACAGTATTTCAGCAGGCTTCAAGCAGCCTTCCCAACACTATGGAATGAGCTGTTCAGCTAAACACCTCTCAGTAACTGTAGAAAGCTTGCAAAAGGACCACAGATTAAAAAGTGACTTCCTGGCCTAAGCATTTTGGAAAATGAAGGAAAACAGACTCACACCAGTCGGTGTGGAGGGGGAGTGAAAACTGTCTTAAAAAAGGAGCAAACCCACAGAGTCCTCTCCCTTCGGAGGATCAGGGGATGGAGCCTGAAGACCGCCCCACATCAGACCCCCTTCCAGACAGAAGCTGAACAAGCTGCTCTTCTCAGAGCATCCTAGGGCGCGGTGATGCCCCCCATCTCCTGCTGGGAATGGAGGTCGCCGAGTCCCATCACACAGCCCACAGGAAAAAGCAAACCCGCTGCCTACCCAGCTGTCTGTGAATATACAAGCTGACTGCTCTTTTCCCGTTTTCCCATTCTGTACACGGGGGGGGGGGGGGGGGGGGCAAAAGTGGGCAGTCGTTCATAATACAAGAATAATCTCCATTACCCCATGTACTCACAACTATCAGGAAACTTGTAAAACAAAAAAGTCAACCCAAACAAAACCTCAAGTTCCTAAACTTTAGACGTGCTGCATAAATGACAGCCTGCAAATAAAATGGCTTTTAAAAAACCAACCATGTAAACAGTAAAATAGGTAACCTTCCAGATATACTGCTACAAAATCAGTCCTACACCTAAAAGCTGCACCTCATTTGGAGCTGGTTCTAATGCAAGACATTTGGAGAACTGCAGCAATCAGAAGTGGGAAGTGACGCACATTCGGTTTGAATCATGCAAGGTTTATTCCTGAGACACACACAGTTCTTCCCACACTGGCCTAAAGATAGGAATGCTCCCCCCTTTTATCCCCCCCTCCCCCCAGTCCTGGCCATAGGAAAGAAAGGACCCCTGTACAGGCAGGGTCTGCCCCACCCCTGCAGGGCCAAGTCAAGGGGCAGAGCAGCAGGTGCTGCCCCTGAAGGCCAGCACCCCCCCCCACACACACACACACACACGCACACGCGCACACTCACTCGTCGCCGTCGGGGCACACGCCGCTGGCCTCGTCGTACTTGGAGCAGTACACGTCCGGGCTGTAGTTGAAGGTGCCGTCGCGCCTGCGGAGCGGTCTGCGCCGACGCTGATTTAGGAAATGCCAATGGAAACAGGTAAATGGCCTGTGCTGGGCGCACTTGTGCTGCACAAACAGGGCGCACTGCTCTGTCCTAAACTCCTTTAGATACCTAAAAAGACAAACAGTGTTGCGGGTCGCTTCCGCCGCTGCCGCCGCCACAGGCAGCCGGAGGGAGGCTTGTGGGTTTGGGCGGGGGCAAGGGTTGTTGGCCTGACCCATGGGCCAAGGGCAGCACGACCCCACGGGCGACCCTCCCACCCCCCATTTCGAGCCCAGATGCCCCCCAGACAGCCGCCCTCCCCCACCGTGAGCCCGGGCGCGTGTCCCGGATCTCAGGCGCCGGCCCCGGGGGCCCATGCACAGCCCCCCATCCGGCCACAGGCGCCACAGACACTGCGGCTCCGGGCGCGCCCCGGCCCCCGCGCCCCGGTGCCATCTCCGACCTCAGTGCAGCCCCCCATCCCGGGCCCCAGGATGACTGCCCCCGCCCCCTCGACCCCAGCGCGGGCGCATTTCTCCGACCCCAGGCACGGTCCTCAACCCCAGCCAGGCCTGGGGGTGCGCTGTGCCCTGGGGGCCCGTGCCTGGGACCCCCCCCGTCCCGGGACCCCAGGCACAGCGCACCCCCACCCCCGAGCCCCACGCGCGGCCGCCGCTCGGAAGCCAGAGGACCCCAGACGGCCGCCCGCCGCCCCGGGGCCAGGAGCGCCTCCCAGACCTCAGGTGCGACCCTCCGGACCCCCGTCCCCACCGCAGACCCGACTCCCCGCTTTCAGGCACGACGCCGGGACCCCAGGGGCGCCGGACCCCCAAGCCCCGGTGACACCTCCGACCCCCGGGCAGAGGCAGCCGCTGTCCGGACGGCCGCCCTCCCCGCCCAGGAGCGGCCCCCCATCCCGGGTCCCGGGCGCCTTCTCCGCGCCCCTCCTCCCCGGCCGCAGGTTCTGCTCCCCGGACCTCCGAATCAAGGCGCGCGGACCCCGGGCCCCGGGCCCCGGGCGTTCCCCAGCCACCGAGCCCCGGCGCCGCCCGGACCCCGGGCGCCGACTCCGACCTCAGGCAGCGGCAGCCCGAGCCGGAGGGCGATCCGCCCGCCCGGAGTCCCCGCGCCGCTCACTCGGGCGGCGGCCGGGCGAGGCGGGGACGGGAGGGCGCGGGGGGCGGCGGCGGGGGCGGCGCCGGGCCCCAGGCCGCGCCGGGCGGCCGCTCCCAGGCCCGGGCCCCGGGGGCACCGCCAGGCGCGCGCAGGGCGGCTCCCGGCCCGCTCCCGGCCCCCGCGGCGGCCCCGCACTGACCTGTAATGGGTCGGCTTCTCCGTCTGCGGGGGGGACCCGCTCAGCGCCGCCGCCGCCGCTTTCGAAACAGACGGCATTTTCAGTCAAAACAATGCAGCGCGCATGCGCCGCGCGGCCCGCCCCCGCGCCTCGGCCCGGCCCCCGCGGAGCCCCCGGCCCGGCCGCGGCCACGCCCCCGGCCCCGGGCTGCTGCCGGCCGGCGCCTCCCGGGCGGGGCGGCTAAGCTCTCTCCGGTGACCCAGGTGCGCCCCCAGACCAGGCCCCGCCGGGGACACACCCCGGACATCGCCGCTACCACTCCCGCATCCTCCGTGCAGAGCGGCGCCCCCGCCCCGCGGCGCCCGCGGTCCAGCTGCATGCCCGTCCTGCAGGCTTTTAGCTCTCCTCCTGCCCGCCGCTGCCCTGAGCATCTGCTGGCCCTGGGCGCCCGGGAGCTGGAGCCAACAGGTCCTTGGGATTTAGACGCCTACACCGGCTGCTCAGCCACACTTCACTCATTCACTGACTCTGAGCCCATGCTGGGTGCTGAGGCTGAGAGAATGGGTCCCATTGCTTAGGGCTGGATGGGGAGGGATGAGGAGACATAGGGCATGTTGCTCGTGGGCAAGGAGTTTCTTTTTGAGTTTTTACTGAGAGGAAGGGAGAGGGATAGGGAGTTAGAAACATCAATGAGAAACATCGATCAGCTGCCTCCTGCACACCCCTCACTGGGGATGTGCCCACAACCAAGGCACGTGCCCTTGACCGGAATCGAACCTGGGACCCTCCAGTCCGCAAGCCAAAGCTCCATCCACTGAATGGAGTTTCTTTTAGGGTAGGGGTGTCGAACTCAATCAGAGAAGGGGCCAAAATCTAAAATCCAGCCTAAATCGCGGGCCGAATGGTTTACTGAACAGTCATAAACTGACAATGTCATAAACTGACAGCGGAGTGCGGTGATGACAGCGCGGTGCGGGCCACATTGCAAGGCCTGGCCGGCCGGATTTGGCCCGCGGGCCTTGTGTTTGACACCTGTGTTTTAGGGAGTCGGAACATGTCCTAAAATTAGATTGTGGTGATGGGTGCCCCCTGTGAATATACTAAATATCTTTAATAGTATATTTAAATGGGTGAGTGAAGCTGATTTTTAAAGAATCCAAGAGACTTATGGACACCAACAGGGTGGGAACTCAGGGAAGCAGGCAGCAGCTGCCCCGGCTCAGCTGGCCCTGGAGTAAGAACCAGGGCGTGCATTTCAGACACAACCCAGGCCCAGAGTGTATTATTCTGTAAATATGTGGCATAAGATACATTTTTTAAAATGTTCAACTTCTCGCCAGGCCAGTGTGGCTCAGTGGTTGAGCATCGATCTATGAACCAAGAGGTTACAGTTCAATTCCTGGTCAGGACAGATGCCCGAGTTGTGGGCCCCAGTGCGGGGCATACAGGAGGCAGTTGATCAATGATTCTCTCTCATCATTCACATTTCTGTCTCTCTCTCCTTTCCTCTCTGAAATTAATAAAAACATTATTAAAAATAAAAAATAAAATATTCAACGTCTCTAGTAATTAACAAAATGCAAATGAAAGCAAGGCAAGAGCCTGGAGTGGGCTGAACTGCATTCTGCAATGTCGGTGGCCTGCAACAAGCGAGCTGAAGCACAGCTGCGAGGACAAACAGGTGCTGAACTTCACAGAAAATAAGGTTCCACTTCTAGGAACTGACCTAAATATAAATCAGAGTCAGATAAAGACCATTATCAGTCACTTAGCAAAAGCTTGAGCGCGCCTGACAGAACAGTAATTGTGACGTGGTTAAGTTCGAAGGCCATGCCATGATTCAACAACAATGGTCCTACTGACATGAAAAATGCTATTTAGGTTAAAAACAAAGCAAGGTATAACAGTTACATATAGTTGTTCTCAAGTATGTAAGTTATTTTTTGAACTACAAGTATTACAGTAAAATAAAAGCTGTCATCTGCTGGTGGGGTAAATGATTTTCTTTATATTCATTTTCCAAATGAATTACATTTACCTCTACAAACATTACATTTAAACCCAGAAAATGGAAAAAAAAAAAAAAATCAACATATTTCCTAAGAAAATCAAGGAGGAGAATGAAGCAGAGGACAGGACTCATTAATTTGTTGGAGGAGGAATGAACAGATCTTAAAAGCTGCTAGTAAATGGGGAAATAAAAAGAAGTCTTTTAGCCAAGACCAGTTTGGCTCAGTGGATAGAGCGTCAGCCTGCGGACTGGAAGGTCCCGGGTTCGATTCCGGTCAAGGGCATGTATCTGGTTGTGGGCACATCCCCGGTGAGGGATCTGGACGATGATTCTCCCTCATCAATGTTTCTAGCTTTCTATCCCTCTCCCTTCCTCTCTGTAAAAAATCAATAAAAATATATTTATATATAAAAAAGAAGTCTTTTAATCAAGGTTCCTAGCTTGCAGGAATACATAACAAAAAAACAGGTTTAGGGAGAAATGAATTCCATTTTGCACCTAAGCTGTTTGAGAAAGCTTTGAAGTCCAGTACTGATGTATAGAGAACCCACTTTTGAGCCCAAAAAAAGTTGGGGCTCAATTTAAAAATGAGTGGCTGGGCATCGTCCCATGCACTGAAAGGTTGCTGGTTTGATTCCCAGTCAGGGTACCAAGAAGAAAAATTTAAATATCTGGGGATCTTTGCTGTAGAGGCGGGAGTAAAGGTGCCTACTGTTTCTTCTTACCCATGAGGCATTTTCTTTGAAGAAACCAGAGAATTGTGCAAGGTTGTAAAGACCCAGTGTAATTTTTTGTGCTTCCAAAGACTTTTTTTTTTTTTTTTAATGTTTTTATTGATTTCAGAGGATGGGAAAGGTAGATAGAAACATCCATGAGAATCATAGACTGGCTGCCTCCTGCATGCCCCCTACTGGGCATATGCCCTGACGGGGAATTGAACCATGACCTCTTGGCTCATAGGTCCACACTCAACCAGAGTCATGCTGGCTGGGCCCGAAGACCATTCTTAAATGGCTGGGGTAGTACCTAGACATATAAAATAACACTGCATTGAAAATTTAGAAGTGTTTTACTTTTTGGGGGGTTGGGGTTGAGGGAAATGCACAGCCAGAACCGTTCAAAATTGCTCAGCTGCTTGAAAGATGTGAGGCCATTTCGTTAATCTCCTCTTCCTTAAATTTTCTTTAAAACAATTTTCTCCTCCTTCTGTCCAACACTTTCTCATCTCATGAATCACTGCAACTGCTTCTGTTATAGCATGCTTACACTAGTCCTCTCCCTCTCCAATCCTCATCGGGTGCTTATCTAGGGAAGCGAATGTGCCAAGCAGCCTGGAAAAAAGAAAAGCTACAGCCAGTGGGGGAAATAAGATGAGCATACTACTAAAATTGTTAAATAATAAGAGGATTTTGCCGAAACTGGTTTGGCTCAGTGGACAGAGTGTTGGCCTGCGGACTGAAGAGTCCCAGGTTCCATTCTGGTCAAGGGCATGTACCTTGGTTGCGGGCACATCCCTGGTAGGGGGTGTGCAGGAGGCAGCTGGTCGATGTCTTTCTCTCATCGATGTTTCTAACTCTCCTCTCTCTCCCTCTCTGTAAAAAATCAATAAAATATATTTAAAAAAAAAAAAAAAAAAAAAAGCCAAGTGCCAGGGCGAGGGGCAGATGGGGGTGGAAACAGCTGCCGGCTGCTTCCAGATTTTGTTGTCATTAATCCTTACCCCAGGATATTTTTCCATTGACTTTTAGAGAGAGTGGAAAGAAGGGGGGAGACAAACACATCGATGAGAGAGAAACAAGGATTGGTTGCCTCCTGCACGCACGATGGCCAGGGCTGAGGCTCAACCCTGCAACTGAGGTACGTGTCCTTGACCAAAATCAAACCCGGGTCCTTCAGTCTGAGGGCTGATGCTCTCTCTATCCACTGAGCCAAAACTAGGACTCTCAATCTTTAAAAAAAAAAAAAAAAAAAAAGCACCCACTGCCCTGGCCAGTGTGGTTCAGCAGGTTGGAGTGCCATCCTGTAACCCAAAAGGTTGAGGGCTCAATTCCTGGTCAGGGCACATAACTAGGGTTGTGGGTTCAATCCCCAGTTAGGATACATACAAGAGGCAACTGGTCAATGTTTCTCTCTCTCCCCCTTCTTCTGTCTAAAATCAATAAACAGCCGAGACCGGTTTGGCTCAATGGATAGAGCGTTGGCTTGGGGACTGAAGGGTCCCGGGTTCGATTCCGGTCAAGGGCATGTACCTTGGTTGCGGGCAAATCCCCAGTAGGGGGTGTGCAAGAGGCAGCTGATCAATGACTCTCTCTCATCGATGTTTCTAACTATCTCTCCTTTCCTCTCTCTACAAAATCAATAAAATATATTAAAAAAAATAAAAAATAAAAAAAATAAAATCAATAAACATATCCTCAGGTGAGGATTACAATGACAGAAAAAAAGCACATATTTGTATTGGTCCCACCTCCCTGACAAGCATAATTTACCAAGGTGCACCAGACACTTAGAGAACTTGAGCAAAGGCCTTGTGAGAAGCCAATATACTGTCATGCAGCCAGTGTCTTTAAACATTCTGCAATTAACTTCAGCAGCATATACTAGTACATGCCAAGGTAAAACCTTTCACTAAAAACTTATGTAAATAAAATCTTCTTTTTATGCATCTTGTATTTCAGAATTAAGGATTCCTAAGTGGTACTTGAAAAACATAATTTAGATACCCAAAATATTATAATTTGTCAAAAGAAAAATTAATCAGTTTTATTCAGAAAGTTGTTGCCTTGATTAAAAAAAAAAAAAAAAGAAGAAAGAAAAAAGAAAAACCCACAAAGGAGCCCCGCCAGTGTGGCTCAGTAGTTGAGCTTCCACCCATGAGCCAAGAGGTCAACAGGATTGAGATCAAGGCACATGCCAGTATATGGCTGGATCCCCAGTGCAGGAGGCAGCCAATCCATGATTCTCTCTCTCATCATTGATGCTTCTCTCTCTCTCCCTCTCTCTTCTTCTCTCTAAAATCAATTTAAAAAGAAGGAATTGAAAAAGGACTAAAAGGCTCCCTTTGTTTAATGAGATGCAAAAAGGGCGGGGGTTGGCTTAAATCCACATTAGCTAACTAAAGTTTATAATCAATTTGTTAGTTTGTATAACATAATTTATACATACCACAGCACATTATAACATAAAAAACTTAACTCTTCTGAATTATTCTGTCTCAGAAAGCAAAAGACCCGCAAACTAGACTACAATGGATTACAAGTGTCACCAGACTTGCTTTGGAAACATGTTGAAAATCACAAATCCAAAACCTTTTATATGGATCTAGAAAAAAGTCTTTTGTGCATATTCGTTGGGCATCAAAGTAACAGGCAAAGAATTGGGTCCAGTTTGCTGACATTCTGCTCTCTCCTTCCACGTGCGCCATCCAATTCCTTCTGTCTGGGGACACACATATCCACGACAGAAACTATCAAATGCGATGTCAAAACTAAGGGCCGTTGCCAGGCCACTCGCTGCCTGCCCCCGCGGGCGCCCCTTTAAGTTCTCGCTCCATAGGCAGCTGGAGGTCCAGGCTCCTCAGAAGGATCGCTGTGCTCCGGCTCCTCTTCTTCCAATACCTGTTTCAACCAGTGGTCCGTGCTGGTCTCCTCCCTAACGAAGCACCAAATGAGCAGAATCATGAGGGACAGGCTTATGGGCAGCACCCTCCACCAGGGTCGCTGCCCCTCCTTTCCCAGGGAATGCTCCACCGTCCAGTGGGTCGGGTTGGCTTTGCTGGTGGAAAACTGAATGGGGCGGTCAGGGTCGTCCTCTTCCTCGCCCTTGGCTGCGGACCGGGCCTGATCCCGGCCACCGGACGGCGAATGCAGGCTTCGGGAAGCCCAGCGCACGAGCCTAAGCGCCCGGACAGCCCTGGGGGCGGGGAGAAGAGAGCAGTGAGCTTGCCGCACGCTGTGCCCGTCCCCCGCCCCGCCAAGACCGCACAGAACTCACCCCGCCGCCGGCGCACACAGGACACTGCTCATTGCGACCTCAGCTCGGCAAGCGGCTCTGCGTCGCGCGCCGCGCGCGTCACTTCCGTCGCGCGAAACCGGAAACCAGACGCAGTCCCAGGTCTCCGCTCACGACTACAGAACGTGGGACCACTAGCGCAACGGAAGTGACGCAAGTCTCTCGGCGGCCTCTTCCGTCGCAGGTCGGTCTCGACAAGCCACGAGGGCATGCTGGGAAATGTAGTTCTCTACCGGCCCGAAGAGGAGCTAGTCTGCGGCTAGCTAACCTGCGATGTTGGGATTGAGGCCAGCCGACGGAGCAGGGTACTGGCGTCTTATTCCGACAAACTGGCCTCAGAGCGGGTTGCCCAGCGTGCAGGACCGCCCGAGATTGGCGCCCTGAGCCTACATCCCTCGCGCTGTGCTGGCGCAGTCCCTGGACGCCTCTTCGTAGCCTTGCGACGCCCCAGTTTGCCCTCCTTGTGGGACTTGGAGTCACCGGAGTCATCTTGTTCCCTTTTAGAGTTCCCCACTAGGATCGAGTTCCGTGAGCACATAGCCTGCCCACCGGTTCCCCCCTGGCAGTGAGCACCCCTGTGCCCTGGGACCTCAGGCATCTAAACCCAAAGGTGCTCAGGTCCCCGGCCAGCCAAGCCGTTCTGCAGGACAAGCCTTGCCCAAGCGCAATGCTCGCCCTGCCGCAGGCCATGATTCCCTCACCCTACGCAGCAGGGCACACCCAGAGCTCTCAGGGAAAGCCATCTTGCACATGGACACATCTGCCTCTCCAGCCCAATGGAATCACGTGTGCACAGGATGGCACTAATCCTCTGAGGCTGCAGTGTGCTCCCGTGAACCTGGGGTCAGGCTGGGAGGGTGTCCTGCGGGTGTCCCAGGGCTTCTGCTCTACTTGGTACCCCAGTTGGTTTCTTGGGAAAGCTGCTGGAGTATTCTGACCCTCTAGGCAAACTGGCCCTGGCTCTGTCTGAGTCATTCAGTCTAAAGACCACATAGGGAAGTACAAGCCTCATCACAGACTCTATGGGGATGTGTGTGTGTTGGGGGGAGGTATGAAGGGGGTAACTTAGTGACAAAAATCAGGTCACCATGAGCTGTCTCTCTAGTTCAGCATCTTTGCCCTGGAGTGCCCTTCACCTGCACCTTCTTTCTGGCAGAAGCACCAGACTCAGGACCAGTTTTGCACCCTCAGGAACTCTCCAGACCTTAAAGCAAGGGTGGCAGGCTAGAGGTGTTGTGATCTCAGCAACATCTGGGAATGTTCCCCACAAAACAGACCCAGGAAGCCTGGCTCCAGATGCTTGGCCCAGCTCAGCTCCCAACCTAGGAGTTCAAAGTTGCTGTGTCAACAGAGGCATCTGTGTACCCAGATCCTCCTCATTGGACTCCATCCACCATTTCCACCCCAGAACCCCACCCAGAATCTCTGCCAAACCAAGTGGCCCACGGGGAATCCCAGGAGCACTCACTGTGGGTGGTAGGAGGAGAGGGCAGGGAGTGGGAGGATGGGCCAGAATCTCTCTGGAGGAGGAGGAGATCAAAGAGCCCTGGAGGTAGGCTCTGTAGCGCAATGGATAGCGCATTGGACTTCAAAGAGCCCTGGAATTAGGTGTGGAGTTGTTGATTAGGCTGATGAGCCACCTGGTTGGAATGCTTTAGCCCAGTGGTCGGCAAACTCATTAGTCAACAGAGCCAAATATTAACAGTACAACGACTGAAATTTCTTTTGAGAGCCGAAAACCGACTTCTGCGCGTGGGCCACAAAGTTTCAATCGTACCGTTCGTGGTATTTTGTGGAAGAGCCACACTCAAGGGGCCAAAGAGCCGCATGTGGCTCGCGAGCCGCAGTTTGCCGACAACTGCTTTAGGGCATCAGGGCAGAAGTTGCTCTGGGACTGCAGAGTAGGGGCACAGCTGGGAGGCTAGGACACGGGCTCACGCTTCACTCTGAGGGGCCAGTAAGCCAGTCTAAGTCTCCATGACTGCCCTGGATGGATAAAGGAAGGAAGACACCTTGCATGGGCGACTGAACCCCTCCAGCTTCTGTTTCATCAGCTGTAAAATGTCACGCCTCCTTAGCAGGCTGCTGCTAGGACTACTTCTGGGATGCCCTTGGTGGACCCCATGAGAGCTGTTATGATTAATAACCGGGCAGCATAGAAATATCCTATCCTGAGGCAGTGGAGGGCACTCTTACTGCCACTGGGTTCCTGGGGCACTCTGAGGCCAGGGTCTGGGATGAACATGACAAAGAATGAGCAAACCAGCAGCGCACTCAGAGGTCCCAGATCTGTCTCTTGCTTCAACGGTGTTTGGACAGAACAGACCCAGGGACGCCCTTCTTCCAGCCTCTGGCCACTCTCCTGGGTCTCATCCAGTCACCACCCGCAGAACCACCTCCAGGACCAGCCAACACACCGTTGTTTTCTACCTTCACTCCTTATTGCCGAACAACCATGAGCTCCCAAATTCGTCAGAATTATTCCACCCAGGTGGAGGCTGCAGGCAACCGCCTGGCCAGTCTGCCTCTGAGGATCGCCCACACCTGCCTCTCTCTGGGTTTCTGTTTCGACCGTGATGATGTGGCTCTGCAGGGTGTGGGCCACTTACACAGTTGGAGACAAAGCAATGAAGGCTCTAAGCTAGGGGTGTCGAACTCAATCAGAGAAGGGGCCAAAATCTAAAATCCAGCCTAAATCGCAGGCCGAATGGTTTACTGAACAGTCATAAACTGACAATGTCATAAACTGACAGCGGAGTGCAGTGATGACAGCGCGGTGCGGGCCACATTGCAAGGCCTGGCGGGCTGGATTTGGCCCGCAGGCCTTGTGTTTGACACATGTGCTCTAAGCATTTTAAAGTTGCAAAGCAAGCGTGGTGGCTGCAGAATCCTTCCCAGGATGACTGGGGCAAAACGCAGGACGCCATGGAAGCCGCCCCAGCCTTGGAGAAGAGCCTGAGCAGGCCCTTTTGGAGCTGCATGCCCTGACTTCTACCCGTGCAGACCCTCAGCTCTGTGACTTCCCGGAGAACCACTTCCTGGATGAGGAGGTGAAAGCGATCAAGAAGACGGGCGACCACATTACTAACCTCCGCAGACTGCCGCCCCCCAGGCTGGGCTGGGCGAGTACCTCTTCCACAGGCTCACCCTCAGGCAGGACGAGGAGCCTTTGGAGCCCAGAGGCCTTTCAGAGGCTCCCCCGCATCCCCTGGTGTCTGGCTTTTACCTGAGTCTCTTCCTGAAACTACTAGCCATTCTTTTAACCGCCCTGGAGCCCTCTCCCATACATTGGACCAAATGAAACAATAAAGCTTTTGCAGCCAAAAAAAAAAGAAAAAAGAATGAGCAAACCCAAGTGTCTAAATGACCCGTCCTTCGTCCCAAGCTCCTGCTGCCACTTGGTCTCTGTCGTGGGGAAAAGCCCAATGCAAAGAACATAGCTTTGTGGAGTCTGAAGAGGATGGCAGCCCTGGCCTCCACGGGTGCCTGGTGCTCGGTGGGTCTCCTGTTGGACATAAACTGTCAGAGGACATCAGCAGGAGGCCAGGCCGCTCCCTGACTGTGGTGGATCCACACGAAACACACCCTTTTGCAATCACCTCTGAACACAAGGACACAGCCCAAACCCCAAAGAGCACCAAACGCCCTGTTCTGGCTGCAGGAGGAAGGCTGTCCTTTACCAGCCATTTGGGAGTCTTGCCTCTTCTGTCCTCCTTTTGATAAGATATATTAAGACTAGAGGCCTGATGCACGAAATTTGTGCAAGAGTAGGTCTTCCTTCCTCCGGCTGCTCTCTCCGGCTTCCCTCTGGCTCCCTGGACCTGGGCTTCCCACACAGCCCGGCTTCGTCCTGAAGTTCGTCCAGAAGGATGTCCGGTCTAATTAGCATATTACACTTTTATTATTATAGATGCTGTACCAGGGTGCTGGGTGGAGGTGGGGGAAGAAATGGGGACATCTGTAATAGTGTCAAAAATAAAGTAGCCCTAACTGATTTGGCTCAGTCAATAGAGCATTAGCCTGCAGACTGAAGTCATGGGTTTGATTCTGGTCAAGGGCACATGCCTGGGTTATGGGCTTGATCCCCAGTAGGGGGCATGCAGGAGGCAGCCAATCAATGATTCTCTCTCATCATTGATGTTTCTATCTCTCATTTCCTCTCCTTTTCTGTCTGAAATCAATACATATATTAAATAACTAAATAAAAGTAAAAACTTAAATAAGATAGGCAGTAGTGGGCTGAATGGTGTCCCTTGCAAATTCACATCCACCCAGAACCTTAGCACGTGGCCTTATTTGGAAACAGGGTCTTTGCAGGTGTAATTTATTAAAATGAGGTCGTCTGGGATAGGGCAAGCCCTAAACCCAATGACTGGTGTCCTTCTAAGAAGAGGAGACAGTTGAGGGGGGGGGACTGTAAGAGATCAACCGAAGGACTTGTATGCATGCATATAAACATAACCAATGGACACAAGACACGGGCGGGGGCAGGTGAAGCCATATGTTGGGGGGATAGGGGAGGCTGGGGGGAAGTCAAGGGGGGAAAAAAGGAGACATATGTACTACTATTTGTAATGCTTCAAACAGTAAAAAAAAATAATAATAAAAATAATAAGTAAAAAGAAAATTCAAAAGAAGAAGGAGAAGAAACAAGACACAGCACACAGGGAGGGGAGGACATGTAAAGAGCCGGAAGCCAAGGGACGCCAGCATCGCCAGCGGCACCAGAAGCTCAGAGAAAGGCCGGAAGGCCTCTCCCCTGGGGCCTTCAAAGGGAGTGTCCCTGCTCACACCGTGGTTTGGGGTTTCTGGTCCCCAGAACGGTGAGAGACAACTGTTCTGTTGCTTTATGTCATTCGGCTGGTGGTCCTGTGTTAGGGCAGCCCCAGGAGCCTGAGACAGGCACCCATTCAGAGAGGCGCCTGCTTCCTGACAGAGCAGAGCCTCACCCAGCGCCGGCCCGAACCCACAGCCCTTCCTAATGCCCTTCTACCGAGACATCCGTGGCCCGCTGCACACTCTCCTGGCGGCACGGAGCATAAACTCCCCTTGTTCCTCCACAGGTGTGTTCCCGGGGGAGGGCAGTGGCAGCCCCAACTACTGTGGTGTACTTGACCCTTCGGTGCAGCGGGGCCCACAGTGGGCAAAGCCACAACCAGATGCACTGAGGGCCTCCTGTGTCTCTGGGCCCTTCCCCCACTCCCACCCTCCAGCCCCCCTGCCCTGGCCCCAGCAAGCCCAGCCGAGCACTGGGTGGCAGGTACCTGGTACTGCCAGCCCTGCCTGCTCCTGGTCACGGTCCCCTCCCCTCCTCCCGGGGACATAAGCTAACACCTCAGCCTTCATTATCTCAAAGCACACAGAGGAACCTCCCAGGAGGCCTAATGCCCCACTAATGGGCAGGAGGGCTGCAGCCCTCGTGTGCCGGTGCCGGGAGTAACTCCTCGCAGCGCCACTTGAGAGCTGACATGCTGGAGCTATTGATTTTCCCGGGGAAGATCGATATGGGGTGCGCGGAGACGGGCAGGTCCCCCGCCTTTGGAAGGGCAGAGCCTTTCTCCTGGGGACCGAGGCCTGACAACAGGTGGGGGCTGGTGGGGACAGGATGGCACAGACCTGGCAAGGCCCAGCGCCGCCCCACACGGAGGCTGGCTGGGAGCAGATGCGGGGACATATGCTTGGGCTCCGGGCCTGGCAGCCTGAGCGCGTGTTCCCCAGCCCCACTCCAGGGGCCCCGTGGGCGGCCGGGGGCTTGGGATGCCCATGCCACTTGGCCTGGCTGGCCACCCAACATGGGCTGGGCATGTGTAGGAAACTGTGTCTCTCTGCCAATCCAGGGCCCTTCAGAGCGCTGTACCCCAACCCAGCCTCACCATAATGACAGCCAGAGTCCACCTGCCAGACCCCTGGGTCCATCATGCACCTGGCTCAGGGGCGAGGAAGGGGATACTTCTTTGACACCAACTGAGACCCCAGATCTGCTTCTTAAATCCTCTCCTACCTGCCCCCACTCTTAGACCCTCAGGCACCGCCTTGTGGCTCCGTCAACGATTGCTGGCACTGGTACGGTGGTCCCCCTGCCCTGGCCTCTGGCCTCGGGCCTCTCCTGTCCCGATGTCCTGCCCACGCGCACTGTCCAGGCTCCTCATCCCAAACCCCTCTGTGCTCTGGTCCCCTGCCCCACTCCAGAAGTCTGTGTCTTAGACCGGGTTCCCTCCCTGGTCTCTGCCAGCGGAGAAAAGCTCTGGGGTGATGCCGGCAGAGAACGGGGTCCGGCTGTCTGTCCACAGCATTCCCATGGCTGGTGCGAGCGGACACCTCCTCCCCGGGCCGCTTACGGGACCCAAAGCCCCTGCCCTGACTCCTCTGGGCGGGGCCTGAGCCAGAGGCCAGATGGGCACGGAGCCCCGTGGGGGCGGTGCAGCCACTCGGAGGAAGGAGCAGGCTCAGGCAGATCACCATGGGCCTCCTCCCCACGAGAGCCCCGACCTCAGATCCGGTTCATGGCAGGGAGCTGAGCGGCTGGGCTCCCCCGGGGCTGGGAGGAAGGTCCAGGCTCGCAGCGGGGCCATGAGGTCCTGCGGCCGCCCAGCCGCTCTGTCCAGCCGGGAGTTCCCTTTTGCTGCTGAAACAAAGGAGCACCAGCCAAGCTTATGACCGGGCCCCGGGAATGGGTTTCCCTGGCCGGAAAGCAAGGTCTGCAGGGCTGCGCTGCGGAGGATCCAGCGGAGAAGCAGTTTCTTTCTGTTTTCTTTTTAAAAAAATATATTATATTGATTTTTTTACAGAGAGGAAGGGAGAGGGATAAAGAGCTAGAAACATTGATGAGAGAGAACCATCGACCAGCTGCCTCCTGCATACCCCCTACTGGGGATGTGCCTGCAACCAAGGTACATGCCCTTGACCGGAATCAAACCTGGGACCCTTCAGTCCACAGGCCGATGCTCTATCCACTGAGCCAAACCGGTTTTGGCTCTTTTCGCTTTCCATTCTAGAGGCCGCGCCATTCCTTGGCCCATTGCAACCTTCTGCCTTCAAAGCCAGCAGTGACTGCTTCTGCGGTCACCTCTCCTCCTCTCACGCCGGCCCCCTGGCCTCCTTTCATAGGGACCCAGGATCATCTCCTAGTCACGGTCCTTCCCTCAGCCACCTCTGCAGGGTCCCTTTGCCCGGTGAGGTGCCAGGGCCGAAGTCGCTGGGGCTTTGGGGCCCTCGTTCAGTCGACTACAGGGTGCCAGCTCCTCGAGGGCTGGGCCTTTGCAGGCTGTCCCGTCTGCAGGACCCCTTTCCTGCAGTTCAGCCAGATGAGCTCCTGCTCCCATCAGCACCCCGAAAACCACCTCCTCTGGCCATTAGGGGGGGCCTTCTTGAGGGCAGGGCTGCACCTCACCTTCCTCAGTGCCCCCAGCACCCAGCCCAGGCCTGGCCCGGAGGAGGCCGGAGGCCAGAAGCACGGGCTGACAGTGGTCTTTCCTGACCAGCAGCAGGGGGCACTGTGGCCACAGCCTGGGCAGCTGCTGGAGTGTGGCCTGAGGGCAGCCATTTTCAACCTTTTCCATTTCATGGCACACGCAAACGAATTACAAAAAGTCTGCAGCACACCAAAAAATACACTTCTGGCCCATCCGACAAAATACCCGCTTCACACCGGGCGGCTGTTGTGTTGGCTGTTGCCATCTTTTTACTTGACAACCAGGGGTCAGTGCTCCTGACTATCAGGTATTTTGCATGTTTTAAAAATTCTCGTGTCATGGACAGTGTGCTACGGGGCACACCGGGTGAAAACGCTGCCCTGGGATCCAGGGCAGGTCACAGCGGGGAGCTCCCTGGGCCAGCAGGAGGCAGAGCAGGACCCAGCAGCCCAGGCACCACTGGGACCCCAACCAAGGCCTCCTGCCGATCCTGCTGGGCAGTGTGGGTCCGGGAGCCTGGGGCAGGGCCTCCTCACAGGCAGGGCCTGCACAACAGTGTCATCAGAGCACGGAGTCTCGGAGAGCCGTGGCTAAGACTGGGTCAGCCTCCAGGGGACTGAGGCACAAGCATGGACTGGCCCATGCAGCAGATCCTAGCCAGACACCCCACCCGAGGCGTGGCTTCGCCCCGGCATGCTGAAGGTGCGGGGTGTCCTTAGGGAGGCCCGGCCTGTCACACATCCCTCCTTTCTCCCCGAAGCCTCTCCCTGGGCCTGCGGTGGCCCTGCCTCCCACCCTCCCTTGTCCTTCCCCAGGCAAACAACAGCCACAGCTTCGAAGACCCACTCATGGCAGATCACCAACTTGGCCTGGGCAGGTCCTGTTCCTGGGGTGGCACTGCATGCCTACACGTGACCCTCCAGATGCCTGGAAAATGACAGGCAGCTGTCAGCAGGGCAGACCCGCCCCTCCACCCCTATTTGCAGGAAAGTCCTGGCTATCACTGCTGGGATGGCGTCATCGCCTCCTGGAGGGAGTGGAGCCTGGAGCTTAAGGGCAAGGACCCAGGGAGGAGTGGGGTGGCATCTGACACCCTCCCATCCCGATGGATGGGTGGCCCCCACTTCAGGGAGGGAGATCATGGGGCCCAGGGGCAGGACACACGCCAAGCTGGGAGGGGGCTGCTGTCCTGTCCTCAGAACCTGGACCACAGCGGTGGCGGCTTTGGGAGCCACAGTGGATGGGACTCTGGGGTCTCTCAGCCAGCAATGCAGGGGCTGGCCCAGGGCAGCAAGGCTCTCAGCAGTGGCCACAATGAGGGGGGGCATGGCCACATATAGAGGGCCCTTACTGGGCTGAGTAGTGTACCCGAAACTCAAGTCCACCCGGACCTCAGGACGTGGCCTGATGTGGAAGTCGGGTCTTTGCATATTTGACCAGTGAAGAGGCGTTCGGGCTGGAGTGGTGGTGGCGCCCCTGTAAGCAGAGGGAGACATGGACACAGGCACTGGCCTGGGGATAGCCGAGTGACCCAGGAATGCCACGGGTCCTGGCCAGTGACTCCGGAGCCCAGGAGAGAGGTGATGTGGGACTGACTTCCCGACCAGAGCCTGTGGAAGGAGCAGCTCGAAGGCCCTGGGATTTTAAATTTATTTTAGAGAGAGGGGACGGGAGAAAGGTCGATTTGATGTTCCCCTTATTTATGCATTGCTGGGCTGTTTTTCTGTTTGTTAATCCTCACGCGAGGATATTTTTCCATTGATTTTTAGAGAGGGAGGGGTGGTGGTGGGGGGAGGCACACACACAGAGAAACATTTATGTGAGAGAGACATATGGGTTGCAGGGATTGAGCCTGCAGTCGAGATACGTGCCCTTGACTGGAATCGAACCCAGGATGCTTCAGTCCTTGGGCTGACGCCTTATCCACTGGGCCAAACCAGCCGGGGCAGCTGATTCTTATATGTGCCCTGACCAGGGATCGAACCTGAAATCTTGGGGTATTGGGACGATGCTCTGACCAACTGAGCTACCCCGCTATGGTCTGAAGAGACTCTGGGTTTAGATGCTTGGCCTGCAGACTGGGAGAATCCCTCTCTGCTGTCCTCAGCCCTGCTTGTGGTGCTGGTTACGTGGCTCAGGACATTTGTGCAGCACCACGGAGCAGAGGGGCGGGGTCACTGGAGGACGGGAGGTTGGCGGGTGTGTGTGTGTGTGTGTGTGTGTGTGTGTGACAGATCCTCTGGGGTCCGGCTCCTGGCTGTAACACATTAGGAAGGTGTAGCAAGTACACTCTCCAGGCAAGCTCCACAGGCTGGGAGGAGGTACCCGCCCCCCCCCCCCCCCCCCCCACACACACACACAGGGGAAGGTGTGGGAGCCAAAAAAAGCAGAGAAGGGAGGTGCCATCTCAGCCCGGACCCTGGGAGGAAGGCCTGGGGCGGAGGGGCAGGGGTTCCGTTGCAGCTCTGGGCGGGTGTGCGGTGGCGGGAGAGGGTGAGCAGGGGCTCCAGGGGCCCCGCCTGCAGGAGCCCCCCACCTGGGAGGGTGGCGGTCCCGGCCTTCCTCCTCGGCCTGCTCAGGTGCGCTGCTGGCCCAGCCCCGCTCGCCCAGAGCGCTGCACAAGCAGGATGTCCTCTAGAGAAGGCTACTCCAGAAGTCAAAATAGCATGAAATTTAATTTTCCGCCTATTTGACAAGGCCTGGTGGGGGCCCCAATCAGCAGCGGAGATAAGGGTCCTCGGCCGGGTGTGAGCCAGCTGGGCGCGCAGCAAACACTCTACGGTCCCCGGGCAGGCCGAGGCTCCCCCTCGCTGGGCCCTGGTTGCTGGGCGCTAAAGCAAACGGATTCTATTTGCCCAGTCTGCGATGACAATGCAGTCCCCAAATATTTGCCAGCCTGGCCGGCAGCAGAGCCGGCTATAAATGCTTGAGCCCAGGTGGAGGCGGGCCTGCCCAGCGGAGTCGCAGGCCTCGCAGGTAAGAGCAGCGCCAGGCGGCGGGCGGGAGGCTGTGGGGTCTCCCTCCCGGGGAGGCTGTGGGCCGTTCTGACCAGGCAGCCTTCGGGGACCACCTGCCCACCGGGAGGGTCCCCAGCAGGGCTGCGCAGGGCCAGGCCATCTAGGCTGGGGCACGGGGGCAGAGGGCACTGTCCCAGCTCCCCCTGAGCAGCCGCCCCACAGCTGGGGCCACGGGATGCCCCCACGAAAGGGAAGAGGGACCCAGAACTAAAGGAGATCGGGAGCTCGGCACGGCCAGCGGCTGCAGGGAGGAGGCAGGCCCGGGCTCCTCAGGCCCGCCCGACTCCCGGTGATGCCTGCGGACTCACCGGCCCCTGGGCGGTGTGCTCTGACAATCCAGGAGCCCCTTCTCCCCTCCTCCCCCGCCCCCCACACATCATCTTCCCCTTCTTCCTTCCTTCTCTCCTGGTTCACTCATCAGCTTCCCAACTGCAGGGGGCAGGCCCCACCGCTCCCTGGGTGGGGGCGGGGGCTTTGGCATTCAGAACCAGCCCCGGCCCCCTGCTTGGCTGCAGGTCAAGGGGAGAGCCAGAGGCACCCGACAGTCTCCTCCTCAAATCCCCGCCCCATCCGCCCAAGCCTCAGCCGAGAGAGGCCCACCGGCCTTTTCTGCCTCCTGCGGACCTGCCACATCGCGGAGGAGTCTCCAGACGGGGACAAATGGAGGCCTGGCGTTGTGACTGCTCTTATAGAGTTAGAGGGGACGGCAGGAACGGGGATGGGAAAGCCCCGAGGAGGCCAAGCCCAGATCCTGGCTCCGTGTGGGCATCTCAGGGAGAGTGGGGTGCTCCCGACCTAACATGCCTGTGAGGGGCAAAGGGGTCCCTTGACCAGCACCTGGGCTGACACCACCTCCGTGATCCATAGCAACCCCAGGATCCATAGCAACCCCATCCTGGGGCAAGGGCTCTGCTCTCCGAGGCCCCAAACCCTCTCTTATCCCAGCCCCTGGGCGCCTGCTGCCCACCTCCCCTGCTTCTCTCTTCTGAGACTTCTCTCCCCAAGTCCGCTGTTCCATGGCACCACCCTGCCATCGACCCCCACCCGCTGACTGCCCTTCAGGACGCGCTGCTCACAGGACTTGACCGTCCACAGGCCGCTGCTGCTCTAACCCCCTTGGCCTGCACTCTGCTCCTGCCATGCTGCTGCCATGGTGCCCCCGACGCCCCTCCCCCAAATCTCACCACTGCTGAGCTCAGCACCCTCCCCAAGAGCGAGTGGCCATAGTGCCCTGTCCACCAGGGGCTGCAGGCCCTGACTGGTAACCTGGCCCCCCCCCCCCCGCAGGCGGCTGCTGCCCCCGAGGCCCCAGAAGCTCCAACGTGGAAGACATGGCCACAGGCGTGATCCAGCCTCTCTGTGACTTCCAGCTGCCCCTGCCCTCCCTCTGGCCCTTCCTGCCCCCAGACCCGGAACCCCCGGACACTTCGGAGGAGGAGGAGGAGGAGGAGGAAGAGGAGGAGGAGGAGGAGGAGGAGGTGGTAGGGGAGGAAGACGAAGAGGACCTGGAGGGGGACGGGCCAGGGGCCCACAGCCCAGCCCCCCACAGCTCAGGGTGGGCCACAGTCGCCCGGGAAGAGGCCTCTCCAGGTCCCAGCAGCCCCGAGATGCCCCTGCAGCTGCTGCGGTTCTCTGAGCTCATCAGCGGCGACATCCAGAGGTACTTCGGCCGAAAGGACGGGGGGCAGGACCCAGACGCCTGTGAGGTCTACGCCGACGGCCACTCGGCCAGCAGCTCGGCCAGGGAGCTTCACTGCGCGGACCTGGTGCCCCTGGCCCAGGGAGGGTCCCCCAGCGATGACAGGGCGGCCGAGCCTGGGGCCCACTCCCCCAGGGGCCCCGAGGGGTGGGGGCGCGAGACCGGCCCCGGCGGAGAGAGGGCGCAGCCGCTGGGGCCGCTGGCCGAGCTGTTCGACTACGGGCTGCGGCAGTTCTCGGCGCCCCGGGCGTCGGCCAGCCAGCGGCTGCGGCTGGAGCAGAAGTACGGCCACATCAGACCCATGACGCAGAGGAAGCTGCCCCCCTCCTTCTGGAAGGAGCCGGCGCCCAGCCCCCTGGGCCTGCTGCACCCCGGGACTCCCGACTTCAGTGACCTGCTGGCGAGCTGGTCGGTGGACACGGGCCCCGAGCTGCCGGGCAGGGGCGCCCAGGCCCTGGAGGGCGTGCAGCTGGCCGAGGCCTAGCGGCTGTGGCAGCAGGGGTCTGGAGTCCCCTTACGGCTGTCCTGGGGGACACTGCGGGGCCCTCGAAGATGGGAGGCCACCAGGAGGACACACCAGTTCAGGTGGGGACTTTCCAGGCCCAGGAAGAGGGTCAGGGACCATCTGGGGACCTGGCGCTGCCACCACCAGAGGCCACTAGGGCAGGAATGGCAGGGGCTGAAGGCCCGGTACGGACCCGGCCATCCTGGCCTTCAGCCCTCGGAGCTCTGCCCACGGGGAGGGAGGACAGGACAGCAGCTGTGGCCACGCTGAGGCTGTGGGCTCAGGGGTCTAGACACTGTGCCCTACCAGCCCGGCCCCCGAAACTCCCAGGAAAACCCTCCACTGCCAGCCACTGGCCGGTCCCAGGGGCCCCTCCTCAAGCCCCGAAGCAGGTGGCAGGGCCAGCTGCCCCATGAGCCACGTTTCCTCGGAGAGGCGGAGGAGGGCGCTGCTGAGGGCACCGACAGACACTGTCTGCTCCCTCGATGAGGCGGGAAGAGCCGCTTCTCTGCTGGGCAGGCACCTGGCAGGTGTGCGGGCCCGGCTGACAGGCTCAGATCCCGAGGCTGGGATGACTGTGGGGGCACCGACCCGAGTGGCTGTGGCTGCCCGTCTGCTGTGCCTCTGGGGAAGGCCCGGAAGACGGCGGGGCTGAGCTCCGCTGGGCTCCGGCAGGAGCAGGGCATCCTGGGAGTCCGGGGATGGACAGGCTTCAAGGATGGAGCCTCCTGGTCACTCCCACCGCCTGGGCCTCCCGAGCCCCTGGAGGGAATGCCAGCGCTGACAGATACAGGAGTGGCATGTTTATTTCTGGGAAAGGGGCAGGTCTGGGCGCTGGTGGGCAGGCTCCTGGCCAAGGGACCACTTCAAGACCGTCCGCGGCCTCCGCCTGGCGACCTGCTTCATGAGGACCGCCTTCCACTGCAGCCACCTGCCCGGAGACATGGCTCAGGCCCCACGGCCCTCGGGCCTCCCCCGCCCGGAGCCCGGACCCGGAGGCAGCTCCCGCGGCTCACCTCATGGCCTGATACACGCCCCAGCGGTTCACGGAGACCACCTGGCCAGAGGCCATGTCCTTGACGAACTGCCCTCTCCCCAGGGACTTGAGCACCTTCCTGCTGTCCAGCGGCAGGGCCCGCGGGCCCTCCTCGCTCCTCGGTGCCCCCAGGCACTCCTTCCGTATGGCCATCTCCTCCTTGCGCTGCGGACAGAGGCAGGGGCGGCCCGGCGGAGCTGAGGGATGGGGCTGAGGGGAGATGCAGGCAGGATTATCTTCCTCTGGGCAAACCAGGGCCTTATCTGCCTGGAAACGGTGCTCAGGCCAGACATGCAGACAGACGGACAGATGGCAGGGGAGACTGCAGACAGAGGGCGGGCAGGCTGGGAGGGGCCGGGGGACTGGGATCGGGCTCTGCACAGAAAGCAGCCCACCCTCCTGGCCTGGGACCCCGGGGCCGGCCCAGGGCGCTTCTCACCGACTTGATTTGCGAATTAAACTTGAGGTTCTGGATGGTCTTGTTGTCCTGGATGCTGTTTTCCAATTTCATTATTTGGTTCTGAAACTAAATACTACCCCCCATTGGTGGACATGGAAGCACCCCGCCCCCACCCTCCCAGAGCGGGAACTGACCCCTGGAGGGGGTCTGGGGCACCGCAGGGGGGTGCTGAGGAGGGACCCAGCCCGGGCCCAGGGTGCTCCTTTCACCGTGAGTGCTGATGCCCCCCCCCGCGCCCCCCGCGTTTGGGGCTCCAACAGGCGCCTCCACTGGGAACTCCCAAAGTCTAAGAACCTGTGACCTCCCTGAGGACCCTCCACAGGGGCGCCCCCCTCTTCTTAGCGGGACGGCACGGGGCCCGAGAGGGTACCGCGGCCAGCTTGCCCTGGATCTCGGCGATCTTCCGCCCGGAGTTGCCCTCCCTGAGCAGCTGCACGGAGGACAGCAGAGCAGCCAGCTTCTGCCGCACGGCCTCAACCTCGACCTCCCTGTGGGTACGGGAGGCCAAGGCTGCCGGGCTCCGGGGCGGGGAGCGCTCTAGGGTGAGGGGCAGGGTGAGGAGAGGGAGGGTACCCTGGGCAGAGGAAGGGGCGCTCTGCTCTGCCACGCCCCTCTGGTGGGGGTTGGAGTGACAGAGGGAAGGATTCGGGGATCCGTGCAGACTATCCCCAAGCCAGGGCTGGGAGGGGTTAGGGTGCTGCGGTGCTGGGCGCTCAGGCAGGAGCACCCGAGAGAAGGCTTGTGGGTGCAGCAGGCGGTTCTGAGACAGCTGAGCCCTCCCGGCCACTCCCTGGCGGCCAGCCGGTGGCGTTCACGCCCTCCCGGGGGGCGGGCCTGCCGGACGAGCTCTGGGAGCTGGGCCTCACCTGGCCTTGCCCTCAGCGGAGATCTTGAGGTCGGAGTCACTCTTGTGCAGGACGCACCTGTCAGAGACAGCTTCTATCTGAAACGGAGCAGAGGCTGGGGTGGGCTGGCCACTAAGGGCGGGCACCGCAGGGGAGAGGGGGGCGGCCCCAGCCTCACCCACCTGCCGCGGCAGGCTGTCCACCGTCTCCCGCACCTCCCGCAGGTAAGCCTGGGCCTCCTTGTGACACCAGGCCAGGCCCTCCAGGGATCTCCGCTCGGCATCTTCCCACTCGTTCTTTGCCTAGGACACAGACAGCCGGTGAGGCCGGAGCGTGGACAGGGAGGGTGGGCAGACAGACTGGGCACGCCCCTGACTCTGAGCTCATGCACACCGGCCTCGCCCAGTCCGGCCAGGCCAGCCAGCACCCTCAGCCCTTCCCACCTCTGCTGCCCACGGGGAGTCAGCGGGGATAGGGACGGAGAGAAAGGCAGTCTTCCCACACTGCAGGGGAGGAGGCGCAGGGCGGGCCGGGGGTGTACGTGTGCGCTCACAGCGGTGCCTCCGTGTCACCCCGAGGGGCAGCCGCCCAGTGCCCAGCACGGACAGACGGTAAACAGCTGTGGCCCATCGTGTGGCGGAGGAGTACTCCGCCCCCAGAAGGACGAAATGCTACCACACGGATGGACTTAAAAAGCCATCTCAGTGAGGGAAGCCGGCCGCAGGCCACAGTGTGTGATTCCACGCCAGCGATGTGTCCAGAAAGGCGCATCCACAGACAGGAAGCAGAGGGTGGGGGCGAGGGGGGGGGGAGTGGCTGCTAATGAGGGCAGAGCCTTCTAAGAGCGATTGTGGTGGTGATTGTCCTACGCTGACTATATGAAACACACTGAATTATACACTTTAAAGGGGGGGATTGTTCGGTGTGTGGGTTAACCTTCAAGAAGAGAAAAAAAAACCAGGGGCAGATGCCATGCTGGCCCCTCCGCGGAGCCCTCTGGGGCCTCTGGACGGACGTCTCAGCAGCTGGCCCTGGGCTGCCTGCCCCAGCAGGAGGTCTCGGCCTTACAGGCAGTCACCGGGCACTCTTGGGACCTGCCAGTCAGGCCTCCACCCTCGGGGAGCCAGAGGGGCGCCAGGACCCCGGCCGGCTAGGCTGCCTTTCCCCCGGCAGCCTCACCTCACACAGCTTCTGGGTCAGCGTCTGTTCCTGCAGGTCCAGCCTCCAGCTCAGGGCCAGGAAGTGGTCCTTCAGGTCGCCCACCTGTCTGACCAGCTCAGCCACGGACGCCTCCAGGGCCTGCCTCTTCTCCTGGAGCTGTGGGAGGTGGGGCCCGGTGTGGGTGCTGGGAGGCAGGGGATCCCACGAGGAGACCGGACCCAGCGCCTCAGCCCTCACCAGCTCCAGGGCGCTCTGCGTCTCCTGCTGCGCTTGCTCGCTGGCCAGCTGCATGGCTTCCATTTTCTCCTGAAAGTAGGCAGCCAGCTCCCCAGCCTGGTTTTCCTCCAAGTGGCCCTTGGTGTCCCTGGGGGTGGGTGCCACTGAGAGAGACTGTCCCTCAGCTGAGGCTGGCCCGCCCCTCAGAGCTGGGCCAGGGACGGGAGCCTGGCTGCAGGCTCCAGAACCTTCCAAGAAGCTCACTGGAGCAGAGGATGGGAGTGCCATCACAGGGGCCACCAGGACAGGGCTGCGTCCATTGCTGCCACCCTGAGTCCCGTGAGGGGCAGGCTGAGGGTGCGTGGCTACTCTGCCAGCCACTCATCTGGGCCTGACACTGGGATCAGGAAGCTGGGGTCCAGGGATTGAGGCCACTTCCACCCACCCAGCCTGACCCCCCTACCCCCCACGTTTTCTGCCCACTGCCCCGTTTGGGTACCCACCGGCCCTTCTGCTCGGCCAGCAGGACGCGGTTCAGCGACATCTGGTTCTGGCGCACAAACCTGGTCAGCTGGACCACGGCCCTGTCCAGGCCCCGGCACTGCTCCAGGAGGTAGCACTCCTCCTGCTGTAGTGCCGAGGTGGCCTGAGACCTGTGCCCCGCCAGGCGCCCCCTCTCCGCCCCGCCTGTGCCCAGCCCGAGCTGCCCACCTTGCACTGCCCCCGCAGGGCCCGCAGGCGCTCCTCGGCCAGCTGCTGGAGCTGCCGCCACCTGCCTTCCAGCTCCCCCCGCAGGCTGCTCTCCACCTTCAGCCGTGTGTTCTCCGAGGCCTTCATCCTCTGCGAGAGACCCATCCGCTGCCATGAGCCGGGGGCGGGGCCACGGCGGAGCCCCCCCAGCCGCCAGCTCCCACCTTCTCCAGGCCCAGGAAGCTCTTCTGCAGGAAGCCGCACAGCTTGGCCTCCCTCTTGAGGAAGCGAAGGCTCATCTCCTCCCCCAGCTTGGTCACCTGGGCCTGTGGAGGGAGCACATGGGCACCGAGCTGCCACCGTGCTGGGCGCCCTCTTCCACACTGCCCCCCACCCACCATGCCACCTCAGACTTATTTTCTTGCCCAACTGTCTCCATCAGGGGGGCCCTGGGTCCTGGGTCCCTGGTTGTCCCTGAGCCTAGCGGGGTTGGGCCTGCCACCCCCTCCACAGGAAAAGAGGCCAGGGTCCCCTGTCCTCCCGGAGGGCCAGCACAGCGCCGAGGGGTCTGCAGGCCAAGCTCAGGCAGGTCTAGGACACCCTGGGTGCCCACAGGAATGACGATCGGAAGAAGGCACAGCAGCTACCACCAAACCACACCCAGAGCTGGGAGGGAGCCTTAGGAAGAGAGGTCAAGTGCATGTGCTGGTGTGCCCCAGCCCTGGCCAGCTTCGCTGCCTGTGCGGGGTGGCCAGGAGCAGGGCTGGGCAAAGGATCTGTAAAGAGCCAGGGAGTAGATGTTTTGGGTTTATGAACAACATAAACCTGAAGGGCAGGGTCCGTGCACAGCTCCTCAGCACTGTGGTTCCAGCGCAGAAGCAGCTGTGGACAATAGTAAACGAATGGGGGTGGCTGTCTGCCGATAAAACTTTATTGACAAAACCAGGTATGGGCCATAGCTTGCAGACCCGGGCCCTGGAGTGGGCTTAGGGAAGAGGCGGGCATCCCACCAGGTGGAGGTGCCTGTCGTGTGGGGAGTCCCCAGGCCCAATGCCACAGGAGCTCCTGGCCAGCGGGCAGCAAGCAGCCTGTGGAGGGAACCGAGCGGGAGGGAAACGCTACGGAAGCTGAGCAGCCGAGCTATGTGGGCGGCAGCTGGGGCCGCCCTGGTGTGTGGCGCAGTCCCCGGTCTCTATTTGCAGAGTTGAAGAGGCTGCCCCGTCCCCTGACCCACCTCCGAGCCCCCGCCCCCACCCCACCCGTGGCCCTCCCGCAGGAGGGGAACTGGGGGTGCGTCTTCGGGAGGGTAACCTCTGCTCTGCCTGAGGGGAGCCCCGAGGTTGAAAATGGCTGAGGAAGGGGCTTCAGGCTTTGGGGTTCTGTTTCTTGGTTTGGGTGCTGGCTGCACAGGAAGGGGAGGAGGAGCGGTGGCTGATATGGTGCTGATGACACTTGCTGTAATGAAGGTGCAGCCCCATCTGCAGCCACTGCCTCCTGTGGTCGCTGAGCATTTGAAATTTGGTTCACGTGATGGAGGCACCGAGTTTTAAATTGTCTAGAATGGTAACTAATTTCGCCCTAGATCAGGGGTCCTCAAACTTTTTAAAGTGGGGGCCAGATCACGGTCCCTCAGAGAGCTGGAGGGCCGGACTATATGAACTACTAATTCCTACTGTAACACCTCGGCTGCGCTCACTGCCCAAAAAACCTGGCGGGCCGGATCAGACTCCTCTGCGGGCCCCATGTGGCCCGCGGGCCGTAGTTTGAAGACCCTGCCCTAGATGGTTTGACTCAGTGGATAGAGAGTCAGCCTGCGGACTGAAGGGTCCGAGGTTCAATTCCGGTCAAGGGCATGTACCCCAGCTGCAGGCTCCTGGCCCCGGAAGGGGACATGTGGGAGGCAAGTGTGTCTCTCTCACATCAGTGTTTCCCTCTCCCTCTCCCTCCCCACCTCTCCTTCTCCTTTCCACTCTCTGTAAAAATCAATGGGAAAAAATATCCTTGCGTGAGGATATAAAAAAAAAAAGTTAGCTAATTTCAATACACAGGGCCACCTGTGGCTAGTGGCCACTGCATTCCACAGCACAGGCCTCGGGGCCACCCTCCAAGTCTGACCACGTGGAGGGATCTAAAACGATAGCTGGAGGAGGGAGAACCTGTGCGGGGAAGGGCACAGGCTGGGCTGGGAGTGGGGAGGGTCCTCCAGAAGGACCTTCTCTCTGGCCGCCCAGCTGCCCGCCCGCCCTGCCTGGTACCTGCAGCCTGGCCACCTCCTGGTCCACCCTTTGGCTGGCCTCCTCCTGGCTCTTCTGCAGGGCACTGCAGGCCACCTCCCGGTTCTGCTCCTCCTGTTCCAGCTTCCTGGCCAACTTGGTTAACCTGGGGACACGGGCCAAAGGTCACAGCAGCCCGGCCAGCCAGAGGGGCGAGCTGGGGAGCCACAGGGAGGCTGGCACTGGGGGCCCTTCTCAGGCCAAAGCTGCTCTGGGGGCCCTAGGCTGACCTAAGGCCCTCGGAGCAGGAGGTGCATAGCTCGCCTGAGTGAACACAAAGAGGGGGCAAGACGCTGGTGTCTCTACCCTCCCTTACCCCCTCCTCCCCCCCGCGTGGTGAGAGCTGGGCCCTGGTTGGGACCAATGGGAAAGGAGATGATTGGAGCCCCAAGTTCAAGTCCCTTTTTCCCCACAGAAGATCCACAAGGTGTCTGAGGCTCCCTGTCAACCGCAGCTTGGCACCGAGGGTACGTGAACACCTGCCCTGCCTCGGTGACACCCACATGGCCACACACAGCATGTCCAGAACCAGCCCCTGGGGCGGGAGGCGAGAGGTGCCCACCTGAGGTTGGCCTCCTGCTTGGTGCCCTTCCGCTCAGAGTCCTGGAGTTCCTGCTTCCTCCTGATCTGGGTCAGGGCCTCCCGGACCTCCACCAACCTGGCACACAAGAGCCGCTTCTGCCTGGGGCCTGTCCAGCTACCCTCCTGGCGGCCAGGAGAAGCCCAGAGCAGGCTGGGCAGCCTTCAGGGGCTGGGAGCTTAGCCAAGGGCCCCAGCAGCAAGCCTCCCACCCCTTTGCCAGGCCTCTAGGGGAGCACCGAGGTTGAAAACACACAAACCCAGACCGTTTGAGTTCTGCCATGGGGCAAGACAACTAATTGGGAAAACAAAACCCCGTGGCTGATGCTCTAAGGCAGGGGTCTTCAAACTACGGCCCGCAGGCCACATGCAGCCCCCAGGGGAGTCTGATCCTGCCTGCCAGGTTTTTTGGGCAGTGAGCGCAGCCAAGGTGTTACAGTAGGGATTAGTAGATTAATAGTCCGGCCCTCCAGCTCTCTGAGGGACCGTGATCTGGCCCCCACTTTAAAAAGTTTGAGGACCCCTGCTAAGGGGTCCGGCACCAGCCACTGCTCTCCCCAACCCCTTCCCTCCTGCTGAGTCCTGCACCACAAGCGCGGGGATACCTCTTGTCCAGGACCTGCATCTTGTTCTGGTTCTGGGGGCTGGGGAACTGCAAGGAGGAGGGTGTGGGCTGAGTGCAGGCCTGGGCGCTCGCAGCCAGACCAGCACAGACACAGCCTATGGGATTCTCTGGGCTCCCAGCCGGGGCAGCAGTGATGAGCGGGGCTCAGGGTCCAGGAAGCAGCTGCCCAACACCTGGGAATGGGGGAGCCTGGCCTGTGCGGGGAGCAGGGAGGTGAGCTGCCTCCCAGCCGGCGGGTGTCTCACCTCCAGGGCCTCCTTCTCAGGGCCCCATACTGCCTGGTGTAACTCCTGCTTCAGCTTCTTCAGCTCCGAGTCTTGCAGCTGCACGATGACCTGCACCTGGCGCAGCTCTTGTAGCAGGCTCAATGTGGCACGCTCGTAGTAGTCCTTGTGTCTCCGCAGGGACACCACCTCGGCCTGCAGGTCGGCCACCCTGGCCAGGATGAGGAGCAGGCCGAGTTGGCACACATGCCTTGGGGCTGATGTGTGGCTCTCCTGCTCCGCCCCCACGGGGCTCACCATTGCTCCAGGTGCTCCCAGCGCTTGGGGGTGTCCTGCTCTGGGACGGAAGTGGTGGACTCCAGGCAGCTGGGCTCATACCTCTCTGAGATCTCCTCCAGACTCAGGAGCTCCAGCCCTTCCTCCAGGAGGAGCCCCAGGTCCTCCAGGGTGGTAGTGCTTAGCTGAGAGGGGGGCGAAGCCCCGGACGAGGAGTTGCAATCAGCCAGCTCTGCAAGAAGGTACCTCCAAGCTTGCCACTTGGCCTTCTGGACTGACAAGGTGTGCTGGTTCCTAGATGGAGCTTAGGGCAACAGGGGCCCAGAATCAGTGCAACTGTCACGGAGTTTGCCTGGCCAGCTCACTGGGGCTCCTTCTGCTGAGTCGCACAGCCCAGCCCAGCCAGAAAGGGCTCAGCTCTCATTGCTCACTAGGAAGCTCGGACTCAGAGGTGCACTCCCTGCCTGAGGACACAGCACTGGGCAGCCGAAGTGGAACGATGTCCTGCCTGGCCAGGCCAGAGGGAGCTACCTGGAGATCACACCCCTATGCAGGCTCCTCCCTGGTCTACCCTCCTGGCTCTGCCCCAGTTGGCACCTGGTTCACTTGACCCAGCTTCATCAGCAGCCACTGCTTTTGGCTTTGGCCACTGCCGAGAGGCCCTGGCTTAGCACCCTGTGGCCACCCAGAGCTGGAACCAGGGTGGTTGCAGGGGGAGAAGGGGAGTGGCTGGGGGAGGCAGGGAAGTCAGCCCTGGGCCTTGGGGGACCACGTGGGCTGTGAAGGGATGAGCTCCAGTCCTAATATCTCACCTCCTTCCAAGACTGCACCAAGGAAGGCAGGGCAGCGAGGGCTCTTCTGGAACCTTCTTGTCCTCACCAGAACGTCGCGATTTTCAGGCCCAACTGCCAATGGAACCTGAGCCATCAACTCTCCTGTTCCCGCAAGGCCTCCCAACTGCCTGTTTCTGGAAGGATCCATGGTGGTATAGATGTCAGGGCAGGAGACCTCTCTGGTCTGGGCAGGAGCCATGCAAGGAGCAACTGCTGGCTCCATGGTCGTTAAAGCAGAGCAGGAAGGCTGGGACCCGACGGACTGAACACAGCCAGTCCTGCAGCCAAGAAAACAGACCCTGACGGGCTATCAAAGGGATCAGGGTGTTGGCATATGTGTGGGCTACACCAGGACATTAACTTTCTTAGCAGCCACAGTAAGTAGCCAGGTGGAGCCTGGCTGGCATGGCTCAGTGGCTGAGCATCTATCTATGAACCAGGTTACGGTTCAATTCCCGGTCAGGGCACAAGCCCGGGTTGTGGGCTCAATCCCCAGTAGGAGGCGTGCAGGAGGCAACCGAGCAACAATTCTCTCTCATCATTGATGTTTCTCTCTCTCTCCCTCTCCCTTCCTCTCTGAAATCAACAAAAAGGCTTTGTTGTTGTTGCTAAGAAAGATAGTTTTAAAATGCAAGTAGCAGGGTACTGCCTTTGATTCAAATATTTTAAGTTCTTGTTTTCTGAAACTGAGTGCTTGCTGTGCCTGAATATGGAAGAATAACTTTTATACTTTTCCCACCCAACACGTGATTGGCTTTGCAGAAAATAAAGTTTAAAAAAATACAAAATTCATTAAAAAGAGAAAGTAGCCAGGTGGAGTGAACGTCAATAATTTTATGTAACCCAGTTCACCTAAAATACCATCTCAACATGTACTCCACACAAAGTGCGCGAAATGCTGCCCTGGCTTTCTCCACTCCGAGTCTGAAGGTTGGTGAAGGTTACGTCTCAGTTCAGGCCACTGCAGCCGGCGCCTTTAGCCCCTCGCCCTACCCATGTCCCCTGGACCTGCCACTGAGCCTGGCTGGGGGATCCCCCGTGACAAGAAGCTTCAGTCAACTTCTCCTCCAGGGGGAGCCACACCACAGGCCTCGTGGCCACCCTGTAGCTGCCCCAGGAACAACACTGCTCAGACCTTCGAATGAGGATGCGTGGTTGGTGCCTGGGGGTCCCCTCCTGCGGGAAGTGTGAGGGCCCCAGCTACACAACCACCTGGTTTCCTGGCCTCTCATCCCAGTGATGTCCACTCTGGTCCACTCTGTACCACGCATTGAGGAGGTCTCATCTCAGACACCCCCACCCTTGGGATCCCAGGCTGCTAAAGTGTGGTCCATGCTCAACAGAAACAGGAAGCTGGTGCAGGTTGTCTGGGTACAATTTCTTTATTTCTCCTATTCAGACTTCCCACATTCAGATCCTGCTCCCTCCACAGAGGACTCCCCACCAGGACTGGACCTGCAGTTCGAGGTCCCATCCCCTTGAAAGGGGCTAAAAACCCAGGCGCAGCACCCACCAGCTCGCCACAAAAGCATCTGATCACCTCATCAGAGATGGGGTGGGGACTGGGAATCACCTTTAAAAAAGTCCTTGGAGGGAACAGCATCCCTGCTGCACGCTCAGCGGCTCAGCCCAAAGCCCAGCTGCATGGACCGGAATCAGAGCTGCCCAGAACATCACCCCGGGCCAGGCTCCACCCCCAGCCCCATGCTGAGAAGACCCGCCTTCTCAGCCTCAGTCCCAGTGGCAACAGCTGTTCATCTGGACTTCAGCTCCAGAGGGTTGGGGTGGCTCCAGAGGGCTTGGGTGGCATGTGTGACAGAACTTGGGTTCAGGCCCACGGTGGTTCTCAGCTCTCCTTCGGCCAAGGCTTCCTCACAGAGCCCATGGCCTCCCGAGTGGGGTTGCGGCCCAGGGCCATGCGGGGATCTGGAGAACAGCCGATTTCATGACAGCCTGCTCCAGAGTCTGCTGCCCCAGGCCCTGGCCTTTGGTCCTCCGGCTGGGCCTTTGTCCAGGTAGGTCCCAGCTGCACAGGCTTATCACCTCACGGCCACACACTGGGCCGTGGGGACAAAGCCAGAAGCCTCGCTGCAGCCTCACATCACCCAGGCCTCCAGCTGGCAGTGTACAGGCGGCACTGTCTTTCTGGGCCAGCACTGAGGGAAACGAGGAGCAGAGCAGCAGGGGTGGCCCTGCCCTGGGGCCTGCAGCACTCAAATCCACAGGGCCCAGCGTACTGGCTGCCTCACACACAGGTAAACATACCATGAACACACACAAACACGCACTGAGACACACACACACACACACACACACACACACACACACACACGCGACCTCTCGCTGGCTCGGAGGAAGCGAGCATTTGCATGAACATCTGCTCCCTGAGGGTGAAGAAACAGGAGGATGGAGAGTGACATCCAAGGGGCTGAGGCAAGGGGGATGAGGGGGGACATCGACAAGGTGCCCATCGATGGTCACGCTCACACACCAGCTGGGCCATCCCGAGGTCTGAGGCCAACAGATCTGCTGCTGCCCGAGGAGCGTGTTGAGGACCCCAGGTGAGGTGCCAGGGCCAGGGTCTCACGTCTGGGCCAGCGAGAGCTCCTCCAGGCCCCCCTTCCCAAGCCGGTACCTGGCCAGGTCTTTCCTGGTTACCAGCCCGACCACCTGTGGGAACAAAGCCAGGCCATAGGAATCCGGCGGCTCCACTCCTCCTCTGAGGAAGCCCGTGGGGAGCAGCAGTTTGGGGGAGCCCGGAGGCGGACATAGGGCCAGGGCAGGCAGGCAGGCCAGCCGGAAAAGGGGCCCTCTGCCCTCCCTGGCTACTCACCTGATTGTGGTTGTCCACCACCACCAGATGCCTGAGGCCCAGGGCCCGGAACAGCTTGAACACCCGAGGGAGAGATGCCTCCTGCAATGTGGTCAGGGCCTCAGCTTGCCTACTGGCCCAGACTGGCTCCAGCCAAGAGCAGAGGCAGGACCCTCCAAGCCCAGGGTTGGCTGCCTCCCATCACACCCACAGCAACCAGGACGTCAATATGTGTCCTAAAGCACACCTTTCCTCCCCGCATGCCAACCAGCCCCATCTCAGCGATGCTGCTGGGGTCTGGCTCTGCAGCCATGCCCACCCCCAAACCTTGTCATGGGTGTAAGAATGGAGCTCTTCCCATTTTCCCACGGATTCCACCCCAGCCCCTCCCTGGCAAGCCACAGAAGGCCCTGCAAGTGGGAACCAGGCACCTGGGGCACCGTATACGGGGAGGGGTTCATGAATTCAGAGAGGTCCATGGTGCACTCGCGCTCATCCTGGGACACATGGATGGACTGGATAGGGGGGAAGCGTGGGTAGGCATCCCGGAAGTCCTTCAGCCTCAGCCGCCGCTGTACCAGGCCCCTGTTGGACCGCTCCATAAACACCTGCGGGCAGCAGGTAACAGGCAGTGGGCAAGGCACCTCAGAACCCCAGCTCCCACCTGCATCTCCCACCGCCTGGAGGGGCCGAGGAGCCTACCTTGTGCTTTAAGAGGACAATCAGCTGGGAGCGCAGGATCAGGCCCTGGAGCCGCGCTGACTGCAGGGAAGAGACAAGATGGCCTTGTCTGCGAACAGAGCCCAGACATAGCACCTGCCTGCCTGGCCGAGGCCCTGTGAAAGCTCAGTGGTGTGAACAGGAGGGCGGGCAGTGTCTGAGCAGCAGGTCCAAGACGTCTGCTCGGGACCTTGGCTCTAGTCAGGCTCCCTGTCACACTCCCCATCAACGTATGGTCACTGTTGACTGGCACTGGCTTTGCCAAAGGCACAAGCATGCTAACCCCCAAACCCCTGGAAGGGGCAGGGGGACACACAATGAAGAGCAAGGAACAAAGTGCCTGGGCTGCAGCATGGGCTGGGGGCATGCAGACCCGGCTGACAAAATTCACTCCAAACCTTTGGGAGCTTGGCACTGGGTGGGCCACACGCTGTCAGGCCTCTCCCGCCAACAGGCACAGCACGGCTGACGGGCAGTGTGGGTATGGATGGCACTGGGAACATCACTAATCTATCCGTGGGGACAGTGCTCCTTTCACAGTTAATGGGATTCTACCATAAACCCAGACACAAGACTATGTTCCTACGAACCAATCCTGCCCCACATGCCCGGCCTGACAGGCACAGGGGAGGAGTATGGCTCCCTGTGAGAGAGGATGGAGGCAGGACCTGGTCGGAGGCTATGGCCCCTGCGGGACAGCAGGGGACCAGGTCCACCCCCCAGCCCTGTACCTGGGGGTCGTCGGTGGACTCCACCACAGGGAACCCGTTGTGGTTGGACGCCGTGTCGCTGAGCACGTCCACGATGACGCCCACTTTCTCCCTCCGCCGCAGGCAGGTGACCGGCGTGCTCATCACCTCCCTGGGGAAGAGCGCACACTGCGTCCCCTGTTGGCCACTTGGTCACAAACCATGTGTCCATGGGGATCCTGAGTGGAGCCAACAGGCAGGAAGCTGCTGGATGCAGTAAGCCACGAGCAGGGATGCAGGAAGCCCAGAGGCCACAGAGCCCAGGTGCTGCCCTGGGAGAACCCGCCCTGGGTGGTGCCAGCAGCCCCGACACCCGGAGAGCCTCTCCCAGATGTCCGCACACAGGCTGTGGCCGCCTTCCTGCTCCTGGCTGCCCACACCCACCCTGCCAGAGCGTCGGCACCACTCACTGCCCTCGACCTACGTGTGGAGAGGAGCCCAGGCCTGCAGGCCGTCAGCCCAAAACCAAGACAGGGAGAAAGGCGGTACCTGGCGGTGAGCGAGTGCGAGGTGACCGGGGCTTCCCAGTGCAGGAAGGGCACACTCTGCAGCTGGATGTGCATGTCATACAGGCCCTGGGGAGGGGGACGGGCATCAGGCACAGGGAGGGGGTCCAGGGTGCCTGTCCCTGGGGGAGGGGTCCCAGGCACACTGTGCCTACCACTAAGGCAGAAGCTATTTGGGGGATGGCTTTGCAGGGGCCCCCTTCCCTCCTCTGCTGCCACAGAGCCCAGTCTCCACATTCTCAGGCTCGGAGCCCAGGGCATGGGGATGGGACCCAGAATGAGGACTAGGCAGCAGGCCTTTCCCACCGGCTGTACCTCAATGAAAATGTCTCCTACGATCTTGGCGGTCATCAGGACCAGCATGATAGGGAAGCCGTACGTCACATTGCTGGTGGCCTCCATCATGATAACTGTCAGGCTCAGCGTCATCCTCACGATCCCACCTGCCCGGGGAGGAGAGGTGGGCGGGGTGAGGTAGGGGTGGTCTCGAGGCCCTCCCTGCGCCCCTGCCTGCCCATGTTGTCCATGCAGGGCTGTCGCCATCCACTCAGGGCCCAGCTACACCCTGTAGGGAGTGGTCGATGACACTAAATTGAACACTGGCCTTCAAGCTCCATGATGTACCCGGCCCTCCTGACCTTGGGTTGCCCATGAGACAGACAGGACTCACCCAGCTGGGCAGCTGCTCCCATCAGGGCGTACTTGCCGGGGTCGGCCCAGATCTGTGGGGATGACACAGAGGTGGCGTTGGGGGTGGCACCCCTTACCCAAACCCACCAAGATGCACAGAAGCTGCCTGGGCTCAGCAATGTCACATCCAGGAAGTTTATGCACACATGTGCAAAATGGTCTGCACCTCCTTGGTAATAACTAAGTCTAGAAATACCCAAGGAGGGGCCCAACCAGGGAAGCCCAGAATGAATCATGCCGTCGGCTTAAGCCAGAGAACTTGGCAGTATGAGAAAGGAGGACACTCTATGTTTGGAGGAGGAGCTACAAGTGTGTGCAGGGACAGAGGCCGCAGCATGTGTGCAGTGGCTGTCATCTGCAGAAATGCCTGCACCACACGACGAGGGAGTGAGTGCCAGGAGTGAAAATCCAACACGTGCTATGACACAGATGAGCCCTGAAAACCACACGCTCAGGGAGAGAAGCCAGACATGGGTTGCACCTGGTGTGTGATCCACTTACACTGAGCGGCCAGATTATGATGATCTCTGAACACATAATAATCTGGCCATTCAGTGTATATCCTATATAATAAAAGGCTAATATGCAAATTGTCCCCTTGATCAGGAGTTCAACCAGTAGGCAGGCTGGCCTACCACCCATGTCCCCTCCTGGCCAGGCTTGCCGGACCCCACTCATGCATGAATTCATGCACCGGGCCTCATATATATTGTATATATATATATATATATATATATATATAGATAGATAGATAGATAGATATAGATATATATAGATATATAGACAGATATATATCACACACATAAACATATATAGATACATATCTATATAGCTATATACCTATATATATATATATATCATATAGACATATATCACACACACACACACACACACACGAGTGACCAGATTATGCGTTCAGAGATCATAATAATATGGCCACTCAATGTATATAAAACGGCAGAACAGGCAAGTCCACTGCGAGAATGCAGATGGTGGTTGCCAAGGACTGGAGGGGTATGGGAGTGAATGCTGAGGGGGACAGATCTCTTTCTGGGGCAATGAGAATGTCCTGAGCGGACATAGTAACAATGATTACACTTTGAACACACCATAGAACCACTGGGCTACACTTCTGAAGGGAGGGTTTATGGTATGTGAATCATGTTGCAATTAAAAACCATAAAACAGCCGGTTTGGCTCAATGGATAGAGCGTTGGCCTGCGGACTGAAAGGTCCTGGGTTCGATTCCGGTCTATGGCATGTACCTTGGTTGCGGGTACATCCCCAGTAGGGGGTGTGCAAGAGGCAGCTGATCGATGATTCTCTCTCATCGATGTTTCTAACTCTCTATCCCTCTCTCTTCCTTTCTGTGAAAAGTCAATAAAAAATATATATATAAAAAAATAACAAAATAAAATAAAATAAAAATCATAAAACATTGTGTCTGGGAGGAAACCTGAGACCTGGGGAAAGCCTGTCCCACGTCTGGCCAGGGGAGTGGGTGGTGGGACAGTGTGGGAGAGACTCGCCTGCTTGTTTACAGTTTAAAAAACCCTATTTTAATAATTAAGTTTAAAAAAGGGACTATATATAAAATTAAAACCATGGTGCCCATGGAGGCAGATAGAAAGAGACCAGGGAGGCCTGTCACACAGAGCCAGTCACCAGCGTCCGTAGCCTGGGTGCCCACCCGAGGGTGCCCAATCCTTCCCTGTAACCTTCTCTCACTGACAGCCACTGAGTGTCTCCCCCTGACACTGTCTCTGGACCACACACATGGATGGCTCCATTAATGGCAGGTTCCTCTCAAACAGCAGCAGCCAGAAAACTATGGCCATGTAAAATGTCCAGAGGCTCTGAGGCGCTGACCATCACGCTGGGAGCCCACTGCCCTCACTCACAGGGGCCCCAAGGCTGGGGCACCAGGACCGCCCCTCTTCCCTCCAGCCCAGCTCTGTTCCCGCATGCTTGGTGCATGGAGACCCCACTTACTGCGGACCCGGTGAGGTAGGACAGTGAGATGCCGAAGAGCCGGCCCCAGGCAGCTCCAATGAGCAGGGACGGGATGAAGACGCCAGCAGACACTGTCAGCCCATAGGTCCAGCAGGCCAGGAAAAAGTAGACGAGGGTGAAGAGGCCGAGGGTCATAGGGTTGTAAGAGCCTAGTAGAGAGAGGCTGGCTAGTCATCACCTCCAGGTCACATCCTGACCCCCAGACACCCCCGCGAGTCCCCGGAAGTTTCCCCATTTTCAGAGCATGGGGTTTTGGGGACTGGGTCCTTGGAGGCAGGAGGATGGTTGGCCTGCCCCGGGACGGAGGGAGCCAGGGCAAGGGGGGGCCCAGTGCAGCCAGCAGGACAGTGACCTGAGGCCAAGAGAAGGTGACCATTGAAGTCAGTGTGCAAACAGTAGGCACTGCAGTGCAGACCACCGGGGTGAGGGGAGAGAGCCACCAGCCACATTCCACACTAGGTAACTCCCAATGAACCCCGAACCAGCATGTCAGGAGGCCTGGTGCCAGCTGCTCTCGTCACTCAGCACCTTTTAGAAAGGGCTTGGCCTCTACCCACATTTAAATGCTTGTTAAATTTGTGGATTCCTGTCACACGCACAAGGGCTAGAAAAGTTCTAGCCATCTTTTTTGTGACAGAAAACCATCAGAGACCACCTAAGGGTCCTAAGAGGCGAGATGACGCTCCAGAGTAGCACCATGGAGTAGCACAATGGAAGAATCTGACGCCATCTACTTTGGCTTCTGTGCCCAGTGGCTGTGGGCTGTTGCAGATCAGGCCAGGGCGGCAGGGCCCGTGGCGATGGCAGCTGACAGCACGGAGCACGGGCACACACCTGGGGGGTCGTGGAAAAGGCCGACCACGCTCTTCTCCGGGGTGTTAAAGAAGGCAGCAGCCATTGAGTTGTACTCGCCATCTGCACAGAAGAGCTGCAAGGTTGGGAGAGAGGACGGGCCAGTGGGATGGGGTAGTCCTGCCCAGCATCAAGCGCCAACACATGGCAGGATGAGGTCAGGCTGCTGCCTCGGAGGGGAGGCAGGCTGTGTTTCTGGGTCCATACCCACAGCCCCCATTCCTCAAGTCCTCCTCGGTCCTTGTCAGGCCACACGCTGGGAGGAGGGCCGGGGGAGGCTCCAGCCCGACAGGCACCAGCTTTCCCGACACCCAGTAAGCGGCCTGACCCTCTGAGGACAGGCCAGCCTGTGATGCCCAGGGCTCTGGAGTTCCGCTGTGTCACTAGCTCTCCTGCTGGGACGGGAGAGCGGGCGCTCCTCCTCAGAGGCCCGCCCTGCCCCCTGCCTGGTGGCCCAACCTCCTACCTGGAGGGGGTAGGACACGGAGTTGCCCTGCAGGGGCTGGCAGTCCCGGGATGAGTAGATCAGCACAAAGGCGACAGTGGCTGTAACAGCGGCCACCAGCATGGCCTCGATCACCTGGAGGCAGGGCCGGTGGATGTACCTAGAGCAAACACTGGGATGGACCTCTGGACACCTGGGCAGTTACCAAAGCAACCTGAGCCTGTGACTCACTAAGAGCTGATAATACAACACTGATTAGGAGGGTGATGTAGCACGTTTAGTCATCAACCTACCCAGACTCTGGCACGTCCTGATTATCTCCTGGGTGCTCTCCAACTGCATTTAAGTTTTTGCAAGAGGAGGTTCTTCCCCAAACCCCAAACTTACACCACCCCCCACCTCAAAGCTCCAGTAATGGCTTTCCAAATGGAAAGAGAAGCCATGTCAGCTGTGTCCGGGCTCGAGATTGCCCTGGGCAGACCAGACTGAGGCCAGAAAGACCCTGACCCCAGGGCTGCTGGATCCACAGGCAGGACCTCCTCTGCTGGACCTTCCCGAGCCTTTCCCCATCCATCCCCCAGCCCCGTGCTGTCTCCTTCACATACAAGCCACCACAGAGGAACGCACACTGGCCTGTGGCATTCTATGTGGCCCTGTGGGCACATAGCCCACAATGAGTCCATTTTCAAAGGCCCCAGGAGCCACAAATCAGGTTTCTCACCTGATTCGAAACATCGTCAGCCAGTAATTCAAGGCATTGAACACAGCCCCAAGAACACCACCTGAGACCAGGAAGGAGTCACGTGTAAGAACGGTTGGGCTGTCCCGCAGGAGAGGGACCAGGGGGGACGGGAGAAGACGGTCTGCTCCATCACCACACTCTGATGGACAGGCAGAGGGGCTTATCTCTGAAAGGCTTTGCCTTCCTTTCCGGGAAAAGGTTGTGAGAGGAATGGATGTCGTCGAGGGGCCAGTCTGCTTCTTAGATGGGCTCCCCCATGGAGAAGCAGAGCTCTGGTTCTTTATCGTGTGGGTTTCCCCTAGGTGGCCCTGCAGGAGCCATTTCAAAGCTGGCCCTGACCCCACCACATGCTTTGTTCCGCTGGGGGCCGCCATCTCGAGTGACGGAGTGTGAGGCCAGAGGGATCGGTGTCCTTGGGATGGCCCTTACCCACCACGCCCATGGCGATGAAGATGGGGATCTCGTGGATCGTGTACACCATCGTCTGTGCAAAGAGGAAGAGTAGTTGTTCTGTGAGGAAATGTGTCATCAGCTTCTTGCCACTCAGACTTCACAGATGGGGAGCCAAGGGGGGCAGGAAGGAGAGACCTAGGAACAATCTAGTGACCCAAACAGCCCAACAGCTCCAATGTGTCCCTGTGCAAGGGCATCCTGGAGCAGGACCCCTGGCGGTGCCTGGCAGCTGCAGTGTATGGTCCAGGCCTTCCTAGGGGCGCCGGCCTGCTCCCACTCACCCTGCCTAAGCTGGTGCATGCGCACTCAGGACCAGTCTGTGTCACTGTCTAACAGTCTGCAAGTGGGGGAGACAACCCTGAAGGTGCCCCTGGGCTGTCTACTGGCACCCTCCCCTCACAGCCAGGCGGGATGTGTGCTTCCCAAGAGCACCTCTGCTCCGGGGGCTTATGAACAGAGCTCAATCTCGGCGAAGAGATGGAGTTTCCCAAAAGCCCAAGCTCTCGGGATGAATCTTAAGTAAACCGTGGCCCCGCACAGAGAACCAGAAACAGTGACTGGGACAATGGGCCACGTCACCTGCGTGTCAAATCTGCCAAAATTGATGAGGCCCGGGCTGGACAGGTCCCAGATGTTTCCATGGTAAATGCTTAAGACAAAGTTCAGTGTGAAGGTGGAGATCATGGAAGCAAAGAACTGTGGGCACAGAGAGAAACAAACACCATCAGAACAACAGTGCCCTCCGAGAGGAGCCCTGGGAGCCGGGGAGGGGCTGCAGGAGAAGGGGCTGCCTCTCCTGTCACCGAGGCGACACCGGAAACCCCTCCAAAAGCTAAAGGAAAGAAGGCTTGGGTCTTGATGGCCGGGCCCCTCAAGGCTGGGCAAGCCAGGCGAGTTTGGGGTCAAGCCAGGACAGAGCTGAGGAAAGATGTATGAGGTCAGGGGGTCCCCAATGAGGAGTTGAAGGAGCACAGGGTGAAAACAGTGACCTGACTGACAGGGGAAGGGCAGGAGGCAACACTTCAGGGTCAAGTGAGGGACAGAGCTGGGCCATAAAAATCCAACGGGGCGTGGCTCCAACCACGGCTCCACAGGAACCTCCGTGAGGCCACCAAAGCGTGGGCCCGGAGTGTGGTGTCCTGGGGACCACGAAGGACACCAAGGTGAGACATGCCTGACGTGGGGAGAGGCGCCGTTGTGGGCACTTACGATTCTCCACGTCAGGAACTGGTTCCAGAAGGAGGCACCTTCCTCCAAGCTGAAGAGGACCCCGCCTGGAACGCAGTGGCCCAGCCTGAAGTTTCTACCCAGGCGCAGAGCCCCGCACCCAGAGCCCCTCACAGCCCAGACCCAAGGCACCAAGCCCACATCAGAGGCAGCCCTGGGCGCTTTCGGGAGGCACCCCACATCCTCACTCCACCCAGCACCCAAGTTTGCAAACACCAAAACTATTCCTTCTCAAGGCATGGACAGCCCTGCTTGCCCAACACAGGAAGTCACTTGTCACCCAGGCAGGGCCCCTGCTCACCCACAGGGGCCCCAAACGCAGCAGACACTCCAGCCGCAGCTCCTGCCGAGACAAAGTCCCGCTTCTCCGTGTCTCTGCGGAAGTACTCAAAGATCTGAAATGGGGCAGGACAGACAGGAACAGGGTGTTAGCCAGCTTCTCCAAGGGCACTTCTCAGAAAGGAATGGGGAGAGAGGAAGTGGAGGGAGAGGAAGAGAGTCTCTAGACAGTCTACTTATCAACTCCTGGATTCACAAAGACTGCAGATCCAAAGAGGCAACCAAAGAGAGCTTCCTTGCATACTAACAACCATGAGAAAATAATGAAAAGATTCTATCACAACAAGAATTAAACTTTAGGCCCTGGCCAGCGTGGCTCAGTGGGTAGAGCGTCAGCCCATGCACCAAAGGGTCTCGGGTTCCATTCCCAGTCAAGGGCACATACCTGGGTTACAGGGGGGCATGTGAGAGGCAACCAATCGATGTGTCTCTCTCACACTGATGTTTCTATCTCTATCTTTCTTTCCTTCCTCTATTTCACTCTTTCTAAAAATCAATGGAGAAAATAAACTGATGAATGAAATAGATCCAGAGACATAGGAGCATGGAAGAGACTGATGAATCTCAAAAGGAAGGCAGGGGTGAGGGATAGGGAACTTATATGCATACTAGAGACCCGGTGCACAAAATTTGTGCATGGGGTGTGTATGTGTGTGTGTGTATATATATATGTGTGTGTGTGTGTGTGTGTGTGTCCCTCAGCCCAGTCTGCACCCTCTCCAATGTCAGACATCCCTCTCACAATCCAGGACTGCTGGCTCCCAACCACTCGCCTGTCTGCCTGCCTGATTGCCCCTATCACTTCTGCCTGCCAGCCTGATCACCCCCTATCCACTCCCCTGCCAGCCTGGTCACCCCTAATTGCCCCCCCTTGCCAGCCTGGTCACCCCCAACTGCCCTCCCTTATAGCCCTGGTCCTTCCCAACTGTCCTCCCCTGCAGGCCTGATCGCCCACAACTGCGTTCCGCTGCTGGCCATCTTGTGGCAGCCATCTTTTGTCCACATGGGGGTGGCCATCTTGTGTGTCGGAGTGGTCAATTTGCACATTACCTCTTTATTATATAGGACTAGTAGCCCACTGCAGGAAAATTCCTGCAATAGGGCTTCCTGTTGCGCTCTCCCCCACCCCATCTGCTTCTCTTCCTTCTCCCCTGCCCCGCTTGCTTGCTTCTCCGCAGCTTCGCTTCCTTCTGCAGTGCTTGGCTTCTTTCTATGATGTCTTGATATGCAAATTTACCACCATCTTTGTTTTGTTTTGTTTTTTTGCATACTCGCCCTGATTGGTTGATGGGTGTGGCTTGGGCATAGCGAGGGTGTGGTCAATTTGCATATTACTCTTTTATTAGTTAGGATATAGATAGCCCATGGACTCAGAAAATAGGCTGGTGAAGGCCTGGGAGGGGTAGGTGGAGGGTGGAGAGGGTCACTGGGAACAATAGAGAATATCTGTAATACTTTCAACAATAAACCAAAAAGAAAAAAACTAAAAAAAAGATAAATGGAAAAATATCCTTAGATGAGGATTAACAACAACAAAAAACTTAAGTGTATTCTTGATTTTACAAGACTCTGTTCTGGAGAAACATGACAAAATTATTCTGAAGTATATCTTAGAAATTAAGCATCTTCAGCCGGGACTGGTTTGGCTCAGTGGTAGAGCGTCGGCCTGTGGACTGAAGGGTCCCGGGTTCGATTCCGGTCAAGGGCATGTACCGTGGTTGCGGGCACATCCCCGGTAGGGGGTGTGCAAGAGGCAGCTAATCGATGATTCTCTCTCATCGATGTTTCTAGCTCTCTATCCCTCTTTCCTCCTCTCTGTGAAAAACCAATAAAATATATTTAAAAAAAAAAAAAAGAAAAGAAATTAAGCATCTTCAGTCTGTAAGCATGTCACTCCTGACCTCTTTTGAGGTCACACAGGCCTTTGAGGCCATTTCCTAAAAAAAAAAAAAAAAAAGCACACTCACCAAAGCCCTGAGAACAGGCTCTGACACCGTGGAGTCCCTCAGATGCGGTGTCAGGGTGGTCTTGGAACAGAGCAGGAAGGACCCGCTTTCCAAAGGACATTCATGGTCACCCTCACTGCCGACACCTGCATCGGGGAGGACTCACCTTGAAGTCTCGCTTCAGTGACGTTGACCTCCCCTGGGAAATGCCAGCAGCAATCACGGAGCCCGAGTGAATCATCGGCCCCTCCTGGAAAGCGCGGGACAGTCCATCAGGCCAGTTCAGAGAGAGCGTGGAGGGCAGAGGACTCGGCCAAGCCGCGCTCCTGGGTGCATTACCTTTCCCACCGCCAGTCCTCCCACCACGGACAGGATCACACCAGACACTTTAATCACCAGGGTCTGGAACACAAAGGAAAGAGCGTCAAGTCTCTGGTTACAGATGGCACCACGGCACTGCACACAAAGCAGGACTCATCACATAACAGCACCCGTGAGCAACGGAGAGGGCACTCCGAGGGGCCGGCACAGCCTCCTCCCCCTTGAGGTCACTCTGCTCCCCCGGGGTGTCCAGGCCCCAGAAGCATCTGCTCCCCATATGGAAACGCATCGGCTGAGGCTCGCAGACCAAAGCACCGGAAATGGCCATGGGAGGAAGCCTGACTTGCCAACCCCTCAGAATGAGTGTGTCATCAAGAACATGAAGCATGAGTGTTAAGGAAAACTTTGAGAAATGGAGAGAGCTCACAGCAAGGCTCCCACTCCAGCTCAGGTGCTCTCACTCTGGAATGCGAACCCCTGTGAGGAACTGACAAACACGCCACAGTGGCGGTCACAGCACGCACACCACTGACGCCGTTCTCTGTTACATAAAATGGGCAGAGAAAGTTTCCACCCCTTTCCAAAGAAAATGTATACAAAACCCAGCACATCCATGCACACGCTCGTGAGCAGCACACACCACGGTCTGGGTGAATTTGGGAGGTGCAGGTGGACAACCATGATGGGCCCCATGCTCGCAGCCCGGAGTTCACCTCCTCACCTTGAGCCGGACCACGTGGGGGATCTTCACCCCGTTGAGGAAGCACTTGATCTGGGGGATCCCACTGCCAGCAGCAACTGGCTGGAAGGAGAGAGAAGAGAACATGGAGCCGGCCAAGCTGAATGAATGGACGGAGATTAGGAGGCCCAGGGAGACTCAGCCTCGTGGTGCTCTGGATGGGGAGGGGATGACATGGGACTGGATCGGGCAGATGCCTGGGAAGGGGCTCCCCAGATGCAGAATGACCACCGAGGGTGCAAGTGCTGTGAGATGTGGGAGGGGCTGGGTGTGGAAATGGAACGAGGTGCCGTGCCCCCACAAGGGCAGAGTGGGGACGCTCTAGGACAGACTGGAGGCACATATCATGCACTAGCTGAGAGGAACCAGAGTTCCTCGGTCCCCCTTGGGAGGGGGGCACCGCACTGCACACCAGACAGAAGCTTCTGGGTGCTTCCCCCTCTTCCTACCATGATAAGGGAAGAACAAAGAGGCAGGCCATAGGAAGGGCTTCTGGGAGAAGTCTTGGAATGAAGGGACACCCTAGGAGAGTCTGATCCCCTCAGGTGGGTGATCCCCCCGATTTGGACCACTGGGACCTCCTAGAAGTGAGCTGTGCGTTCCCCGTGGTCTTTGCCGTGTGGGGTGGGCGTGGGGCACACCACCAGGGAAGGGGGGTGTTCTTACTGAACCATTTAACCTCTGCACTAGTGTGACCACGGGCCCTCACTGGCAGAAGCTGCAGTAGGTGAGCTGGAGCAGTTCCCACCATCCAGGGCTCCCTGGCGGCCGTACCTCTATGAAGGCAACAATCATGGAGCCGACCAGCACGAACGCAGAATTCAACGTGGCCCACAGCAGGAGCGAGAAGGACAGCCCCCCTTTCTCCGTGAACTTGTCGATATCTGGGCTCATCAAGGACGAGTATCAGCTCCACCATTTGAGTACGTCCCCAGCATGCCTCACCCCCCGAGCATGACCTCCAAGTACACAGAGGGGAGTGGGAGGCGGGGAGGGGGCGACACACTAACTGCTCATCTCAGAGACATTCCACTGCCGTCCCAACTCGCCCAGTTGGAGGGCAAACACCCAGGCCAGCGCTATCTCCTGATGGGCCTGCTCTCGGATGCACAGTCACTCATGGGGCCCTACGCTCTGCTCCAAGCTCCACCCCGTCTGTGCTGGGTCCCTTCCGAAAAGGATACTGTCCTTGACGACCTTGTATTTCAGGCCGGCCAAGTTCTCCACCATGATGTCGATGAAGCAGGCCACAAGCCCCGTGAGGATCCCTATCATGGCACAAATGACCCAGCGCTTGATCTCCACTGTCCGGAAGGCCTGGGGGGGAGGCACTAGTCAGAGGCGAGAGCAGTGGCAAGACATCAGCTATAGACTGCTCTAGCGACAACATGCCTGGCCCTGGAATTCCCCAGGTCAGCCTCTGGTCAATGTCTAGGGACGACGGAGCACTGGGGTGGGGGGTCTTCCCAACCAAGCCGTGATCAGTTGTTGACATCGCGGCCACTGCAGCTGACATCTAGGAACAGCCTTCTTTGTTGCTTTTGAAATGTGACACACACTCCCTTTCCCAGATCAGGTGTTGCTCCAGACACAAACCAGAACCTGTGGCCCAAGGACTGAGGACCGGGAGATGGAGGTGGGAGAGCAGCACCAGCCCAGCCTGCGGGTCCCCAGGGCAGTGTCCAGGCTGCCCGGCCCCAGACTCACCATGTGGTTGATGCGCCTCTCCTCCTCCAGGAACAGCTGGTTCTCACTGTTGTCGTAGTCCAAGCTCTGCAGACCAGGGTTACACAGACCACACAATGATTGACCCCGGTGTCCCGGGTTCACGCTGGGCAGGGGAGAGGAGAGGCTGGAGGGGGGATAAAGTGCCCGGGGTGGTGTGGGGCAGGGGCACCCAGGGAGGAGGCCCACCTCATACTTGAGGGACAGGAGCTTCTCGTTGTGCGGGATCTCCTTGGGGAAAGGGTGAGGGGGATCCATCTCCTGCAAAGGAAGAGGCAGAGCCACACACTGACAACCCAGCACGTTGAAGAACAAAGCGCAGATGAGGAGAGGACAGAGCATGTGTCTACTCATCTCATGAGGTCAGTACTCTCCTGACCCCAAAGCTAAACATGGATGCCACAAGAAAGGAAACTCACTACAAATGCACACCTTTTGTGAACACAGACACAAAATCCTCAACAAGATGCCAGTGGGTTAGATCCTACAACACACCAGGAATGCAAGGGAAGTTTAACATCTGAAAATCAATTACTGCAACATCTGTTGTACATTGGAGAATGTATTATTGGTTTTTGTACCAGTTCCTAGCACCTGGCTCCTAAAATCCTGGGCATCTCTGGGTAGTGTCTTATGTGAGCTAATGAGGTGGAGGGATCATAGGGGTTCCTGGGCTTCAGGATGGGCCTAATTGCCAGAGAGATCAAGGCGTGATTAGAGGACAGGATCTCTCAGTCCCAACATCAGTAGAGGGAGAGGGGCTGGAGATTGAGCTAATCACCAATGATCAATGCCTTAATCAATCAGCCTTTGTAGTGGAACCTCCATTCAAACCCTAAATGAAGGGGTTTGGGGAACTTCTGGGTTGGCGAACATGTGAGGAGCTGTGGGGGAGGCCCTCCTGGAAGAGGCATGGAAGCTCAGAACCCTTCCCTGTGCATCTACTGCCTGCTGTCCCTGAGTGTAGACTCTATAATAATTCAGTAAACATAAGCAAAACGTTTCCCTAAGTTCTGTGAGCCCTTTAGCCAATTATGGACATAAGGGGTCAGGGGCACTGTGATTTATAGCTGGTCATTCACAAGCACAAATGACAGCCTGGACTTGTGACTGGGGTCTGAAGTGGGGGCAGTTTTGTAGGACTGAGCCCTTATGTGGGGTCTGTGCTAACATCATGCAGTTAGTGTCAGAATGAACTGACTCATAGGACAACCAGGTGGTATCTGGAGAAACAGAATTAGCTGGTTTGAGGAAAACCCACCACATATTTGTTATCAGAAGTTTTGTGAGTGAAACAAGTGTAATGCCACTTGAATAGAGTAAAGGACAGAAAATACATGTGACCTCAATAGACACAGAAAAAGCATCTGACAAAATTCAACCCCTCTTGCCTTGGCTGGTGTGCACAGTGGTTAGACCATCACCCTGTCAACAAAGGGTTGTGGGTTCACTCCCACCCCCGACTGGGTGCATGCAGGAGGCAACTAGTCGATGTGTCTCTCTCACATCGACCTTTCTCCCCGCCCAACCCTCCCTTCCACTCTCTCTGAAAAGCAATGGAAAAAATACCCTCAGGTGATGCTAACAACAACAACAAAAATCAACCCCTCTTCATGATTAAAACACTCAACAACTAGGAATAGAGGGAATTTCCTCAACCTGATAAAGGCATTTAGCAAAAACCCACAGGTAACATCACACTCAATGGTGAAAGACTATGCTTTCCCCTAAGCTCAGGAACAAGACAAAGAGGCTTGCTCTTGCCACTGCTATTCAGCATTTTCCTGGAGGTTCTACCAGGGCAATTAGGCAAGAGAATGAAATACCATAAAAAGCATCCAGATTGTAAAGGAATAAATGAAACTCTACTTGCAGATGACATGATCTTATATGTAGAAAATCCTCCAGAATATACTAAAAAACTGTTAGAATGCATTCAGTAAGACTGAAGGATACAAGATCAGTATATAAATATCAAATTTATTTCCATGCATTGGCAATGAACCATCTAAAATGCAATTCTGAAATGCAATTAAGAAAACAATTCTAGCCCAGCCAGTGTGGCTCAGTGGTTGAGCCTTGATCTATGAATCGGGAGGTCACAGTTCGATTTCCAGTCAAGGCACATGCCCCGCTTGAGGGCTAAATCCCCAGTAGGTGGCATGCAGAAGACAGCCAACCAATAATTCTTTCTCATCATTAACGTTTCTCTCTCCCTTCCTCTCTGAAATCAGTAATTATATATATATATATATATATATATATATATATATATATATATGAAACAACTCTATTTACAACAGCATGAAAAATAAAATGTATAAAATAAAATTCATTCCTAAAATACATTTAACAAAAGTTGAAAAAAATTGTATGATGAAAACTATAAAACATTGTTGAAAGTAAGGAAGTGGAGATCTAAATAAATGGAAAGACATCCTGTGTTCATCAGAAGACTTAATATTAAATTCCAACACAATCCCTATCTAAGTTCCAGCTGGAAGCATTCAAGAAATTGACAAGCTGATCCTAAAATCAATATGGAAATGCAAGGGATGTCTCAGAGCCAGAACAATCTTGAAAAAAAGCAAAGTTGGAGGACTCAAACTTCCTGACTTCAAAACTGACTATAAAGCTACAGTTGTCATGACAGTGGTGGGGCTGGCTCAAGAACAGACTGAGATTAACGGCAGACAATCGAGAGCCAGAAATAAACCTCACCATTTATGGCCAATTGATTTTTTGCAAGGATGCCAAGACAATTCAAAAGGGAAAGTATAGTCACTTCATGAAATGGTGCTGGGAAAACTGGGCATCCAAATGCAAAACTATGAACCTGAGCCTGTACCTTACACCATACACAAAATTAGTGAAAAACAATCAAGACCTAAAACTACAGAACTCGTAGAAGAAAACACAGCAGTGAATCTTTATGACCTTGGAGTAGGCAATGGTTTTTTAGATGTGACAACAAAAGCAAAACACAAGAAAATAGATAAACCAGAATTCATCAAAATTAAAGGGTTTTGTGCTTCACAGGGCACTGTCAGAAAGTGAGATGACATCCACAAAACAGGAAAAAGTTTCTCAGAATCATGCATCTGATGAGCAATTTGTGTCTAGACTATATAAAGAACTCCTACAGCTCAATTATTAAAACAGAAATAACTTGATTACAAATGGGCATAGGATCTAAATAGACATTTCTCCAAAGAAGACCCACAAACAGCCATCAACACATAAAAATGCTCAGCATCACTGGCCTCCAGGGAAATGAAAATCAGGACCACGCACCTGAGGAGGAAGTCAAATGCAAGTCTGGGTGGACATTTTCAGGACATGTCCCCCTGGAGCTGTTGGACAATCCAAGCCTGACACAGGGGCAGAAGAGGACATCACCACTGCCCAGGGACATCCACCCCGAGAGGCCCGTCCTGCCCCAAGGGCCCTCCTCCAGCCTGGCATCCCTCTTCCACCCACAGCACCCGCCCTGGCCTGCTTCCTCTGCCTACACAGAGCATGCTCAATCAGCATCCAACACCGGTCACACACTTCCCCTATGTGGCTTGGCCTTGGGGAACATGGCCCCTCAGAATAGCCTTCCCCGGTTGCCTAAGCTCTGTGGGGCCCCAATGTTTGCTCCTCATTGTCTCTGAGCTCTGCTCGGCCCATTTCTGTCTCTGAGTTCTATATGGCCCTGTCCATATCTGTCCCTGAGCTCTGCACAGAACTGCCCATGTCTGTCACTGAGCCATACACAAAACTGCCCGGTCTGCACAGATTTGTGCACGTCTCTCCCAGAAAAACCCGCCATCCTCCAGTTTCTCATTTACTGTCTGCCTTCGGACTAGGTTGCAATGCCACCAAGCAGGCCTCGTCTGTCCTTCCTGGGTATAAAGAGGAATGACTCCCACTCACTGGGTTCAGAAGCTCATCGTCCGGCTCCACGTTGCTCATCTGTCCGATCTGGAAAGATGCCGAATGGGGTGACTGGAAGCAGAAAAGAAATGTCAGGGCACTCAGCCACAGGCCCAAGCTACACTAAGCACCACCATCCCGCCAGGGGAGCCTGGCCTCACCTGGCTCTGCCAGCGGAGCAGAGACCCACCCCTGCTGTGTGGAGCGACAGCAGGGCCAGTGCTGGACCCGTGCCTGTCCCCACCACCCACAGCCTGTCAATATGTCCAGCCTCAGAGTGGGAAGCCCAGGCCTTCCCCACAGCAGACCCTGCCCTTCCCTGTTTTAATGGGCTTCGGAGATTAGACACCTACTAGACACCAGAACCCAGGGCTGCAGGCAAGCTTGCTGCTGCCCTCCTGGCCCCCTTCCCTGGACAACAAAAACCCATTCTCCATGTGTTTCCCCATCATGAGACAATGGTCTGCCACAGGCCTCCAGGCCAGCTCTCCAGACATGTGATCTGAGGCCCTCCTCTCCTGGGGCAGGAATACCCTCAAACCCCAGAACCCTCCCACTTTGAAGTGAGGCCACATGCTGGGACCCAGGGGGCAGGTCAACTACAAAGCACAGAAAACCAGGAGCGTGACTTCTCTTAGGCCCACTGCTGGGGCATGGCAGAGGCCTGGACGAGGAAACAAAACACATACATCAGTTACCTTTTCATTTCAGAGAAGCAATAAACCATGGGTTAGCTAAGTATGTTTCAAATATTACATACTTGACCTCAAAGATGGTTCTTTGTTTCTCTGCAATGCAAATGCAGTTAGGTGCCCTGCATTTCATCTGGTAGCTACACATGCAGTGGAAAAACAAGCAGCCAGCCCAGGCTGCGTGGCTCAGTGGCTGAGCACTGACCTATGAACCAGGAAGCCACAGTTCAATTTCTGGTCAGGGCACATGCCTCAATCCCCAGCAGGAAACAGCTGATCAATGATTCTCTCTCATCATTGACTAGAGGCCTAGTGCATGAAATTTGTGCATGGGTAGGGTCCCTAGGCCTGGCCAGTGATTGGGCCTCCCTTCCCCAGCTGCAGGCTGCCGGCTGCCGGCTGGGGCATTCCTTTGTTCCAGGTCACGAACTGGTGATCAGTGCACGTCACAGTGAGCCATAGAACTCCCAGTCTCCTGGTTGAACTCCCGTGGGGACACTTTGCATATTAGCCTTTTATATATAGATGTTTCTATGTCTCTCTCCTCCTCCTCTCTGAAATCAATAAAAACATAGGAACAAAGTCTGCTGTACACTCAACAACGGACCTCAGAGGGGTATTCAGCCAGAGTGCACTGTGACTCCAGTACAGGAAGTTTACGTCAGGTGGAAACAACCTGTGCTGCCTCAGTGGCTACTTTTGGGGGCAGGAAAAGTGAGGGCACGAGGGGGCTCAGAGGGCATCAGCTGACTGGAAGTTGTCTGAATCTCCTGGCACCACTGTAAACCATTACAACAAATTGGGGGCCTTATATCAGGAGAAATATATTCCTTCCCAACTCTGGAGGCCAAGGTGTCACCAGGCAGCACTCCCTCCCAAGGCCCCTTTCTGCCTCTTCTAGCTTCTGATGGGCGATGGCATCTAAGTATTCCTTGGCATCTGGCCACATCATTGGAGAATCTCTGCTTCCGTAGTCTGTCCAAATTTCCCTCCCCTTAAGAGGACACCTGTCACTGGTGGCAGACTATGCAAATCCGACCTCATTTTAACTTGATCATGTTTGTGAAGATCGTATTTCCATGCGAGGTCCCATGCACAAGTTCCAGGGGTTAGGAGTGGACAGATATTTAGGGTGGTAACATGTGAGGTGCGTGTTCTACTTGAGATCATGCTCCACTTGCACAATGTGCACGTCTCTATGTACATATGGTAAACATCAGAACAGGTGATTAATGAGAAAAAGACCTGTATCCTTCTAAAAACAATTGACAATGCCCCCAAACGGCTGCATCTTATGAGAAAGGCTGTGCTGACCCAGAAAGGGATCCCAGCTAAGCGTGAACTCGAACCAGGAGGTGGCCGGGCACTGGCTGCAGTCCCCACACCCCAGACAGGACACAGTCATCAGGAAGCATGCCCAAGCTACAAGCCCAATCACAGCAACACCAAATACACTTTCCTGGGGACATGTCCACACATGCAGACCGGCCAAGCAGACAGGGAACAAAGACTGGCAAGCCCAGCTGGCAATGCCCAGGCAGCATCAGTCGGACTGTGAAAGGAGAATGGGAAAACCGATACTGCCATCCAACCTGACAGATGGAACCCACAGAAAGGCAGTCTGGCCACTTTATCTTATTTGTCACTGATCATAAAAGCAGCTCAATTATATCGGGCAGTCATTCCAATCACACCAAGGCAGCCCAGAGTTGATGCCCATAAAGCATTTCCTTTCACATCTAAACGTTCTTGGGCCAGGCTGTGACCTCACGTGCAGCCCAGAGAGAGAAGGGGCAGGACTCAGGTGACAAAAGGTCCTCCGCACTTGCCTTGATGCCAGATGAGCACAGGGGATGGCACCCTGAGGGAGCCGTGTGGACCCAGGAAGGCTGATGAGTGGGAGAAGCTGAGCCATGGGCTGGGCTCTCTCCCTTGTCCACACCTTCATGTTTTCATCACCTCTTTTCTGAACTTTGTGGGCATCTTTTAGGAACAATTTTTTTGTGGTAAAAAAGGCCATTTACTCAAAGTTCAATTATTTATTGTGTTGCATCTATTTTCTTCTCTTTTCTTAAACACATGTTAAATTAAATACTGATTCTTCTAACTACTGACATGCACAAGCCTGGCTGCAATCTTCCAGGACAGGATCTGATGAAAGATTTACGTACTGTGCGGTTCCACTGACCTGACACTCTCAGAATGCCAGGCTGCAGGGATGAGAAGTACTCGGTGGGGGAGGAGTGGCGTAAGAGGAGGACAAAGGGATCTGCGTGGTAATGGGCATGCTCTGTGCCTTGCCTGCAGTGGTGTGCTCACACAATCTACACATGACCTAATAGCAGAGAACCACATACTCGCACTGTGCCAATGTCAGCACGGGTTTCTATATTGCACTATGAAAGATGGAACCATTGGATGAAATGGGGGGAAGGTATGCAGGCCCTCTCTATACTGTCTTTTAATGTCCTGTAAGTCCATAATTATTTTTAAACATTTTAAATTTATATACAAATGTGACATCCAACTGAAAAACTCTGTGCATCAAAGGAAACAATTAACAAAGTAAAAAGGAAACCCATCAAGTGGGAGAAAATATTTACAAATTATAGATTTGATAAAGGGTCAATATCCAGAATATATATTAGTAAAGGACTTGTACAACTCAATAACAAAAAAAAACAACACACCTAATCTGCTTAAAAAAATGAACAAAGGACTTGAATAAATATTTCTCCAAAGACATACAGATGGCCAATAAACACATGAAAATATGCTCAGCATCACTAATCACTAGGGAAAGGCAAATCAAAACTGCAATGAGCCTGGCCGGGGTGGCTCAGTGGTTGGATGTTGAACTATGAACAAGGAGGTCACAGTTTGAACCCTGACTTCCTGGTTAGTGCACATAACAGGATCATGGGCTCGATCCCTAGTCGGGGGCATGAAGGAGACAGACAATCAATGATTCTCTCTTATTGATCTTTCTCTCTCTCTCCTCCTCCTCCCTTCTTCTCCGAAATCAGTAAAAATCTATTAAAAAAAGAAAACTACAATAATACCACTTCACAGCTGTGAGTCTGGCCAGAATAAAAACCCAAACAGAATAACAAGTGTTGGTGAGGATTAGAAGCTGGAAGCTGGTCCACTGTGTGGGTGTGAATGCAAAATGGTGCAGGCACTGTGGAAAACATTATGAAAGTTCCTCAAAAGTTAAAAATAGGACTATCACAGGATGCAGCAATTCCACCCTTGTATATATATCCAAAAGAATTGAAAGCAGGATCTCAAAGAAATATTTGGATACTCATACTCATAATAGCATTATGCATAATGGCTGCAAGCAACCCAAATGTCCATCGATGATGAGGGGGTAAACCAGCGGTAGGATATACATACAATGGAATATTATTCAGCCTTAAAAAGGAAGGAACTTCTACAATATATGCTACAACATGGATGAAATTTGATGACATTATAGTAGGAGAAAGTAGCTGGTCACAAAAACACAAATACTGTGTGATTCTCCTCATTTGAGGTCCCTGGAAGTCAAATTTATATAGAGATAAAATAGAATGGTGGCTGCCAGAGGCTGGTGAAGGGGAAGTTAGTGCTTAATGGGCACAGTTTCAGTTTTGCAAGATGAAGAGTTTTGGGGACGAAGGTGGCGATGGTTGTGCAACAATGTGAATGTACTTACCAGCACTGAACTGTACACTTAAAAATGGTTAATATGATAAACTTTGCTGTATGTTTTTACCGCAATTAAAACAAAATTTAAAAACAACTTAAAGGTTGTTTGCTGTCTATTCTGCTGCTCTGCATTCTAACACCCTCCAGGCTCCATGCTCAGCACTGAGAGCTTAAGACCGCTACAGCTAGGGGCTCTCAGTCAGAGAAAACACGTTTCCCATAAACAAGTAAGTGTAAACTATGAGACTTGAGCTCGATGGGTGGGTGAGGAGAAGGCACTGAGGCTGAGACCTAAAGGAAGAAAAGGAGCAAGCAGGAGGAGGGGCTTTGGGGTGGGAACTCTGCGGAGGGGGCGCGGGGTGCCTCCCAGGCCCTCTGGCTAGGCCTGAGGCCACCCTTGTCCCTTAGCTCTCTGCACTGTCCGTGTGTTCTCGTCTGCTTCTCCAGATCATGAGCTTCCTGAGGCCATGGCTGTCCCATCCACACTGTCCTGGACAGGAGCCCTTGGGGAGGAAGCAGGGTGGCCAGCCGGGACCCTACAAAGTGGGGCTGAGGGTCAGCAGATGGAGAGGAAGGACAATAGGACGATGACAGTAAGACAGAGGACTCCTGGAGGGGATCACTGGTGGTGGGACCCCCTAGAGAAAGACAGGAGCTCACTTATGATCAGCAGAACTCAAGGAGCTGGATGACAAATGATGGGCTGCAGCTTCCCTGCAAGCCCCCGCCTCCCTGGCATGCTTAGATAGTCTGTGGCTCTGGGCCATCAGGGCAAGGCACCGTCTCATGTGGTAACCCAGATCCCAGAGAAGTAAGAGCCCCAAAATGATTCTAAACGCCCCCTGGGAATTCTCGGGCACAGCTTCCCACAGCAAAGGTCCCCGGAAACGTCCCGCACTTACGAACACTGTAAATACCCCGCCCCCGCCCCAGAGCGTCTTGTTTCTGTCTCAGAGTTCCTTCCAGAAGTTCTTAAACCGTCCACTTCCTATTGCCCACGCACATGCCCATGACTTGCTGGCTGACCTCACCCTCTCTGTGCCCCAGCAGCAGACAGGCAGGAACTCACTGGCTAACCAAAATCCCACACGAAGGGGACAGCGACCTACAGGTAACTCTGAACAGCCCGGTCCTGGACAGACAGAGGCTGAGCTCAGGCTGGTCCCCAGCTCCTCCTCACTGGGCACTTAGCAGCTTGACCTGGGCACAGGGCTGCCACTTGACCTCACTCTGCCCGGAGACGCTACTTCAGGAGCGGGGCAGGCTGTGCCTGTGCTAAGGTGGCAATGGCACATGGTCACTCTGGACATCCTGCAATACAAGCCCTAAGGACCAGGTGACGAGGACAAGTGCTCACGTCCACGTCACCAGAACATTCCCAGAGGGCAGTCGTTGGCCTGGGTCTTCGTTTCAGTTCAGGTGGCCCTGGCCTGAGCAGCTTACAAGCTGCCTTCTGCTGCAGCACTGGGTAGGGTGCACGAGCCTAACCGTGAACTCAGCCAGCTGGCCCAGAGCACGCCCTCCCTGCATGAAAGCCAGCATCCAGTGGGACAGCTGCCAGGGGAGTTGCGCATGAATGGCAACCCAAAGACAATCACTTTTGTTCAGCTGGCTATTTTGTCTGTTTTTTTTTTTTAATCCTCACCTGATGGTTTGTTTAGAAAAGGGGAAGAGAGAGAAACAGAGAAACATCCACATGAGAGAAAAATACTGATCAGTTGCCCCCTGTATCCACCCTAACTAGGGATCGAACCCACAACCTAGGTGTGTATCTTGATTAGGAATTAAACCTGCAACCTTTTTGGTGTACGGGATGATGTTCCAACTGAGTCACCCAGCCAGGGCTGTGCAGCTGTTTTCAATGCAGCCCAGAGTGACTAATGTTTTCTGTCTTATGACAAGCACTGTGCTCAGTGCTGCACAACTATAACTTCTTTGCAGATGCAGTGGTTGGAGCACCTGGCCCAAGGACGTGCTCCTTATACAAATGCCTCTAGTCCCCCCTTTGCACTTGCTCATATAAGGTGGGCTAAAGATTCTTTAAATAAAGAATGCTTTCTGTGACTGGCCTAAAAGAACAAATTTGAGGTGGTGGGGATAAAGCAGCTGTCCCTGCAGGTCTGAGCTGACTTCTCTTTCCACTCTCCACTGCGATTTGGACAAAACTCTCACAGGGTTGCAAAAAGAGGCTCTTGCACTCTTTAAAAATGCACCCCAAGCGGCCAGGCCCGGAGCAGCGGCTGCCAGGCTAGGAGCGGCCAGGCCCGGAGCAGCAACTGCCAGGCAGGGAGCGGCCAGGCCCGGAGCAGCAACTGCCAGGCTGGGAGCGGCCAGGCCCGGAGCAGCAACTGCCAGGCTGGGAGCGGCCAGGCCCGGAGCAGCAACTGCCAGGCTGGGAGCGGCCAGGCCCGGAGCAGCCGGGCCCAGAGCAGCTGGGTCGGGTGCGGCCAGGCCCAGAGCAACTAGGTCGGGAGCGGCGGTAACCAGACCCGGAGCAGCTGGTTGTGGAACGAACCAGAGCAACAGAGGCCAGGCCCGGAGCAGCCAGGCCCGGAACAGCTCGCTCCTCGCCTGCCCCTGCCCCACGGCTGCCTCTCAGACATGGCTGGAAACTTTTGTGGGAACTTGAGGGTCTGCTGAATCAAGTGATGAAGGCTTAGATCTGGATGTGTTGAGTTAGTATAGGGCTGGGGGGTTGATCTGTGAGTGCCTTGGGTGGGGCCTGGATGAGGCTGGTTGACCTATTTGGAAATGTCTTTTGTGTGAAATGTATCATTGGGCATGTGGTGGTATTATTGATATGAGAAAATGCTAAGTAACTGATTTACTATCTGAAAAGGGATTTACTATCGGGGAAAGGGAGGGAGGAAGAGACTGAACATAAACTGCACCTATGGATGAGGACAATGGGGAATGGGGAGGGGTCGGAGGGTGGGGTGGGAATCTGGTGGAGGGGGGAAGAAATGAGGAACCTTTGTAACAATATGAACAATAAAGATTGATTAAAAAATAAATAAATAAATAAATAATAATAAATAAATAAAATAAAAATGCACCCAAGCCGAAACCGGTTTGGCTCAGCGGTAGAGCGTCGGTCTGCGGACTGAAAGGTCCCAGGTTCGATTCCAGCCAAGGGCATGTACATTGGTTGTGGGCACATCCCCAGTGGGGGGTGTGCAAGAGGCAGCTGATCGATGTTTCTCTCTCATTGATGTTTCTAGCTCTCTATCTCTCTCCCTTCCTCTCTGTAAGAAAATCAATAAAATATATATTTTTTTAAAAATGCACCCAAGTATGACCTCTCCTGCCCTTGGTGCCCCTTACGCAGTCCTCACGGAGGACTGGCCTGTTTCTCCGTGAGTCTGGAGCTAGTAGGAAGCTGCTTCGTGCACCTCTGTGTCCCAGGCAAACTGCATGCAGCCAGGACAAAGTAGGTGCACAATTATTTAAAATTTGTTTAAGAGTAGCTCATCTATTCTTATAAATGCAAACAGACAAAAAAGCTTGCACAGATGTAAGGGAATGCTTTTTAAGGGAGGAGATCAACAGGCTCCTTCCAAAAAAGCCAACTCATGTATCTAGTTGCAAAGAGAAGTGGGAAACCCCAACATATTTGTTCAATGCCGAGATAAACCCAAATCCAACCTCGAAGTTTCCAATCCCTTTACCTGTCAACCCTTAAAGCCAGTTTTATACTTCTGTTTGTAGACTTCAGATAATTTTATGCTATTTGTGGTGCTTTTTAAAATTCTTATCTGAGGATGTGTTTTTACTGATTTTAGAGAGAAAGGAAGGGGGGTAGAGAGAGAGACATTAATCAGTTGCCTCTGGCACACGCCCTGACCCGGAATTGAACCTGCCATCTTTTGTTTCACGCTCCAACCAACTGAGCCACAGCAGCCAGTGCCAGGTAACTTTCTTTCATTTTTTAAAATATATTTTATTGATTTTTTTACAGAGCAGAAGGGAGAGGGATAGAGAGTTAGAAACATGGATGAGAAACATTGATCAGCTGCCTCCTGTACACTCCCCACTGGGTATGTGCCCACAACCAAGGTAGGTGGCCTTAACCAGAATCGAACCTGGGACCCTTGAGTTCACAGGTCGACGCTTTATCCACTGAGCCAAACCTGTTAGGGCCAAGTAACTTTCTTTTAAAAGAGGAAAAAAGACCAGAAATGTCCCAAGAAAATAACAAAGCACCCACATCCCCACCACTGCAAATTTTCTAATTTAGGCCTGACAGAGAAAACATCTGAGCAGGTTTCTCTCAAATGAAGCTGAGCAAAGGGCCGGCTCTGACCTTCATTGTCCAGTGAATTTCTAAGGGACTGGGGAAACCTAACCATAAGTTCTGGACAAACAGCCCCCTGTCTCTCCTAGTCCTTAAACACTATACAATTACTTGAAGGACAGATCTCGAACAGGAAGAGAAAAAGTAAAGAATAAGCACAAAACAAAATCAGACCAACCAACAAAGATAGTTCATTAACTAAAAAGAAAAAACATTTAAAGACACAAATTGCATCACTGACATGTTGGGCACATTTCAACCACCCTGACTTGTTGCTTAGTGTGTCTGGCTGCAATGAACTGCTAAGGGAAACGTACTGCAGGCACGTATCATTCCTAAGATGGCCCCGAAGTCTGTACTGATCCCTGAAGAGAAGAGGGGCGGAGTTCCTCAGTTAATCTCATTGAAAAAGAAAACTGCAACCTAAACTGTTAAACTCTGGGAACTGTCAAACTAGTTGCTCATGCGTCTATGACAATTCTAAAAAACAAAAAATACTGCAGAGCCGGATTCACCTGAGCAGAATTCCATTTGCCTTCCCTTTAAAGCCATTTTGGAGTCAACTGTCAGGAAATATATTAGCTTCGTGCTGTCAAGGACATGACGGCAAGCGCGCTAGCCTGCTCACCTCGCCCATAAAACACCCGAGTGTAATGGCGAATTCCACCTGCTCCTGGGTCCCTGCTGGGCAGCTGGCCCAGAACTCACTCCCAAGACTCTGGAACTCAGGACCTAGGTTACGATGATGCCAGCTTCGCCATTTGCCAAGGGAGATCCTGGGCTGCGTTCCCGAACCCGTTGGCGGCTCAGCTTCCTTGTCTTTACAATGGGGATGAACTACCGAATCCTGACTCACCGAGTCCCTGCGAGGCTCAGCTGGGATGGCGCACTGCGCAGCCCACGCCACCCCCGGCCCAGCAGAGCGCCTCCGTCGAAGGACCTTTGGCCCGTCAGAGCCCAGCCCCCGACTCGCAGCGGCCCACGGCCATGCTGCAGCGTGTGCGCCGCCACGGCTGGACCGGCTCCCGGACCGGCTCCCGCGTGAGGGAAGACTGAGGCGCGGACCCAGGGCTGGTCCAGATCAGCAGGAGGCCGCCCCGCCCGGCCGGCGCGGGCCTGGAGGTGTGGAAGTCTCTGCAGGCCGGGCGCGAGGCCTCAGTCTACCCGGGGTTCCTCACCTGGCGGGCGGCCGCGGGCCCTGCCCCGTTCAGCAGCGGCGAGCCCTCGCCGGCCGGCGCCTCGGGCCGTGCCGCCCTCCGCAGCAGCGGCGCCGCCTCGTCGTCATCCCGGTCGCGGCCGGACCAAGACACCTTCTTGGAGACGTTGGCCATGGCCCGCCGCGCCGGCCCCGTGTTTGTTCTCGTGACCCGCGCCGACACCACGTGACCCCCGGAGAGCGGCCGCCTGACTTTGGTGGCGTCCACGTGACCGCGGACGGGGGCGGGGAGGGCAGCCGCGCTAGGCCTTCTGGGAGTTGTGGTCCAGGAGCCCGGCTCTGCAGCATTCGAGGTCTAGAAGCAGAAGTCCCCTCTAGTAGCTCCAGTCTGTCAGACCCAGTCAACACTTAGTGAAGGGAAAGAGAACCCAAAACAGGAAGAGGGGAGGGGAGAGATAAAGGTCTCTCTCTTCTTTGTAGTATGTGCCGCCAAATAGTGTGGAAGGAAGGATGGAATTAGAAACATCGCCATTTGCCACCATTTAGGCCAGAATCGTTAGTGAAAGCTGAAGCCATTGGATTAAGGTTTTGGGACACTAGATGTACGCAGTCTCACAGTATCTTCCTGCAGGTTACTTACACTGAAGAAAGGAAAAGAAACCTGCTGTGAGAAACCTGCTGTAAGAAATCTGGTAGACAGACACCATCTGAACCAAGGACAGGCTTAGCATCACCATGATAGACTGGCATCGCCACAGGCCTCCAGAAGTGCTGCACTGGGCAGAGCACAACATCGCTCCTGTGGCATTCCTGTAGAAAATATGTTCCTGCCCTGGCTGGTTTTGCCCAGTGGATAGACCCTTGGACTGCGGACTGAAGGGTCCCGGGTTCGATTCTAGTCAAGGGCGTATCAGAAAAGCTTGGTCTCAGGAGATACATACTGAAATATGTGGGAGAATATGTTGTTATATAATATCTGCAATTTAATCTCAAGTGATTCACAAGGTAATTAATCATAACATGTAGCTACCCACTGTGAGAGAAAGTGTGATAAAATGTTAACACGATGAATCTAGGATAGATATATGTGATATGGAATGTATTTGTCTCACCACTTTATTTAGGTTTGAAAATTTCCAAAATAAAATTTAATTTATTTAAGGTAAAGGGGTTGGAGGTTGGGGATAACCAAAGGGAAGGACTACACAGCACTGAGCCAAAGGGTATTGGGTCCAGAGTGGCAGCAAAAATATACTTAGGACAGTGAAACAATGAAGGGCATAGGAGAAGTAACAGGAGCGCCTAGGCTGGGTTGCTTTGGCTCACTGGGAAGTCAGAGAAAGGGGGCCTTGGAGAGAGATTCAGAGGGTCAGCCCAGGATGAGCTGCCACTGCCCATTGCTCCCCTGGTGGCAAGCCTCATGGGGTCCCTTAGAGGTTAGGGGATATGGGCCTGTGGGAGGGGGAGAAGAGAGGAAAGGGAATGGACCTGGTGTGCTCCTTGGAGGGAGAGCATGCATTGGATCCTTTGTCCTGAGCATATTTCTCTCTCTTGCAGGTGGAAATTTGAGGGTAGGACTTTCCAGCTGTGCTCTTTCAGGGTTGTAGTCTCCACTGATTGGTTGGTGCCAGACCAGGGGGTCATTAGTCAATGTAACTGGTCCAAAGGCAGCCAAGGTGTCACTTACCTGGTTTTGCTGCTTTTCAGGGCCTGGAGCTGAAACACAACTGAGGCCTAGATGTTATCTTTAGGGAGGAAAAGGTCAGGGGGGTCTAAACCGCCTGATCATTGATATGAAACATCAGAGGTCCAAGCTGCATGACCTGTGATATGCTAGGGGAGGATAGGTTACCCTGGGGTGAGGTTCTTGTTTTCCCAGTTTTGCTCTTTGCTAGGCATCTACCCTGGTGAGTTTCTGTACCTGCCCATATCCCTGCTCTGCTCCTGTCTATCTAACAGTTTTTTAGTCTCTGAGGCTAAGAAGATAAGGGAACCCCTTTTACCATATAATTCAAAATAAAACCAAAACTAAAACCAAAATAAGAGGAAGGAGGTCCAACCGGTTTGTACATTTCCCCAGGATTATTGGGCAACACTTTTTAGGAAATACTGAAAACAACGTTTTTTCAAAAAAGGCATTTCCTCATTAGTATGACCTGGCTTTGCCCCTTCCAGCGATGGTTTCCAGAGTGCTGGCCCCCCATTAGAGTATGAGGGCACAGAGGCTGGGAAGGGAAGCTGGTTCATACAAGGCCCTGAGCACCAGGCAGGGTTGGACCTGACTGATCTGACTGACTGGAGTGGCTGAGTGTGGTTTATATGAGGCATCCAGGCAGGCAAAAGAGCTGAGCAGAGCGCAGGGGTGGGGGGTGGGTGGGTGGAGGATGAGAACAGTCCCTGGAATGGCAGGCTAGTGCAGGAAGAGTGGCCCATCGCTGTGGCTACACAAGGCAGGGCTGGTCCCAAAGGTCGCCCCTGTCAGACAGGTGAGGAGCCTGAACTTGTCCTTCTGCTGGACAAGTGGCCCTTTCAGAGGACAAATGGGCCAGGGTAGGAAAGGGGGGGGGGCGGGAAACATAGCCAAGGCATCTTGTCAGGACCCAGCTTTCACCGTAGGAGAAGGAGGGCTTTGGGTCCTCTTGTCCTCCTTACCCAGAAACCCAACAAACTCGGGTCAAAGGTGAGATGTGCTGGGTCAGGTAGACGTGGCTCATGCTTCAAAATGCACATGGATTTTGCTGCTGATCCCACAAGAATGGTGGATTATGTGAGGTCATCAGACTCCTCTGCTCCAAAACCTGAACAGTCTCCCCTTGTCCTGTGGGACAGAGCCCAGACCCCTTAGCTGGACAGGCCAATCGGTATCAAATTCCCAGCCATCTGAGCTCCCACCAAGCTGTCTCAACCCTACCCCAAGCCCTTGCTGCAGCCACTTTGCACTCTTGGATGGCCCCATGCCCACAAAATGTCCCAAATGCACAGCCTGGAGTGAATACCCCCCTTCCCATGGCTTTAGGGTCTTCAGATGCTGCTGCCGTGAAGGGTGACATAAGTCCCCCCCAGCATTGTAAGCACCCAAAAGCAGGGGAGGGCCGAAACCGGTTTGGCTCAGTGGATAGAGTGTCGGCCTGCGGACTCAAGGGTCCCTGGGTCGATTCCGGTCAAGGACATGTACCTTGGTTGCAGGCACATCCCCTGTTGGGGATGTGCAGGAGGCAGCTGATCGATGTTTCTTTCTCATCGATGTTTCTAGCTCTCTATCCCTCTCCCTTCCTCTCTGTAAAAAAATCAATAAAATATATTTTAAAAAAAAAAAGCAGAGAAGGGGTGGATGTATTGCCCTGTATGATCTTTTAATGCCTTTCTGTCCCTTGGGAAATAGTAATCAAATTGCCATCCTGAAGGAAAGATGTCACCCCGCCCCTCTCAGCACCAGACTGGGATGGAGTAAGGGCTCCAGAAAAGGCCAGAGGAGACGGGTGTGTCCTGGGGCAGTGCCGAGGGAAGCATAAGCAGTGACCCAGGGGCCTTCACGAGGCCACCCAGGGGGTTTCCAGGTCCAGAATGCCTCCTCTGACCTTGACTCATGTAAGGTGGCATTGGCGGTGGGGGGCATGGAGTTGAGGGGGGTTGGGAGCTCTGGGCTAAGTCAGCTGAAGGCCTGGAATTGCTGGAGCCACAAAGAGCTCTGCAGGGATAGGATCCCTGCTAAAGGACCCAAGGGACTAATTTAGGGCACCTCCCCCCCAGGGAGAGGGGCTGCATTTGGGTCTTCTTGGGGGAAATGCCAGTATTATAGGGTTAACTTACATTGCACTGAAACGTAAAGTAAACCATGCCTATTCTAATTGCCAAGACATTTTTTTAAATGCAATGCCCTGTATGATCTTTTAATATAATGATTCTACAAAAGGAAAAGTTACGCAAAAGACAGAGGTTTTGGCCCCGCTGGCGGCGCCCTTACTTTCTGGTAGCGGCGGGGAGCGGGTGGCCCGGCATTTGGGGCTGGGATTAGCCGCGCTCTTGGGAGGCAAGGGAGCCGAGCCGGAGCCATGGCCAGTGCAGCGGGAGCGGTTGGACTGACCATTGCTGCTGCAGGATTTGCAGGCCGTTATGCTTTGCAAGCCATGAAGCATATGGAGCCTCAAGTAAAAGAAGTTTTTCAAAGTCCACCAAAATCTGCCTTCAGTGGTGGCTATTACAGAGGAGGGTTTAAACCCAAAATGACAAAACGAGAAGCAGCAGTAATACTACCCTGTTTCCCCGAAAATAAGACAGTGTCTTATATTAATTTTTGCTCCCAAAGATGTGCTAGGTCTTATTTTCAGGGGATGTCTTATTTTTCCATGAAGAAGAATATGGTACACATTTATTTTTAAATGAAAATAAAGGAAATGTATTACCTGTATACGGTACGGTAGTACGGTAGTTGTCAACACAAACCAGACAAACTGTGAATCCTACAGTATCAAGAATTTACTCGTTTATTCAATGACAATCATGTCATCATCTTCTGGAACATCATCATAACAATCCAATTCCTGAATTTCCTGGTGAATTTCTTGTGACTCCATTTCTTTCAGAATCAGTGGACCAAATCTCTCATGTTTAGCCTAGGGGGGCCTTATTTTCGGGGGATGCCTTATATTTCAGTCAGAAGGAAACCTGTAAGTAGGTCTTATTTTTGGAGGATGTCTTATTTTCGGGGAAACACGGTAGGTGTAAGCCCTACCGCCAATAAAGGAAAAATAAGCGATGCTCACCAACGAATTATGCTTTTAAATCACCCAGACAAGGGAAGATCTCCTTATACAGCAGCCAAAATCAATGAAGCTAAAGATTTACTAGCCAGTCAAGCTAAAAAATGAAGTAAATGTATGGTGAATTTTAAGTTGTTAGTCATGTATATGAAAACAGATTTTTGTAATACAATGTCCCAAAGCTACACATTTTAAACATGATTTAGCACAAACAAAAAAAATCAAGTGTTGGTAAGAGTGTGAAGAAATGGGAACCTTCATACATTGCTGGTGGGAATGTGAAATGATACAGCCACTTTGGAAACCAGTTTGGCAGTTTCTTTAAAGTGTAGACATGAATTTACCACATAATCCAGCAATTTTAACCCTTAGGTATCCACTGGAGATAAATAAAAGTACATATCTAGACAAAGACTCATATGAAAATGTATACAGCAGCTTTATTCACAATAGCCCAAACCAGAAACAATCCAAATACCCAACAATTGCTGAACGGATAAGCAAAATTGGCCCACTACAAGAGAATGTTATTGAGCCATAGAAGGGGATGAAGCACTGACACACGCACTATAAGATGAATAAACCTGGAGAACGTTTGCTGTGTGAAAGAGGCCAGACTCAACAGGACAACCTCTGCATGATTCCATTTCCTTGAAATGTCCAGAACAGGCAAACCCACAGACGCAGAAGCATATCAGGGGTTGCCAGGGCTGGGGGAAAGGGGCTGGGTAGAGACAGGAGTGACCATTAATTGGCATGACTCTTTTGGGGGCGGGGCCCACAGAAATATTCTAAAACTGGATTGTGGGGATGGTGGCACAATTTGGCAAATTTACTAAATATCTTTGAACTGTACGCTTAAAATTAGTGACTTTTACAGGATGTGATTCTACCCCAAGACAGTTGCTTTCAAAGCATTTCCTGTCCATCGTTCATGTTTATTTCTGAGTAGACTGTGCTCCCTGCAGGGTCGCTCTCCTAGAGGCTTAAGTAACCTCAACAGCCATCACAGGGCCTTGAGGGGATTCCGAGGACTCCCAGGGAGTGGGGGGCGGTGGTGTTGGGGGCCAGGAAATGAATTCTCAGCCCTTTTTGTGAGACGTTGGAACAAGGGCCACCAAAGGGAACTTCCACAGCCACCCCGAGAGGCTGTGGTGACAGCTCACATGCTGCCTGTGCAGTTTCTGGGAAAGCAGTTCTCACAGAAGCAGCCTGTAATGGGAGCGGCCCCACACCCCAAGGAGGCCCCGCGGGGGCCCAGCTCTCCCACCAGCCTGGCCCGGCCTGTTAAAATGATGGCATAACACAGAGAGGCAGCTGCAGCATCGAGGGAAAGAATGCGATTCTTAGGGACCCTGACTCACGTCTCAGCCACCGCCCTCTCTGCCCTGCTCAGGTTGTCTCCTCCTCCTCCCCCCCCCCCCGCCACCCGCCCCATGGAAGGCCCACATTCTACATTAGATGCCAGGTGTGCCTGGCCCAGGGGCAGCATCCTGCCCCTCGCTCCCCAGGCTGGGTGGGGACCCTCCGTGGAGTGTGCTGGGGTCAGGGATGGCTGAGCACAGCTGGAGACTTGCTCCTCTTGCCAGCCCGGAGCATGATCACAGCTCCCGTGGGGTGGCACCTCATGGGCAGAGCTCCAGGCAGGTGCAGTTCACCCTCCGCACAAATCCGCCTATCGAGGCAGCATTGGCCAGTGTGAGGATGGCGCCCGGCGGGACCTCCTTCCCCGTGGCTAGGTGTGAGACTTCCCCGGGGACCAGCGCCCGGTCCCATATGGCCAGGCCAGCCATGCTCCCCACGAAGGCCTCCGAGCCATCAAACCCACCCCCTACAATGTCTTGCTCCTGGCCCAGCACCAGGGACCCTCCGGGAGGGATCTCATAGCCCTCCCTGAAGCGGGAGCCGGTGGCCACCAGCCTGCGGTCCACGTGGAGCCAGTACCTGCCCAGGAGGGAAGTCCAGATGACACACACGTGGTGCCACTGGCCGTCCAGCAGCGGCTGCAGAGGCAGCTCCCTGAAGGCCGGGTCTCCGATCACAAAGTGGATGGAGCCGGGGGCCAGTGAGTCCCGGCCGTGCAGCACCAGCTTGTTGTCATTCTCAGCGGTGGCGTAGGAGAGGAGGGTGCCCAGGCGGCCCGAGGCCGTCCGGACCCAGCTGCACACAGACAGGGCCCGCAGGCCTGAGAGGAAGCCGGGGCTCAGGAAGACCACGTTCTCCGTGGAGGTGTTTGGGAAGACAAGTGCAGGGCCCACGTTGCAGACTGGAAACAGAGGAGGGGGGCGGGAGAGTCAGCTCAGGCACCACAGGTCACCCAGAAACACCCAGAAGCTTCCAGAAACAACCAGAAACATACATGCTGCAGGCTTTTCCTAAGGCTTTTCCCAAGGCCCCAGCAGCTGGCTTTCATCAGGCACTAACTGTGAGGGCTGCGTCTGACAGGCAGGAAGACGGAGACCAGGCAGTCACGTGCCTTGCTAGGGGGCAGGCCACCCTCACACTCCTCACCACGAGGGAGCCTCTCTGTGAGTCTCCTGTGGCTGCTGCGAGAATTCTCCATAAACTCGGTGGCACAAAACAGCACAGATCTTGTACCTCATCCTGGAGGCCAGAAGTCCAGCACAGGTCTCCCTGGGCTAGAACCATGGTGCTGGCAGAGCTGGTTCCTTCTGCAGAGACAAGCCCGTTCCTGCCCTTTCCAGCCTCCAGAGACGCCCACCTTCATGGCTCAGGGCCTTTCCTCCATCTTCAAAGTATATCCCTGGGCCCTCTGCTTCTGTTGTCCGACCCTCCTCGAACCCTGATGCTCCGCCTCCCTCTTATTTAGGAACACTGCGATGACCCTGGGCCACGCCATAATCCAGGGTCATCTCCCATCTCAAAATCACAACTGCATAGTCCACTCTGCCAAATGAGGTGACATAGCCACAGGGTCCCAGCGTCAGGACATGGACGTCTTTGGGCGGCACCATCCTGCCCACCAGACCTCCTGCCAGGTCTGCCTGTCTGGGTGTGGGGTGTGGGGTGGGGGTGGGGGTGGGAGCAGGGGGAGCCTCCAGTTGCTGCACCTGGTCTGAGGTTCTGACTGGCAGGTTGGGGCAGAGCCTGGGAACATGCTTTTCTAGCCCATCATCCCACTGAGTGTGAGGACGGAGGGCCTCCAGCACCTCTCTCTGCCTTGGGGGCTCCTGCCATAATCTAGGGCAGCGGTCCTCAACCAGAGGTGGCTGTGCCCCAGGGACATCGAGCAGGGTCTGCAGGGTGTTTTGGTTGTCAAATCCACTTTGTGGCAGCCCTAGCAGTTTCTGAAAGGTCAGCGGTTGATCCTGTCTTACTGGCGTGAAGGGAAATCCTGATTCAGATTAAGGGGCCCCAGAGGCTGCTAAACAAGACAGCGGGAGCAGCCTAGACAAAAATACAAGTCAAAGATAGAGGGGCCCTAGTGGGTGGAGGCCGGGGGTGCTGCTAAACTCCCTACAAAGCCTGGGGCAGCCCCCACAACGAAGGACCGCCTGGCCCCAAAGGTCAGTAGTGCTTCGGTCGAAAAACTCTCATCTGGGAAATCAGAACTGGCTTTTCAAAGGCCCGGCCCTCCACAGGTGGGCACAAGCCCCACGGGGTGCCAGCTGAGCCAGGGCCCTGCAGAGGCTCTTGTGGCAATGGCTGAGACCATCGGTGGGATCCTGCCAGCGCGAATGAGGCCAACCCCTAACGTGGAGTGGCCTGTGCTAATGCCAGGCAGCACCCCATGTGTGCATTCACCCCTCGTGCCCAGGCCAAGGGTTGGCCTGACCTGCTGGGGACCCACAGCCTGGCGGTCACCGGGATGGCCCCTTTCTTCTGGGCTGGGGTATGTGGGGCATGAGCCAGTGTTCTCTCCACACAGGACAGGGGAGAGGCTTCTGGAGCGGACAGAGGCCAATGCCTCAGTCAGTGAGAGGGAGAGTGGGGGTGGTTAAGGGAAGGCAGGCCCATGGTACTTACTCTCTCCCAGGCTCTCAGGGCGCCATGCCCGCTGGCCGCCTGGGCCTGGCAGCTCCCGTGTCCCCTGGAGACGGCCAGCAAAATCCCGAGGTGGGCCCAGGGGCTCCGGGGAAGTTCTGAGCGCCTGCCTGTCCCCCTGCAGCTCCAGGGAGCTTTGGCTTGGCAGCCCAGGCCGGGCAGGGTCCGTGGTGCCAGGGCAAGCCACTGGAAGCCACTCCTTGAGAGCATCCAGCCTGGCGCCCTGGCTCTGGACAACGCCGGTCAGGCCAGCCAGCGTGTCCTGCAGGGCTCGCATGTCCAGGGCCAGGCTGGACAGTGCCTCCCTCTGCGCCGCCTGCTCCTTCCTCTCCCGGGTGAGCTGCTGGGTCCTCTCCCGCAGGGCGGCACCCAAGGCCAGCAGCCTGGAGTCCACCTTCCGGCTTCTGCGTTGTGTCTTCCGAATCCAGGTCTTGAGGTGGCCCAGGTCGCCCTGCACAGTGGCCTGCGACTGGTTGACCGCCAGAGCCAAGGCCTGGCTCTCCTGGGCCAAGCTCTGGAACCGGGCGTCAATGCTGTAGGACAGGTTGTAGTTCCTGGCGACGGCCTGCAGGTGTGTTAAGGTCACCTCCTGGAACCTCCGGAACTGCAGAGGCACAGGGCAGCCGTGGGGGCAGGGCCGGGGAGGGCTCCGAACAAGCCTACCCTGCCTTGCTTCCGTGGTGCCTACCAACGGCCGACCAACGGCCATGGCCAGCCCCATCCCAGCCGGGTTCAGGGAGGAGGGGGGAGGGAGGGGGGACCAGCTCAAAGTCATCGGTAGCACTGTGTTGGGTGAGGGCTTCAGGCCACCAGCCTGGTCCCCCATGCTTCACCCCTGACCCTCAGGGTCCTCCCTGTGGGTGGGCGGACACCAGGATGGGCTGAGAGAACTGCTTACGCGGGTCAAAGTGGGGAGCACTGGAGGCCCATGCGGGGCGGGGAACTGTGGATTGCAGACCTCACCTGCTGCCCAGTGCTGCTACCTCCTCCACTCCCCTGCCCTGTCTGTTTCTCTCCCCCCCCCCCCCCCATAGATCCAACAGCCTGGATGCACCCCTGGGGACTTCCTACCCCCTCCCAGCCTCTGACCCCACCCAGCCCTCATGTGTCAGACCCTTACTTGTCCGCAGAACCCGGGCCTGGGGAACCTTTCTGCTGGCTTCCAGCCACAAGGGACAATAACATCATCGGCTGATAAAAAGAACTACAAACTCCACGCCTGTATCCACAGAGCGCCAAGGCTCACTACTCCATTTCCGTCACGTCTGTTCTTCTGTTGCCAATTAAAAACAAAACAAACAAACAAAACAAAACCGCATGGTGGGTGTTTACCTGTTCCTCCAGCCTGCGGAGCCTCTCGAAAAACGGTTTTCTCTGCCCTGCAGGGCCGGCTTCCTGCGACCAAGCTCCATGCAGGTAGACAGGCACAAAAACAAGAAGGACAGACAGGGCGGTCCCTCCTGGGCAGCCCATTCTGAGAAGAGCAGCGGGAGTTGCCACCAACGTGTAGGATGCTGCCGCCTGCCTGGTGCTCCTGCCTCAGCCTGTGCTCCCTCCAGCTCTCAGTGGAGAAATTTCCTTTTTTGACTCTGGCTGGGAGTCAGATACTTCCTGCCACCAAATGAAAGGCATGTGCCTCCCAGCCCACGGGCTCGGGAGAGTCAGAGGTTCCCAAGGAGACAAGCTTAAAACAGATGCGGTGTCTTTGGAAAATAGCTCCATGGGGTGAAGGCCCTGGTCCGGCTGGCTTGGCGGCGGCCGGGGTGATTGCTTTCGCAGGAGCACAGGGACTCATGTTCCCACCAAAGGAAGTAAAAGCAGGACACAGGACCTGGCTGGGGCCAGCGGGTCCTTGGATCCAAGTCTGTAGTGGGGCCTAGCACCGCACCAGGAACAGGGCATCCTATGAGGACATCTCTCCCTCGTGTAAGACAAAGGACATGGGACTGGGAGCCGCCGTAATTTATTTTGGGGACAGGTTGTGTAGTGACCCCCAAAATGTAGGTTCAAGTCTTAACCTCTATATCAGTACTTGTGAATGGGACCTTATTTGGAAAATGGTCTTTGCATGATGTAGTCCCCCTTTCCTTTTCTTTAAAAAAAAAAAATATTTTATCGATTTTTTACAGAGAGGAAGAGAGAGGGATAGAGAGTTAGAAGCATCTATTAGAGAGAGAATCATCGATCAGCTGCTTCTTGCACACCCCCTCCTGGGTACGTGCCCACAACCAAGGTACGTGCCCTTGACCAGAATCGAACCTGGGACCTTTCAGTTCGCAGGCCGATGCTCTATCCACTGAGCCAAACCGGTTTCGGCTAGTCCCCCTTTTCTGTCGCCCTATTAACTCTCTCCTGCTGAATGTGAAAGCTCAGCCAAACATCATCAGACACTTGGAAACCTCTGAAAAGAGTGACAGAAATTGCCCAAACAGTGAAGAGACCCAGGAGACCATGCAGAGGGCCAAGGAAAAGCTCACGAAGGTTCTAATCAGTACCCTTAGGAAAACAAGAAAAGCGTTGTGTTCACAAGGCAAGTAGTGGGTGCTACGAAGAATGGAATCAGAAAGGAAGTTGCTCTTGGAAATAAAAACTTTGCATGATGTAGTCCCCCTTTCCTTTTCTTTAAAGCTAGCGTGGCTCAGGGGTTGAGCGTGGACCTATGAACCAGGATGTCTCATTCAATTCCCGGTCGGGGCACATGCCCAGATTTTGGGCTTGATCCCTAGTGTGGGGCTTACTTGAGGCAACCGATCAATGATGATTCTCTCTCTCTCTCTCGCTTCCTCTCTGAAATCAATAAAAATTTTTACTAAAAAAATAAAAATAAACACTATGATACCCCCACCTTCCCACACACAGCTGAAAGGCAAAGTTAAAGCAATTGCTCGGAAAGTACAGCTCCTCTCATCAAGTGCCAGGATACCGAGGACAGGGGATCTGAAAAGTGTCCAGGCAGGACACCTGGTCACACAGGAAGGACTGAGACTTTCTGCAGAGCACTGCTGGCCATCTCAGCAGCAGTGCTGGCTGCCAAAGAAAGAGGAGCAACCCTTAACATTACTGAGCGAAAATGGTTTTCAAATTTTAAAATTGTGCGCCCCCCTCAAGTGTAAATTGACCTGGAGAAAAGAATAAAGGCATTTTTCAGATTTGTAAAGGCTTAAGAAGTTGATCTTCTGTGCACTGTTTTGTGAGAAGTTACGGAATTATAGGAAAGCAGAGGAATAGAGGATGATTGCAGTCGCTGTAGGAAGTGGAGATCCGTAAGTGGACTGGGAGGAATTTCCAGAGAGTCTCAAGATGTCACCATCCTCACTCCTCCCTCCCTGTCACACCCCACATTCAATCCATCACTTCTATTCCGCAGAAATATCCCAGTCAGCCAGTTTTCACCACCTGGCCCCAACAAGCCACCCAGCTGGCTCCCTGAATCCCCTATCGTCCATTCTCCCAATTGCACCCAGAGCGGACGTTTTAAAATGATTCGGCCATTAGTCACTCATTTCCTTACCCGCTTACTTTTTCCTACAACTATTTGCCATTTGGTGTATTGCTCATGTACTTTATTTTCTCACTTGATATGTGAGAAGGAACTTTATCTGCTTCATTCCCTTACCTGGAAGAATGCTTGTTGCACACAGCAGGCAATTTAATTAATGTAAGTTGAATGAATAAATGTTTCCCAAATTTTTTTCACAAGGACATACAGGCCGTGATTTTCAACCGGTGTGCCACAAGAATTTTTAAAACATGCAATACCTGACTATTTAGTTGGGGCACTGACCTCTTTTCCCTTATACTGTCAAATAAAAAACAAAAAATGACAACAGTCAACACAATAGCATCCGGTGTGAAAGAATCAAAATTATACTTATTTTTGTCAGATCTGCCAATAATATTTTTTGGTGTGCTGCAGAATTTTAGTAATTATTGTAGTTGATGTGTACCACGAGATGAAAAAGGTTGAGAATCACTGGTCTGGGCTGAAATGGCACATTCTTGTGAAGTCTTCCGGGATCACTCCCGGGGGTTGCCCATAGGCGCTTCTGCCCAGACTGAAGGTAGCCTATCTGCGCTGTGCACTGTGGCGGCTACTGCCTACAGGCGGGGCTGGTGCGACCAAGGACCTGACCTGCTCCTTTTATTTGATTTCAGCTCATTTCCACAGCCACTGTGGTTGCTGGTCACGGGCTGATCGTGCAGCAACTATTCCAGGGCCGTGGCTCACAGCGCTGCAGTCATGAATCCCCATGCCACCCCGGTTGTTACTGCTTCCGGGTGTGCAGTACGTTTTCCCGTCACGGTCGGTCGAATCCTGGAGCGCAGGGCCTTGCCTCGGGACCGTAGGTGCTCCAGCTGGTGTGGAGGCGCGAACTGGGCTCCGGAGCTGAGCGAGGGCTGGAGATCACCCCGGGTAACCAGGACATGCTGGGAGGAGAAGGGCGCCCCCTTGCGCCCCGAGGAACCCTGCTCCGAGCCAAGTCCCGGCGCGTGGCCCCACCCACAGGAGACCTCCCCGCCCCACCCCGCGGGCACAGGCCCCGCCCCCTGCCTAGCGCAGGCGCAGATGCGGCTCCCGCTCCCGCCCCTTCTGGCTTCCGGGCTTCGCGGATTGGTCGGGGCCGGTCAGCTGACCCACGAGCTCCAAGAAGTTCAGCGGCAGCGCCGCCGGGGCCTGGGAGCTCGCGCTCCGGGCCGCGCGCTGGGGGCCAGCCAGAGCTGGGTCTCGGCGACCCCAGTGAACGGGCAGCGGGTCCACAGCAGCCGCGCGGGGTCTGAGCGCTCCGCGAGGCCCTCCTCCCGGCCCGGAGACCCCTCCCGCCCCACGAGGCCCCTCCTGTCACTCCACGAGGTGGGCTGCTGCCGCACGCTTGGGAGGGGGCGTGGGACGCTCTGGTCGCTGCGCTGTTAGCCACATGCACACCGCGTCCCGCAGCCCTCAGACCCGGCTGGGTCGGGAGACACCAGGCTCTGGGGGACCCCGTGGGGCCCCTAACACAGCCTTTCAAGAGGCTGGGTGCGTTGATAACAGACTGGCGCCTGCTTAACGGTACTTAGTCCTGCCGGGGCGCTCAACCAGAAATAAATACGTACTACTCACAGACGGTGGTGGTTTCCGAAAAGGAAGACGAATGAAAGTCAGAAGTGCACTGATGGGTGCCTCTGGGCCGGGTCTCCCAACCTCAGCATTGTTGACATTTGGTTTGGAGAATCCTCTCTTGTGGGGGCTGTCTTGTGTATGTGGAATGTTTACCAGCATCCCTGCCCCTGCCATCTCCAGTTACTGGCATGTGTCCCCATACTGTAGAGGGTGCCATAGAGGGCCTCAGGTCCTGAAAAGGGCTCTTGGTGAAAACAATGCAAGAGGTGGGAAGGAGAGGATACTGCTGGGTGACAGTAGGGGTGAAGAGGAATGAGGTCCCAGGGAGTTTACTTAACAATAAGAGGCCAGAGGGTGGGGGTGTCTGAGAGTGCGTGGGAGATGCTTCCTTCTCCGAGACTGGGTCCCGTGTGGATGTCCCCGGCTCCGTGCACTTTCACGTCCTTCCCTGTGAACAGGATGGATCCAGTGCTGTCTTCGGTCCGGCTCACTGTCCGGGAGGCGGTCCACACCCTTTCATCTTCTGAGGATGGAGGCTGCATCTTCTCCACCCTGGAGTCCCTGAAGCGTTACCTCGGAGAAACGGAGAACCCGGCCCGCCCTGCGGAGCAGGAGGAGTTTGCCAGGGTCCACTTTTCTGCCCTCCTCAGATGTCTGGTCAGCAAGCTGAGCCCGGACTGGCTGGGGCTGCTGCCTGATGGCCAGTTGGAGGAGCTGTGGGCCAGCTTCTTCCTGGAGGGCCCAGCTGACCAAGCCTTCCTGGTGCTGATGGAGGCCCTAGAGGACACCCCTGGGTGAGTGGGGCTGGGGCTCACCACGGGGTGGCTTGTCCCATCCAAAGCATAAGCAAGGCCTGAAGGATTGCAAACCAGTCACAGGGCACCTGCAGATTAAAACCCTGCGACGAGGGGGTTTGAGTCCCTGCGGCCGAGGCCGTGGGTTAGCTCCAGACGGAAGTGTCGGGTGGTATTGCATCGCCATCGCCCTCTCCTTCACCCCGTGGCTCCCAGGTTTGCAGTGAGGCACTTAGGTGCCCCAGCAAGCTCATGGGACCCCTCACTTGGGGTGGGTCCTAGATTCCACATCAGAGCACAGGACAGCCCTTGTGGGGTGCCTGGTTGGAAGGCGGGGTTGCTGAAGAAAGCAAGCACCATATGAGAAGCACTGCCAGGAGAGGGCGACGGTGTCCAGTGTGATTCCAAGGCAGGAGGCTGCCCTGGGCCCAGTAGGGGCTTGTGTCCTGCTGGTAATCTCAGCTACTTAGTGAGATTTAAATACTCTTCCTTTCAGTGTGTGTGGAGGGAATAGGGCCAGTTAAGTTGTTGGGATTACCTGTTCATCCGCCGAGGATGATGAGGATGGAGGGGGTTGGGGTTCTACCCATCACACCTGCTCTGGTTCAGTCCCAGTTTCCGTCTGATGAAGATGGCAAGGCTGCTGGCGCGGTTCCTGAAGGCGGGCAGGATGGCCACTGTGATGGAGGGGCAGTGCCGGCAGCAGGCCGAGCTGGCCTTTCCTCTGCTCCAGGAGGCGCTCCTAGTCAGGGTGGTGGGCTTGCCCGACCACCTGGCCAACCGCCTGCAGCACGAGAACCTGGCCGAGTTCTTCCCTCAGCGCTACTTCCCGCTGCTCGGGGAGGAGGCCGTGCGGGTGCTGCAGGCCGTCGTGGACTCTCTCCGAGGTGAGGGCCCCCTCCCCCCCAAAGTGACCTCTTCCAACCATTTTTGGATCTGTCATCCCCTTCCTCTCCCTGGCCTCTGGGCACTTTGGGCGGTGCTGTTGGTGGGTCAGACATGGTCTCTTGTTTAGGTGATGAACCACATGCTGAAGCTTTACCCACTTCTTGGCTGTTGACTATGGAGGTAGAGCTGACTTTTTTTTTCTTTTTTCTTTTTAATATATTTTTATTGGTTTCAGAGAGGAAGGGAGAGAGAGAAACATCAGTGATGAGAGGAAATCATTGATTAGCTGCCTCCTGCACACACACCCCCACCCCCCACTGGGATCAAGCCCGAAACGTGGGCATGTGCCCTTGACCGGAATTGAACCTGGGACCTTTCAGTCCGCAGGCCTATGCTCTATCCACTGAGCCAAACTGGCTAGGACATGATTTCTTCAGTTCTTGGGTGGACATTGGCGAAGCCAGCCAGATGGGTGTTCACTGCTGGGCTCTTAGTGTCAGTGGGAACATCTGGAAACTTCTTCCTGTGACAAGGGCTCATCTGACCTGGCTGTTGCTCGAGTCTCTCAGTGTCTTTGTCACCGGTCATCTTGGCTGCCTGGAGGGGCGCTGTGGGACCGGGTTCTTGTTCACCCCTTCATCACAACGTCTTTGAAGCGTCATTTGTGGGGTCAGGAGTGTCCAGCGCTCCAGCAGCTGAGGTGGTGGAGCCGGTGCCACGGCAGGTGCTGCTCAAGGCCCTTCACGCGTGTTTCTTCACGGAGACCCAGGACTCAGCATCCGTGTCTGGGGGGAGGGACCCGCAGTGAGGGCAGGCTTTTATCTTGCCAGGCCTCCCAGCCCCACTGCTTTTTCTGGGTGATGGATACACTAGGATGTTCTGAAGGTACCCAGACCGTTTGGTCGACTTCACTGGTCACAAGCTAGAGCGATCCTATTACGATTATGGTCGGTTCAGAGCGAATGAGTTGGCATGTTTGTAACACGAAGTCCGCCTGCTCAGGTGCCCCTCTCTAGATCACAGACTCCGAATCTCTCTCGCTCCCACTGTGCGTGGGTCCTGTCTGAAGAGTGGCCGGCTCCATCATCCTGGCTGATCTCGTGGAGCCGGTATTGCCCACCCTCCTTGGTTCCTTGTCTCCTCCCTTCCCCTCTGTGGGCGGCTCAGAGCCCTACCTGTGTCCATGAGTAGCTGACCGCCTCAGCCAGGCTTCTCTCAGTGCTTCTCCTGGTGCTACCATCCTCATCCCCACTTCGGAGGATCCTTGTGACAGCTAAGTGGGCAGATAAGTGTAACGGTTTTTATTTTTATTTTTATTTTTTTAAAATATATTTTATTGATTTTATACAGAGAGGAATTGAGAGAGACAGAGAGTTAGAAACGTCGATGAGAGAGAAACATCGACCAGCTGCCTCTTGCACACCCCCCACTGGGGATGTGCCCGCAACCAAGGTACATGCCCTTGACCGGAATCGAACCCGGGACCTTTTAGTCCGCAGGCTGACGCTCTATCCACTGAGGCAAACCGGTCCCGGCTGTAACGGTTTTTAAACAGTTATTGCTGGCTCTTCAAGTTAGAACAATCCTGTTACGATTATGGTTGGTGTAGAGCGAATGAGTTGACATGTTTGTAACACGGAGTCCGCCTGCCCAGGAATGAGGTTTGGCCCTACCTGTCAGGTATCCTTTGATAGCCTTACTGTAGCTGTCCTTTACAACCGCCTTTTCCTTCCTGTCCTAGGCGGCTCAGACTGCTCTGTCTCCTTTGTGTCCCAGGTCGTGGGGAAAGCCTGTGTCTACGGGAGGCAGAGTGAGTGTTTCCGTCTGGGGAGAAGCCGCAGCATGTCCTGGCCCCCCCCTTTCCTCCTGGTGGCTGTCCCGAGGGGACGGAGGGTGGGACCATTGCTGTGTGTCCTGAAGCCGCAGCGGTCCCCTTGCCAGAGCCTGGTCGTGGGTGGGCTGACGCCAGCTGTCCTGGGCTCCTTGGTGGGTGGGGGCCTGTGGGCTGCAGACACTGGACGCCCCACGGCCCTGCTTGCTTTCCCGCAGAGGAGATCCTGGGCATGCTGGTGCCCAGGCTCACGGCACTCACCCAGGGCAGCTGCCTCTGGCAGCGGGTCTGCTGGCGCCTGGTGGAATGCGTGCCCGACCGGGCCATGGAGGCCGTGCTGACGGGGCTTGTGGAGACTGCCCCTGGGTAAGAAGCAAGGTGCCCTTCCCGCTGTAAATGCTTCTCTTCCGAGAAGGCGGAGGGTGGGGGCCAGGCGACACCTTACCTGCCATCCCTTTGCGTGTAGTCAGTGTCTGGTCCTCCGTAGGGCAGGCTGGCAGCCCTGCTCCAGGTGAAGTGTTTCACCTTCGATGTAGTCGATGCACTGAGGTGCTGGGCTCTCCTGGCTTCCGTGTTTATCAGGAAGAGGGAGACTCAGGACCCACTTGCAGCTGAGACACTCCCCCGGGCTCCCTGGGGTTCGTGCAGAGCCCAGGATCCGGCCCAGTACGTTAAAACTCCCTCCCCCCTCACCTGTGCCTCACAGGCCTCACGCTCTCTCTCGGCTGCTGGGGAACCTGGTGTTGAAGAGTAAGAAGGCCCGGTTTGTGATGACCCAGAAGCTTCTGTTCCTGCAGTACCGACACTCGGTGAGTGCCACACGGTGGGCTGCGGGCCGCCGCCGGCCCCGGCCCCAGAGAGATGACTGGCAGGTGTAGCCGGAACAGTGCTCTTTCTGGGGAATGCCTGTCCGTTAGCCCAGACCCGTTCCTGCTCCCGGAATCTGGCACAGACACCCCGTGGCTCCCTGGGCAGCTCTGGCCACGCAGGCAGCAGCCGGTGGTATCCGCCTGGCAGACAGCGACGCGATCCCGGCTTCTTTTGCAGACGCCTGCGCTGCAGAGCCTGCTGGGGTACCTGGCCATGGACAGCCAGCGGCGCCCACTCCTCGTACAGGCGAGTCCCGTCTGGCCCTCAGACCCTGCGGCGTCCCAGTGGGACGGGGAGGGAGCATCCTGCCCGGGCCGGAGGGGAGGCAGGGGGCCGTCTGACTAGGCCAGGGTGGTGCTGCCGCCAGGCGCTGAAGGAGCTCATGGAGACGTGGGGCAGCAGCAGCGCCATCCGCCACGCACCCCTGGATCAGCAGTGCTACGTCAGCAAAGCCGTCCTCATCTGCTTGGCGCACCTGGGGGACGCTGAGCTCCAGGACAGCCACGACGGTGAGCGGGCGGCCGGGCACCCGGTCCCCAGTGCCCCCCTGCCCCCCGGCACGTTCAGCATGGATGCGTTGGTCTTCCCAGAGTTGCTGGCCAGCCTGATGGCAGGAGTGAAGTGCCGCCTGGACAGCAGTTTACCGGTTGTGCGCCGCCTGGGCATGATCGTGGCCGAGGTGGCCAGTGCCCGGATCCACCCTGAGGGGCCCCCCCTGAAGTTCCAGGTGAGCGAGCGAGGGCCGTGGCCTCCCCAGGCTGCTCGCTCCGGCCTCCATGTCGCCTCACCTTCCTGGGCTGTGCTCACGGAGCATCGCTCTGTTGGTGCGGACTGGCCTTGGTGGCCCACCTGAGGGGTCATAGCATCGAGGGAATGGAGGCATCGCCCCTCAGCTGTGCCCGAGCAGGTCCCCCAGGGGATGTGAGGGGGTTAACTCTCAGTCATCCTAGGCATCCCCTCCTCTCCGTGCGCTGACCCCTCAGGGCATTGCCACGTTTACTGTGTCCTGGGATTCTCATTCTCCGCTCCCTCAGGACGGGTGGGCCCTCTGGCCTTCCGTACGCCCAGCGCGGCCCTCTGTGAGGTGGAGCCTTAGCAGGCTGCTCTCGGAAGGCTCTGGCTGTCAGAGGCTGGGCTGGGGCTGCCGTGGGAGGGCCTGGGAGGGGCCCTGGCTCTGCTGCTCCTGCCAGTCCCTCCCCAGCTGACTCCAGATCTTTTCCTTTGCAGTATGAAGAGGATGAGCTGAGCTGCGAGCTGCTGGCCTTGGCCGCCCCGCAGCCTGCTGCTGACAGCCCCTCGGAGGCGGGGTGAGTTCTTCCCACCCGGAGGTCTGGGCACGGTTAGCCGGGTGGGACTGTCCTGCCATCCTGGACCCACATTTCTGAGACAGAAGCTAAGAATACTAGGGTTGGGGTGGCAGGTGTGTTTCCTTGGGAAGCAGAGGTTCTGGGACCAGAAACATGTGAGGTTGTCCCTGAAGGGTTCCTCCTTGTTTCCCAAAAGCTCACCCGTCACTCCAGTCGCTGCAGAGACCCCTGACAAGCAGACGGAAGAGGGCAGAGTCCCGCAGGTGCAGCCACAGGGCTCTGACTCTGAGCTTGACAGGTAGGACGGAGATCTTGGGGGGTAGGGAGGAGGGGAGGCACTGAGGCCTGGGGAAACCCGGTGCTGGTGTCAGAGCCACGAGGTGAACTCGAGGAGTGATGGGCTTGTCTCGAAATGATGGGTCAGCCCAGTATGAGACCAGCATGGAGGGCCTCTGCTTCACTGTAGCCTTACCTCGTCAGTCATTCTTGAAGCTTCAGGGACTGAGAGTGAATTCTTATTTTTTATTGTTTTACTTTATTATTTATTTTTGTTAATCCTCACCCGAGGGTATTTTTTTCATTGTTTTTAGGGAGAGTGGAAGAGAGAGAAACATTGATGTGAGAGGAACACATTGATTGGTTGCCTTCTACACAAGCCCTGACCAGGGCCCGGGCTGTGGTGGAGCCTGCAGCCAAGGTGCGTGCCCTTGATCAGAATCAAACCTGGACCCCTTGGTCCACAGGCCGATGCTCTATCCACTGAGCCAAACCATCCAGGGCTATTTTTTGTTTTTGAGAGACAAGGAGAAAAGAAGAGAGAGAGAGAACCATCAGTTTGTTTCTTCACTTATTTATGTACTCGTCGGTTGCTTCTAATATGTGCCCTGACGGGATCAAACCCACCACCTTGGCATGTCAGGATGTCGGGATGCCGGGACGACGCTCTAACCCGTTGGTCTACCTGGTCAGGGCCTGGGACATGAATTTTGGTGACTCAGGAGCGTGTCCTGTTGGTGGAGGGTGCCCGGCCTCAGCTCTCAGGCCCTCCCTCCTGCCTGCTTTCTGCTCCTGGGTGACCCGCAGGCACCTTGTGTCTGATTCCTCCACAGCGATGATGAGTTTGTTCCCTACGACATGTCGGGGGACCGAGAGCTGAAGAGTGCCAAGGCGCCCGTGTACGTCCAGGACTGCGTGGAAGGTGGGTCTCTCCTCATGGGATGAAGGACCCAGCCCCGAGCACAGCCCTGCCCTGGGGTGATTGGTCCATGGGACCGGTTCATGTTCTGGGGGTTCACCTGCCTGCTGCCCAGTGCCCAGGCCCTGGCTTCAGGCTCTGCCGTGGTCAAGGTCAGGGCCAAGGAATGATGGAGGCCTGTTTGGGTTCAGCCCTGACCACGTCGGAGGACTGGGAGCGCTGGGAGGCAGCCCTGCGGGCCCTGGAGGGGCTGGTCTTCAGGAGCCCGGCTGCCACTCGGGAGGTGAGCGGGTAGAAGGGCTGGGCTGTCGGGGTCATGGGAGTGAGCACTGTCCCGGGAGGAGCATGTGCCCTCAGGGAACCTGGTTCGGCTCGCGTTGTGTGCTTCGCTGACTCTCTGCCCCTTCAGGAGGCCTGTGTCTGGGGCCTCTGCTGGGATGGGCGGGGGAGAACAGAGTCCCAGGCTGTCCTAGACGTGTCCCTTCCATCGTAAAGAAAACGGAAGACTGTGGGGGCCGGGGCAGGGCTGGGGCTGAAGGCGCCCTGGCTGTTTGCAGGTGAGCGTGGAGCTGGCCCAGGTGCTCCTGCACCTGGAGGAGAAGACGAGCGTGGCGGGGTTCGAGGGGCTGCGCCAGAGGGCCCTGGTGGCCGTCACCGCCACGGACCCGACCCGGGTGAGTCCATGGCTGTGGGCGCCAGGGTTGTGCCCCCCCAGCTAGTGTCTGTGTTGGGGCCCTCCCTCTGGAGTTGTGATCCACCGCAACCTCTCATCTGCCTGGCTCAGGTGGCGGAGTATCTGACCTCACAGTTCTACGCCGTCAACTACAGCCTGCGGCAGCGCATGGACATCCTGGACGTGAGTGCCCGGGGCCCCCGTCCCTCTTGTCAGGCCCAAGCTGCCCTCCCGGGAGGAGCCGGGCCAGGGAGCTGGTGTTTGCCAAAATCTACGGGGGCAGAGCCAGAGGCCTCCGGAGTAACTTCACTAGACCGGAGCCTGAGACCAGCATCTGTGTGACCGAGGAAGGGATTCTCACACTTGCTGCAGCCTGGATGCATTGGGGAGTAGTTTTACTAAGTGAAATAAGCCAGGCACAGCGCAGATACTGTATGTTTCCACATCCATGAGATCCTAACGAGTTAAAATCTCAGAGTAAGTGGTGGGTGCCATGGGCTGAGGGAGGGCTGGGGAGTTAGTGTTTAGTGGGGACAGAGGGTCATTTTGGGTGAAGGTGGATGGTGGTGACAGTTGCACAGCAACGTGCATGTACTTAGTGTCACTGAACTGTGCACTTAACGCTGAGTAAGATGCTACATGCTATTAGAGCGGCGGTTGCCAATTGGTCTGTGAGATCTGAGAGGTTGGCAACAACACAAAAAATACACTATTTTACTGTTTACAACTCAGTGGCACTTGGTACATTTGTGTGCCTGTCACATCTGTCTGCTTCCAGAAAATCTTGCATCACCCACAAGCACTTCCTCCCCTGTAACCACCGTCCGCTCTTCTCTGTGGATTTGCCTGTCCAGTGCTTCCTGTAAGGGAGGTCATGCTTGCGCCCACCTGGGTCTGGCTTCTCCCGCTCGTGTGTGTTCAGGGCCTGCCCACATGTAGCCTTTGTTCGTTCCCTTTTCCTGGGAGGCAGCGGGCAGGACCGGATGAGCTTTGGGAAGAGAAGTGGCCCTCGGGAGGGCAGTGAAGGCTCTGGCTGGTCTCCAGGAGCACGCCCCCCCCCCCCCTTCATTCCCCCACCAAGTGACGTGATTCTGAGATACTTGGAACTGACTTTCTACGGGGTTCCCTGAAGCTCCCCCTCGAAGACGCGGAGCTGCTGGAGCTGCTGGGAAACTCGGTCTGCCTTGAGCTGGAAAGTGTTGCCCTTCCCCACAGCGACGGCGGCTGCCCGGTCTCTCCCCCTTAGGTCCTGGCTCTGGCCGCCCAGGAGCTGTCTCGGCCCGGGCGCCTCGGGAGGACTTCCCAGTGTGGCTCCCCGGGCCCCGCCTGCCTGCCCAGCTGCGCCGAGGCTCCCACCTGGCGGGCCGTGGTGGACGAGAGGATCCGGAGGAAGACCCGGCGGTTTTCGAAGGTCAGCCAGGACTCGGGCCGGGACCTCGTGGGCAGGGACTGTGGGCAGGCTGGAGGCCCCGTCTGCGGGGCGGGGTGGCTCCAGTGCTGGCGTTCTCTGAAAGGAGAGTTTTGGGCACAAGCTGAGTGACGTGACATGCTATAGGGCATCAAACTGAACTGGTTTTAAGATGCGAATGCAGAATTAGGTATGAAAAAAGGGCCCAAGAATTCTGTCAGCAGAAATGGCTGTGTTGGGGATCTGCCTATGTATGGGGCTGGGTTGGGGATCTGCCTAGGCTAGGCTGACCTTGCCCCCCAGGGACATTTGGCAAAAAATGTCTGGAGACATTTTTTTTTAATAAAATTTTTTATTTCCAAGAGGAAGGGCGAGGGGAGAGAGATAGAAGCATCAGTGATGATAGAGAACCACTGATCGGCTGCCTCCTGCACGCCCTCTACTGGGGATCAAACCTGCAACCCCGGGCATGTGCCCTTGACTGGAATTGAACCCAGGACCCTTCAGTCCGCAGACCAACGCTCTATCCACTGAGCCAGACCAGCTGGGGCTGGAGACATTCTTGGTTGTCATGGGGTTGGGTGCTACCAGCCTCCCGCCCTTAGGGCCAGGGAGGCTGCGTAGGCTCCCACGGCCCCCAGGGCGGCCCCTCCATGGGAGGGTTCTGCTCGGGGAGGGAGGCCGTGCTCCACACCCATGTGCTCCTGTGTGATTGGCAGGGCTCTTCCAGGAAGGGGCTCGCTGGCAGCCCCAACGAATTCAACGCTGTGGCTGGCTACTTCTTCTTCCCCCTCATCCAGGGTTTTGACAGGTGAGTGGGAAGCCCGTGGTTTGGGGAATGAGCCCTGGATACCTGTGAGGACAGGCGGCTTCCGGGGTGGGGCCTGAGGTGGGGCTTAGGCAGCAGCAGGATCAGGACTTTGGCTGTGGCTGTTCGGAGCTTAAAGTTAATGATGTGGCAAGGACATCAGGCGTCACGTCTTCTGTCACAGATGTCGGGTTTGTGGTGGGGCCGGAGCCTTGCTGTGCTGCCTGGATGCTACGAGTGCTCTGCCCACCCCTCCGGGTCCAGCCTCAGCCTGAGGGGCTAGAGCGCCCCCTGGGCCACCACCACGCGTGGTGTGATCCTCTGGTGCTGGTGGGGAGGGCCTGGGACTGGAGCCCTTACGTTCAGGCGCACGGCCCCTCCGTCCTGACCTGGGCCGGGGCTTGTGCCGGCGGCCTCGCGGGGTGACTGGGTGTGTGGTATGGTGGGTGGGTATGGCTCCGGGAGCCGCATGGGGCCAGGCGGTGAGGAGCAGCGTCCAGGGGGCAGGGATGTCCATTGGCCCAGGCGGTTGGGAAGTTGGCCGAGTGTTGGACCTGCGCCATTCACCTCACTCTGTATTGCAGGCCTCTGGTGACCTTCGACCTTTTGGGGGATGACCAGTTGGTCCTCGGGAGACTGGCCCACACCTTAGGGGCCCTGATGTACCTGGCTGTGAACACCACGGTGAGCTGGGCGATGGCCGCGGACGGCCCCCACCGTGCGCAGTGTGCGCCAGCGTTTGTCCTTCCTGTGGCCCACGCCGTGGCTCTGGGACGGGAGTGTTTGGACCTGAGGGGTGGGGACTGCTGGGTGCCAGGACTCATGCCCATTGGCCTCTGCCGTTTCAGGTGGCTGTGTCCATGGGCAAGGCTCTGCTGGAGTTCGTGTGGGCCCTTCGCTTCCATGGTGACGCGTGAGTGGGACCGAGGGACCGAGGGCAGCGGCCCCATGTGGACACGGGTGGGCTCTGGATCCTAGAGAGTGGACGTTGGGAGCTGAGGGCGGCTCCTGGGTGTGGCGGTGAGGCAGCGTGGCCCTGCAGTGAGGAGGGTGCTAGGCAGGGCCAGGCGTGCTTTGTGGCCAGCATGGCTGCCATGCTCGGAGGAAAATCGGGGTCTCCCTGGCCAGCCTGTGGCTCCCTCGGGGCTCAGCCCTCACCTTGCTCAGCAGCTACGTGCGCCGGGGCCTGCTGTCTGCCGTCTCCTCCGTCCTCCTCAGCGTCCCGGCTGAGCGGCTGCTGGAAGACCTGCCGGATGAGCTGCTGGAGGCCCGGGCGTGGCTGGCAGGTGGGCGCGGGGCCCCAGGCTGCAGTGCAGGGTGGGCGGGAGGACAGGGCAGCCGGGGGCTCCGGCGGCTGTCGGGTGCCGGGGACATCGTGGGGTTCCCCGAGCTGAGCGAGCCCGTCCCCCGCTGTGTGCGTGTCCCTCCTTGTCTGCACTACAGGTGTCCCCCAGGGTGGGGACTGGAACGTGGCCCTTGATGGGGGTCACTTTGGGGAGTCCTGAAGGGTGCCTGAGAGAAGGTGCCCTGATGTGGGAGCTGGCATCTGTGTTCGTTCTGGAAAACTCTAACTCAGGTTATAAGACTCATACAGTGAGCACTATGTACCCTCTCTAGATTCACTGATTATTAGTGTTTTGACATATTGTGGCCCATCCTCCTTGCCTACGTGGTCTTTTTAAGAAGTCTGTTGTGTACGTGCCTGGCGGGGGCGATAACGTGATCACAAGGTGGTTTTCCCAGGGCGAGGCTTATCCATTGCACTCCGGCGTGCTGACCCCTGTGGTTTCCCCGAATGTGGGAAACCCAACTGCATAATTTGTGGCGGTGGGTGAAGAAAAAGAAGCCTGTTGTGACATGTATGACCTCCCACCCGTAGCCAGCTGAGCCGGCCTCAGAGCCCACCAACTTCTACCTCAGGGCCCGGGGCTGGGGCTGGACCATTTAGTCTGTGGCCACACTTGAAGGCCCAGTGATGCGAGGACGGCCGTTTTCCTTCTGCCAGCTCCCAGGTCCAGCCCTGGGTCCTGGGCTGCCCTGCATCCCCAGCTCCTCCAGTCCAGTCCCGTGTCTTTGTCCTGTTGGTCGGTGTGCAGAGCCCGTGTGGGTTTCTCTGATTGTCTCATGTTACACGTCTGCACGGTTCTGGGCGGTGCCGGGGCTTTCTCTGGGTCTCGTGCTGCAGGCGTGTGGCATCCAGCGTCCCTCGCCCATTGTCTTGGGTGCAGGCTCCTCCCCTGCGGTGAGCGCTGCCTCCTTGGAGTGGCTTTGTGGAGGGGGTGTGTTTATCCTCCCGCTGCCTCCCCACCTCCCGGAGTTCCCAGCCCGGGTGGAGGGGGGGCACTGCCCCTGCTCAGGGACCCAGTGAGGGTCCTTGGTGGCATCTAAGGGGCTGCCCTCACCGGGGACCTCAGCAAAGGGTCGGGTGCCAGGGCCCCGAAGCCCAGGGCAGCTGGCCACGCCGGGCCCCAGGGGGCCTCCTTCAGGAAGATTTAATGAAACGCAACCGAGGAGGGTTGGCTGCTCAGCACCGTGCAGTGCTGTGCTCTGGTTTCCCTCTGGCAGACGTGGCTGAGAAGGACCCGGATGACGACTGCAGGATGCTGGCTGTGAAGGCACTGCTGCTGCTGGAGAAACTCAGAGACAAGCTCCTCCCACTGGCTCCCCCTTAGCCCCGGGGCACCATCGCCACCAGGAGGAGGAAGGCCAGGAGGCTGACGTGTGGACTCGGTGGTGCAGCCACGCGTGGGATGGCCGTCCGCCTGGTCCTGAGCGTGCAGGCAGGAGGCCCGCCTGTGCTGCCGTTCATAGCCCAGGAGGTCTGTGTGCTCAGCTAGAAGTCCCGCCAGGGCCTCTGGGTACTGCCCCGACGACAGCACCCTGAACCCGGGCGGGGGGCTCCCGAGGAGCCAGCTCTGCAGGCGGCGGCAGGGGAGGAGAGGAGGGCGGGGAGGGTGCTGAGAAGGACCTGGGTGTGCTCCGGTGGGAGCTGCCGAGATGGGCAGAGCAGCGGGCTGCTGAACCCTGTGAGCTTCTTGGCATTGTATCCTCAACCCCCCTCACCTAAGGCAGGTGATGTTAAAAAACAACAACAGAGAAGAATAAAAAGGAGCTACAGGTGTTCAAACCCACGCTTTGTGGTTCTCATTGCTCGGACAGGGACCTCTGTGCTCACACAAGCCCTCTGCAGGGGAGACATGAGAACGTGGGGCAGAACGGGGACACACGCCTCTGAGGAAATAAACTTTATTAGGAGCTTCAGACCCCGCCTCCAGATGTCATGGTGCCAGCTCCTCTCGCACAGTGGGAGCTGGTGCCAGGGCACAGGCTGCCTGGCAGAGAACCACCCGCTGGCCCACTCTGTCTGCTCAGGATGGTCCTGTGGTCAGGACTGTGTCTCTCTTGCTGGAAACTGTTGGGTGCATGTCCAGCAGCCTTCTTGGGTGCTGGGAGGAGGCACAGTGAATATACTAACATCTTCAGTTTGCGAAGTTCTAGAAGTTTCCTAGGCTTCATAATCTGTGCTTGGAGAATGCCGTGGGAAAAAATGAACCAACTCCCTCAACAGTAAAGGGGCTAAACCAAAATTCCAAAGAACCAGAAACAGGGAAGGGATGGCACACTTGCCTTCTAAGCAGGCGGCTTGGGCCCTGGGCCCTCCAGCTATGCACTCAAACACAAACAGTTTTTTCAAAAAGACTGGCTCTTGCTGCTGTTGGTAACCGGGAAGTTCCAGAAGAGCTGTCGCAGCAGCAGCCCCTCAGGGGTCGTTCTCGACCTCCTCCATCACCTCCTCGTCCACCTCCTTGGGGTCCTCCATGCTGCTGTGGTGGAGCCGCTCGGGCACGATGCGCGCCAGGGGGATGCCCAGGCCCTGGTGCACGGCGTCCGCGGTGCGCTGGTTCACGTAGTAGGACACCTTGGCGGGCGGGAGCCGCCTCCGCATCTCCTCCAGGTACTTGTAGGCCTGCGTCACACAGAACAGCCATCACTGGGTTAGCTCACATCAGGACCAAGGCCCACGCCCTTCCCGACCCCGGAGGTCAGAGGAAAGCTGTCCCTGCTTCTGGAGGGAGTGGTGGTTTCTGGGGACAGCCCGCATGGGCTCTGAGCCGGCGCTGTAAGCTGTGATCAGCACCTGTGAGCAGGTGCACTGGGAGCAAGCGCCCATGTGTGTTCTGGGACCATGCTCCTTTCAGGGTCTGTAACACACCCAGGGAGACTGAAGGAAGGATGGGTTCACACCTCCATCTTTTTCATGTACGTTGGGGCATATGCGAGTCTGGTCAGTTTGGCTCAGTGAATAGGACATTGGCCTGTGGACTGAAGGGCCCAAGGTTTGATTTCAGTCAAGGACACATGCCTGGGTTGCAGGCTCGATCCCCAGTTAGGGGGCATGCAGGAGGCAGCCGATCAATGATTCTCTCATCATTGATGTTTCTCTCTCCCTCCTCTCTGAAATCAATAAAACTATATTAATTTTTAAAACAGAAGTGCCTACACTGAGGAGAAGGGAAGGAAGCAGAGCTGATGAGGGAAGAGCTAGGTGGTCAGAAAGGACCCAGCGGTGTAACTGCTTGGTCTCCGAGCTGATTTCTTCAATAAAGGCGGGAGAAGAGTTTCTAGAAAGAAGACATGGTCACCAAAGACAGATGAAGGACAGCACATCTGACCCCTAAGGATGTTACTGTCCAACTGTCAGGACCTGACTCAACAGGCAGTGCGAACTGAGTGGGCGGGAAGAAAACAAACCCTACTGGGGATCGAGCCTGCAACCAGGCACGTGTCCTTGACTAAAAGCAAACCTTGGGCCCTTCAGTCCACAGTCCTATTCACTGAGCCAAACTGGCCAGACTCACATATGCCCCAACATATATGAAAAAGATGGAAATGTGAACCATCCTTCCTTCAGTCTCCCTGGTTGTGTAAGAAGTTGGGGGGGGCGGGGGGAGAGACACACTGATTAGTTGCCTCCCACATGCAGCACGATTGGGGCGGGGAATGGAGGGCAGACGATGCAGAGGTCTGAGCATCTTCACAGTCTAACTTTATCTCTATTTCATTTTTTTTCTCCTTGTCGAGATTAGATTTAGAGTTGTTTTCTCCCAACAAAAACATGAGTGCGTGGACATGGTGAGGGGCAAAGAGGAAATAAGTGCTCAGATTAGGATATCCGGGTTTCATGGTGCTGACCTCTCTCACTGCAGGGAGCTGCTGCTGAATTCTGGAAATTTCCTGTGAATTCTGGAACCCTGAGCCTAAGGAGGCTGGCATAGGTCACTAGCAATATTTCTGAAACCAACTTGTCAATACTCAGTTTGTGAGACTAAGGAAGGGGAACCGAGAGATTCCTTGGGGTCACTAGTCTCACCAGAAAAACAGTCTGCTAGCAGCTAGTTAGTTAATGCAGCGGGTGGTTGAAGGAGATGCGGCAGGCAGAGCAAAATCTGTATGTCACCCTTTGGAATACAAAGGAAACATGCGTCCAGGAATAACTGTCGTGTTGGCTATCAGAGGATTATGATGGAAAAGAATGAGGAGAAAAGCTTCCGGTAATGGCAGAGTAATTCATGTCAGACCAACCTTCCCACACACAAAAATAGCTTAAAGGGCCCTGGGAACAGCCTCGGCAGGAAGACGGAATTGACAGGTGGAAGCCGGAGGAGCAGGAGGCGAGTTTCCATCTAATTGTAACTTGTGCCACATGCGAGGCTCCAGCCAGGGTTGCTGTGAGAAGCTAAAAGTCACATAGAAAAAAAAAAAGGCACATAGAAACCCATACCCTTAACCCATACTGGCTTAAAAACCAGCATCAGAATTGGGTCAAGCCGAACAGCTGGAATGTGAGGAAATGCTGGAAAGGAGAGTCATTGAGGGGGAGCTCACTTTCCGAGTGTGAACTCCACCCACCCAGATCTCTGTCGGACTCTGCACTCTGAGTATTGGGGACGGGGGCAGACTTCAAGGAGCCGGACCAGACCTCAAGTATTGAGCAGAGATTCTAGCAGCTGCCCAGTGTGGGGGAGCGTTAGACTCTGAGTTGAGCAAAGATGATTACAGAAAGGAAGGAAGGGAGGGAGGGAAAGAAACAAACAGCAATATTCTTTGGAGGAACATAATGGAATCCAGATGATGTCCACGGACATCACCATAAACTGCTGAGAACAAAATGTAAAAAGAAAACCCGAGGGAGTAGGGAAGGGGGAGAGACAGGCTAGCACGCATGCTCCAGACCTGCCGAGGGTCCTTCTGAGTCTTTATCTGAGTAATGGCCAGCACATGTGTGTGAGGACAGCACAGGGCCAGAAAGGAGCGAGAGGAACATCCCGGAGACCGAGCACAGAGGCCGGTAGTTCACACTCCGCCAGCCAGGCAGGGAGCCTGCCAGCACTAGGCCCCGAGAGTTCTCAGGAGGGCACTGCCTTGGTGATGCGATGAAATTGGCCCTAGACTCACAGCTGGCAGACCATTTGTCTGATCAAGGAAATGTATCTAGAACTTACAAAGACCACAATCAACAATAAGACAAACACCCACATAAAATGATCTGAACAGTCACAGGAGGAGGTATGCAGACAGCCGGTGAGTCACTTAGTCACGAAGACATTAAAACCACAATGAGATTCCACCACCCGCCCACCAGGATGGCTGAAAGAGCAGAGGCTGATCATACCAAATGCCGGTGAAGATGAGGAAACACGCTGGCGTGGGCTGTGAGCGAAGTTCGTTATTTGCAAGGAACATCATTCTTATTTGTAAAAATGACCGAGAGATAAACTGGCTGTTCAGACTCGGTTATGTGCCAGATATTTTTTCAAAAATGAACTGTCACTTTAAAGAAAATAGTAACCGACAGTATTTTTGCCAAGGATAAAATGTGAGGTTTCAAACGAAGTTAGAATCTCAGGGCACCACGAGCTGGAGATTTTCACAATACTTAAAAGACTTTTCTGATGAGATGGGTGGTGATATCAGCAAATGAGAATTTAAAAATATGTATAATGAAATGCATTGACATTTGTCTAACTCAGTGAACCAATATTCTGCAAATGACCGATATGATTTTACAAAATCATGTAGGCATACAAGATCCAAGATAAACCCATGGGCTGATGCACAAGCTGTACAGCGGTAGGACTTCCGTTTCTCCCTGCAACTGACTGTTAGGAAACAGCACTCGGTGTATGCCAAAGAGGATCTGCAAATACCCCTTCCAGTTAATACTGGTGGATGTAATTCACATAAAGTGGGTTCTCATAGCTTTCCTAGGGCAAAAGGGTCCAAAATGTTGGAGAACCACTCCATTAAACTGAATTACCAGAACCTTCCACAAAGAAACCTCCAAACCAGGTAGGTTCATGTACCCATTCTATCTATCAAGTAAGGAAGAAATGACATAAGTCTCCCATAAACTCCCTCAGAAGGTGCAGGAGATGGCCTGGTTCCTAGTGTTCAATAAGACTAGAATAACCTGATACGATTCATGAAAAAGAAAAGAACAGTTTAGGAGTTTCCTGGAAAATTAAACATACACTCACCCTATGACTCAGAATTCAACACCCAGGTGTCTACATAAGTATTAGCAATCTAAGGGCCGGAGGGGGAGGGGGTCCGAACCTCTCAAACTGGCTCGAAAAATGCCCATTTCGTGTATACAATTCACACATCCAGAATGAATAAAGAAATATGACAAAATGTTAAAAACTGATGATCTGGTAAAGGAACTGCACTTGGATTCTATTATTCTTGTAACTTCTTAGTTTGAAGTTACTTCAAAATAAAAAAGGCTAGTCCGGTTGATGTGGTGCCATGGAGGTCACGGTTCAATGGCCGGTCAGAGCACAGGCCTGGGTTGCGGGTTGATCCTCAGTGTGGGCGTGCAGGAGGCAGCCAATCTATGATTCTCATCATTCATGTTCCCATCTCTCCCTCTCCCTTCCTTTCTGAACTCAATAAAAAAAAAAAATGTATTTTTTAAAGGCTAAAATAAATAAAAACCATAAAACAGGAGCGGTGCGAGCTCCCTACTCCTGCAGGCTGCGAGTGGGAAGCTGAGCCATCGTCACCCTGAACCTCACCATCTGGAAGTCCTCCACCTGTACGTAGTGCTCCACCAGGAAGCCATAGACGTCCCCGATGCGGATGGTGCTGTCCAGGTCTGGCTCCTCCAGGAGCAGCTCGCACTGCTTGACTGACTCCTTGGGGTCCTCGCTGTACGTCCTGCCGAGAGCAGAGACAGCCTGAGCCCGAGCCAGACACGGACTGGCTGTCAGAGGTCAGAGGTCAGAGGTCAGAGCAGGCCCTCTGCCCCAAAAGGAGATCACAGATTACTAGGGACAAATCTTTTGTGAAGGTAATTCTTGTGAATTAAAATAACTAAGGAGTTCATTTATAAATTCACTCATTCACTTAACAAAAACTTACTGACTGCTCAGAGGGGCCGTAAGATTTGTCAATCCTAGTCCCTGCCCAGGAAACAGTCCATAGAGGGGCAGTGTGCTGCCCCGGGGCGGGGGAGCGGGGGGAGCCGGGGGACTGAGGAGATTGGGCAGGGGGTTGGCATGAACAAAGGCCGTACAGTGACACGTGTGGCTTGTGGAAGAGCAGCAAGTGGCATGTGAGTGAGGACAGACCACGAGGGCCTCGTGAGCTTCCGGGGCAGGACGTGGCTCAGGGCTGTTGGCTGGAGCCTCTAGGGCAGGGGTGGGGAACGTCCAGCCCTCGGGCCGTATAAGGCCCAGGAAATCACTGGGTCTGGCCTGCCTAGGCGTTAGGGGTGAGTTAATTAACGGTTTGACCAAATATAGCAGGCTGATTTTTTAAAGTTGATAATTTTGTATGGCCTGCGGATGATGTTATAAACATCCAATGGCCCTTGGCAGACAATGTCCCCACCTTTGCTCTAGGGGCTCAGCTCCCACTTCAGTAGGACCAGCTGGCCCGTTCCTGTCGAGCCCCGACTTGGCCACCCCAGGCAGGCTGCCCTCTGGCCCTCACGAGTCCCCCCACTCCGTCCACAATGTCCTGTCCTGTGGCTGCACAGTCCTTGCTGCCCAATCTCTTCCCTTCTCCCTTCTGAGCCTCAGACTCAGCAGACATTCCAGAAAGTCCGCAGCCGAGTGAGCGGTGCCCCTAAAAGAGCCCCACTCTGCACAGCAGCATTCAAATACGTCTGGAACGCTTTCAGGGGCCTGTTCTCAGATAAGGAAAACGCTTTCATTGGTGTAGACTAGGGGTGTCGAACTCAATCAGAGAAGGGGCCAAAATCTAAAATCCAGCCTAAATCGCGGGCCGAATGGTTTACTGAACAGTCATAAACTGACAATGTCATAAACTGACAGCGGAGTGCAGTGATGACAGCGCGGTGCGGGCCACATTGCAAGGCCTGGCGGGCTGGATTTGGTCCGCGGGCCTTGTGTTTGACATATGTGGTGTAGACAGAAGCTGAGCTGAGCTGCTGCTTACACAGTGGGCTCTTGGAAAAGCTGGATGAGTTGCCAGTAGAAACTGGTGTCATGTACAAATCCAGATTTGTGGTCTCTCCTCGAATTACAGAGAAAACGAGCTGCCCAAGCCCCCTTCCCACAGGCTCTGAGCCGCCTCCGTGCGGGGAGCATAGGTTTGATCACCACAGTCCCTGCCTCCAGGGGTACAACAGCCCCTCTCATAGAGTTCCCCGCCCGCCCCCGCCCACAGACTGGTCTCTGGCTGTTTCTTGAACAGTCTTCCCAAGCAATGCCCCAGGCTCGAAGGGGACCCCCAAGAGGAGCTCAGACATGCTCCTGTCTGGGTGTCCAGGAAGTTCCTTTGAAGAATGTTCCCTGGATATTGAACCTGGGTCTGGTCCCTGGCAGTGAGGGGGAGCTGGGGAGTCATGAGCAGGAGCAGGAGCTGGGAGCTTCTCAGGGCTTCGCTGGGGCCTGAGGTGCAGTGCCCGCCTCCCAGTCCCCTCAGGAATGCACCTGCGGGCCTGAATGAACCGCTTCACCAGCGTCATCTTGCTCTGGAGCTGCGCCAGCTTGGTCTCCTGGTCCAGGGGGCTCTTGGTCTTGGCCTTGGACAAGCACTTGTAGGCCTCAGTGAGTGCCCCGTGGGCCTTGTCATAGTTCTGGTATTCATTGATCTCCACCTGAGCAGACGAGACTATCAGGACCCAGGGGCCGAGGACCGCCCCCCCCCCCCCCCCCGAGGGCCCCCATCCTGCCAGCAGGGGCTGTACCTGGGCACAGGCATCATAAAAGCTCGCCAGCAGGTCCAAGGCTCGCCCCTTGGTGTAGAAGCTGATGATGGTCTTCATGGTCTCCGGCTCCTTCCGCCAGTCCAGGGACTGGAGGTAGTTGGCCGCCATGATGTAGTTTTCCTTTTGCCTCGAGACACCCGCGAAGAACACAATTTTCTCCGTGTCCCCAGACTTGAGCAGCGCTCTCATGGCCTGGGAGGAGGAGGAGCCAGGGCGAGGCTGGGAGCTCGGAGCATGGCCTGTCACCCCCGCTACAGCAGGCGCCTGCTGGGTCCATGCCAGGCACGGGCTCAGGGCTCCCGGCTCCCTCGGGCACCCTTCAGAGCCCAGCTGGGAAAGCTCGCCCCACTGGGTTAAACTCAGGACCAAAGGGAATCCGTGCCCGGGCCCGCTCACCTTGAGCTTGTTCCCGGCCTGCGTGTACTTCTTGGTGGCCAGGTGGTAGTTGCCCTGGCGCATGCAGCAGTTGGCAATCTGCTCCAGCAGCTCGCGCCGCGACTCCTCCGACAGGTCCGCGCAGTCCTTGGACACGGTCATCTTCTCGGCCATCTCCTCGGTGATGGTCATGTTCTGCTCCAGGCAGAGCTGCAGGGCTTCCTGGTACTGGGAAGGGGCCACAGACAGTGAGCCGGGGCGGTCACCCTCCCACCCACCCCTCCGCAGGGGGCCCGGGGCCAGGCTCAGGGGGCGTCTCACTGTCCCCCGTGCTGCTGACATTCTGGAATGCTACGAAGGAAAGGTGGGGCTCAAAAGAATCTTACATTTCTTGTGGGAGAAAAAGGAAACCAGAAATTCATTTTTTTCTGGAATTCTTTTGAAATTTTTAAATTGAGGAGTTTAGTTAATTCAATGTCTTTAAAATTTAAGAAAACATTTGTATTTTTCACAGGAATATGTCCTGGGGGAAAAAGAACTGTGTCTTGGAGATGATTCCATCTCAGTATACAAGGAACTGCACCTCCTTTTGACAGCTGTGTAGTATCCACTCCACTGAGAAGCACAGCTAATTTAGCTCGTCCTGCTGACAAACAGGAGTGGGCTACCTTTTGCTGGTACAGCCCTGTGCTTATGCCGCTCTCACGTGTATAAATGTGTCGTTAGGTAACTCCTGAGGACAGGAAGTGCTGGGTCAAGGGGATGTCATTTTACTGTGACAGGCCTGTGTGGGTGCCCACCCACAGCCTCAGTATGTTTGTTTCCCAGGACAATTTCGTAGGCTTTCCGACCTTTTAACCTTTACCGGCCTAATTCATGAGAAATGGAATCTCCTTGGGTTTTGAGCTTATTATGAGTGATATTGAGTATCCATCCATATTCTTTGTTCTTTCCCTTTGAGTTTTTGGTAACTTTCTTATAGATGTATACAAACTATACATATGAAGAAAATGAGCTTTTAGATAGAATATATTTTCCTCCATTTTATTACTTATCTTTGCTTTCTATGGAGTTTCCTCCGTGTGCTAATTTCAAATTTGGTCCAATTGATGAGTTTTCTCCACTAAGGCTTTGGGTTTAAATCACAGAGAATGCCTTCCCTCCTTTAAGATCACGTGACATCTCTTAGCTTCTGGTGGAACTACTGCTATCTCACTGACAAGCTTACGCCTTCTACCCACAGGAATTTACTCGGATGTGGGACATGAGTAGGATTTAACTTTGCTTCTCCCAGAGGCTACCTGGCTGTATCAGTCCCATCACTGAACAGCTCATCTTTTCTCCACGGTTGTGAATGCCCCTGCATCTCATGCTCAACATGCATACATACATGGTTCTACTTCTAGGTATCTAATATTTTCCACTGATCAAGCACAGACCCCAATTATTCTAGCTTTGATATACTTTAAAGTCTGGGAAGTTTAATGACCTCTATTAGTCTTCTTTTCTAGATTCCCCCTGGCTATTCCAGTGAATCTGTTTTCACTGTGGAACTATAGAGTCTACTTATCCAGCTACAGAGAGCCTGTGGTGGTGTCCTCTTAATTCCCAGGTTAGGTGTGGGACTGCCTTCGGAAGGATCAGATGTACATCTGTGGGGGCTTTCTAACCAAGAACACGATAGGTGCCTTTTCATTTGTTCAAAAATGTCTTCATCACTCAGTAGTGAGCGACAAAACTGCATAATTCTGGCTGCAGAAAGGAAGATCTCTTATTTATTTTAATGGTATAAAGGTATTTTTATTGATTTCAGAGAAGAAGGGAGAGAGAGATACAAACACATTGATGAGAGAGAATCATTGATTGGCTGCCTCCTGCATGCCCCCCACTGAGGATGGAGCCCGAAATCTGGGCATGTGCCCTGAGAGCTCCTGGTTCATAGGTCAACACCCTACCCCTGAGCCACGCCAGCCGGGCAGAAGAAAGATCTTTGAGGTGGATAGGCATGCCCTGGCCCGGTAGTTCCGTTGGTTAGTGTGTCAACCAGATATGCTAAGGTTGCAGGTTTAACCCTCAGCCAGGGTACAAATAAAATCAACTAATGAATGCATGAATGGGTGAAACTACAAATCACTATTTCTCTCTCTCTTTCTCCCCCTTCCTTTCTATCTCTCTCTAGAATCAATTTTAAAAAATGGATAGGCTAGCCTCGTCGACATGGCTCAGTGGCTGAGCGTTGACTTATGAACTAGGTCACCGTTGGTTCCTGGTCAGAGCCCGTGCCTGGGCTGCATGCCCAATCGGGGTATGCTGGAGGCAGCCAATCAGTGATTCTCTCTCATCACTGATGTTTCTATCTCTCCCTTCCTCTCTGAAATCAATAAAAATTATAAAAATAAGTAAAAAAATAATAAATGGATAGGCTAAATTTGTATGATTAACCAATTTTATATCTCTATTCCGTTTCTATCAAGGAGGGTTTTTCTACTTAAAAAAATTAGTGCAAGGGATCCAAGATGGCTGCGCCCAGGTGAAGACCTAGCCGCAGCCGCACACAACAATTTCAATAAAATACAACTAAAATATAAAACGGACATTGCCCAGAACTACAGGAAGGTTGACTGACTGGAAATTCTACAGCGAGAAGCAAGGAGAAAACCAGAAGGAGGTGCGGAGGAGCTGGGAAAGCCCAAGGTACGGAGACACGGTGCGCGGAGAGGACGGAGCCAGAGAGGAGGGGGAGACGGAGTGCCTGGCGGGCGTTCCCTAGCGGGAAGGAGATAAAACTCCGACTGTGCTGGGCCCCCGACTGCTCTGAACCCCAGTTCCCCAGACCCCGGAGACCAAGGCTCATCCATAGGGAGCCGGGCTGTAAGGCGGGACCCCGGGGAAGCCGCGGCGAAAGGAGATCCCGGCGGCGCGCACACTGCGAGCAGAGAAGGGACGGTCCGCTGTGCCGCGGGATTGCCCTGACGGGAAGGAGACTGGGGCTCCAGACTGCTCTGAACGCCACCTCCAACTCCACTTCCAACTGAACTGAACCCCAATACCGGGCTCATTGGGGGAGAGCACATAGACTGTTTGGCAGCAGGCGAAAACCGAGGGCACCTTTCTCTCAGAGGCACCGGCAGCGAGCACTGAAGGACCCGCTTAGGGCGGGGCTGACGGAAGCCAAAGCTGCAGGCTCCAACCTGAAACCCCGTTCCATCTGTAACTGCGAAATGCAACAACAAAATAGATCACAAACGAAAGAAATGGAGGACAAAAAGCGTCTGGATATAGAGTTCAAATCTACGCTTATAAGGTTTTTCAAGAATTTCCTAGAAAAGATGGATAAGACCTATGAGGATATGAAAAGAGATCATCAAGAAATGATAAGGGAACAACAAGAAATAAAGAATACATTGTCTGAAATAAAAAATATTTTACAGAGTCCTAAAAACAGAAGGGAAGATCGCAAGAATCAAGTCAAAGATTTGGAACATAAAGAGCCAGAAGACACTCCTCCACAGAAGCTAGAAGGCAAGAGAATCCAGAAAATTGAAGATAATGTAAGAAACCTCTGGGACAACTTCAAGAGAACCAACATCAGAATTATGGGGGTCCCAGAAGATGAGAGAGAGCAAGATATAGAAAACATACTGAAAGAAATAGTGACAGAAAACTTCCCCCACCTGGTGAAAGAATTAGACTTACAAGTCCAGGAAGCGCACAGAACTCCAAACAAAAGGAATCCAAAGAGGACCACACCGAGACACATCATTATTAAAATTCCAAGAGCAAAAGACAAAGAGAGAATATTAAAAGAAGCAAGAGCAAAGAAGGTAGTAACTTATAAAGGAGCACCTATACGATTGTCAGCTGACTTCTCAACAGAAACCATGCAGGCCAGAAGGGAATGGCAAGAAATATTCAAGGTGATGAATAGCAAGAACCTACAGCCAAAAATAATCTACCCAGCAAAGCTATCACTCAGAATCAAAGGCCAGATAAAGAGCTTCACTAATAAAAAAAAGCTAAAGGAGTTCATCACCACCAAACCAGAATTATATGAATTGCTGAAGGGGGTTCTTTCAGAAGAGAAAGTAAACAAAGATAAAAATTATGAACAACAAATACGTAATTATCAACAAGTGAATCTAAAAACCAAGGAAATTAAAAAAATCTGATGAACAATATTAACTGTTGAATATAATAGAATCAGAGGTATGGAAGGGGAGTGAACTGACGATTCTTGGGGAAAAGGGGAGAGGGGGGCGTGGGAAGAGACTGAACATAAACTGTGCACCTATAGATGAGGACAATGGGGAGAGGGGAAAGGGCAGAGGGTGGGGTGGGAACCTGGTGGAGGAGAGCAATGGTGGGGGGGAAAAAAGGAACATTTGTAATAATATGAAAAATAAAAACTTATTAAAAAAAAGAAAAAAAAATTAGTGCATATACCTATGAGGATGGCTACTACCAATTTTCTATTAATTAGAAAAATAACAAGTGCTGGTGAGGATGTGGAGACATAGGGGCCCCTAGGCACTATCGGTGGGAATGTAAAATAGTGCGGCCACTGTGGGAAAAAAACTAAAACAGTTACCATTCTGTTTCTGGCAACTCCATTTCTGGATAAATGCCAAAAAGAATTGAAAGAAGGCTCACGAAGAGATATCTGTACACCGATGTTTATAGCAACATTATCCACAATAGTTGAAAGACGGAAATAACTCAAGTGTCCATCTATGGGTGAACTGACAGGCAAATGAGAAATACTATTCAGTCTTAAATAGGAAGGACATTCTTCAATATGTCACAGCATGGATGCACCTCCAGGACATTGTGCTCAGAGAAATAAGCCAGTCACAAAAGGGGGAAAACTGTAATTCCGCTCATATGCTGTCCTGAGGGCAGTCATGTTCGTAGAGGCGGCAAGTACAACGGAGGGGGCCGGGGCTGGGGAGAAGGTAGTTGTTTGACGGGGACGAGATGCTAAGATGAAAGAGTCCTGGAGACTGGCCGCATGGAAATGTGCACGCACCCACTGCTACTGTGCCGGACGCTTAAAAAACGGCGAAGACGGTAAGTTTTAAATGTTGTTACGTGCATTTGTCACCCACACAAACAAGAGGAGCGGAACTCCCTGGTCACAATGTGAAGACGCAGGTGGAATGGCGGTGAGCCCTCACTCGGGTCGGCTATACAGGTGGGCTCGTTCTCAGCCCTTTGCCCGGGGGAGGCCGCAGCCCCCGCCTTCCTCAGGAAACTGAGGCCGAGCGCACTGCGCCTGTGGGAACGGCGACCCCGGGGCTTCGGAGCCCGCGGTGCGCCTGGGGGACCCTGCCGCGTCCTACCTTCTTGGCGGCCAGCAGCAGCTCCACGGCCTTCTCGTACTGATTGTGCTCAAGGAAGAAGTCCGAGCAGCGGGCCAGGAGGGCCGGGTCCGACTTCTCATCCAGGTCCTCTGCGATGAGCTGCAGGGCCCCGAACTGCTGGGTGGCGAAGGCCAGCTCCAGGGCCTTGGAGAAGTGGCCGGCCTGTGGGCAGCAGGGAGCTCTGAGCGGCCGCCGGGGCGGCCCTCTGCACCCAGGCAGGCCCGTTCCCGGAGCCGTGTGTGCGCGCCTTCGGGCCAGGGCCGGCCGCCCCTCACCTTGTGGTAGAGCATGACCGCCCTGTCCATCTGCTCGCCCTTCTCCTCGTAGTAGCACGCCGCCTCAATCATGTCCTTGGGGGAGCTCAGCAGGGCCAAGTTCATGAGCTGGTCATCCAGGCCGTTCTCCTGCGGGAAGGGGGTGGGCAGCGCTCAGTGGTTCCCGCTCCGTCTGTGAGCGATGCTGTGCGGGCCCAGCCTCCCTGTCTGGCACACCCGTCCACGGGATCGTGGTTTCCAGGGAGCGTCGTGTCTTACTGGGTGTGTGTAGCAGGATTTTCAGAGGTTTCCTCCCCACTATTGCACAGAACACGGTGGCGGGAACTAGTTTACGTGAGGGCCTTCCGCAGGCTGGGTTTTCAGGAGCGAGGCCTGGGCGGGGACACGCTTATGGCCGCACAGTGTGCGGAGCTCCCTGCAAACGGCCTCCTGTCGGCAAGGCCATAAGCAATGGGCCAGCCTCAGTTTACAAACCCATCGGGGAGGGGAGATCGGGGAAGGAGGGACAGAGACGAGTGTGGCAGGCAGAGGGAGGCCTGAGTGGCGGACACCAGGCCGGATGGGAGATGCGACGCTCACGATACGATTCTCTGACTTTTCTGTCTGGAAACCTTGCCGTCGATGGTGGGAACGATGACAAAGCTCCGTTCTCCATGTCCCACCCGCCTGGGCTCCACTGCACACACACACACACACACACACACACACACACACACACACACACACCCGCTGCTCCGGGCGCGCGGCCTGGGCCCCCACCTTGCACAGCCGGATGGCGTTGTTGAAGGCCTGGGCGCGCGTGTAGAAGTGCACGGCCTGCCGCACCTCCCCCTGGCTCTCGTACTGCCGGGCCAGGTGGTAGGACGCGGCCCAGTTGCCCGTCTCGTTGGCTATCTCGGCCGCCTGGGAAAAGAGCAGAGAGACCGGGGTCTGTCTGCAGCCCACCCCTCCACGGGGCCGACTCCCCCCCAGGACGCGCCGACCTTCTTCTTCTTTTTAAAAACAAAATATATATTTTATTGATTTTACACAGAGAGGAATTGAGAGGGATAGAGAGTTAGAAACGTCGATGAGAGAGAAACATCGACCAGCTGCCTCTAGCACTACTGGGGATGTGCCCACAACCAAGGTACATGCCCTTGACCGGAATCGAACCCGGGACCTTTCAGTCCGCAGGCCGATGCTCTATCCACTGGGCCACACCGGTCTGACGCGCCTACCTTCTGAATGTTGCCCTGGAAGCAGTGGATGCGGACCAGGGAGAAGTAGTCCTGGGTCAGCTCGTAGTAGCGCAGTGCGGCGTCCATCTCCGCCTGGCTCTCCAGGTACTGCGCCCACCACCTCCACAGGGTCCTGCCGGCAGCCCAGGCGTCCCTCAGGCCCCACTCCCGCTGGCAACGAGCCCCCGGGGCCCGAATGCCACCCTCAGCGTGCACTTCCCATGACCAGCAGCAGGAGGCGTGGGAGCTAGGTGGACAGGAGCGAGGTCCCCGAGGTCTGAAGGAGCCTCGGCCAGAGGAACCCCACCCCCTCCCATCGACCGTCCTCCACCCAGCATCCTGGGATCTGGCTCTGAGGGACCAAGAGGGTGATTCGCACTCTCATGTGCAAAGCTCCAGAGGAGGTTCCCTGAGCAGCCGCGGGCTCCCAGCCCCCATATGCAAACCCAGCCCCCCCGCTACCCCTCCCCCCCCCCTGCCATGTTCCCTCACCCCGTGGGGGACACTCACTTGTCCTTCATCTTATTGATGTAGAGCTCCAGGGACTGCAGGTCCTCAGAGAGCATCCTGGGCACCTCGAAGCGGTGGGTGTCTGACTTCTCGTAGCTGCGAGAGGAGAGAAGGAGCAGCTAGTTCCCATGCTCTCAGGTGTGTTGAGTGCATGGAAACAGGCCCGAGCCCCTCTCCCCGCCTATAGTTCTGTGGCCCGTGGACCCGCTGTCAGGAGACAGCGGGGCTTCCTCGCTGCTCTGGGCCTGCCCTGGAGAGGGCTCAGCTGTGGCCGGGCCCCCGGGCACCACCGCCAGCACTGCCCCGGGAGGCACCACGCTGGACCGGGGCTGCAGCAATGCCCCCAGCTGAGCCCAGGTTTCTCATGCCCAGAACCGAGGCAGCCAGGTGAAGCCGTGGCCCTGTCTGTCTCTGTCTCTGTCTCTCTCTCTCTTTCTCTGTCTGTCTGTCTCTCTCTCTCTCAATATATTTTATTAACTTTTTACAGAGAGGAAGAGAGAGGGATAGAGAGTTAGAAACACTGATGAGAGAGAAACATCAATCAGCTGGATCACCTGCCTCCTGCACCCCCCCCCCCCCACTGGAGATGTGCCCACAACCAAGGCACATGCCCTTGACCAGAATTGAACCTGGACCCTTCAGTCCACAGGCCGACGCTCTATCCACTGAGCCAAACCAGTCAGGGCTCTGAGGTTCTCTTAAAGCAACAACTCAAGCTCCCCTTGGACGACACCCACTGAGGCCACCACCTGCCCTAAGAAGGTTCTCTTCCTCTGAGAACCTCTTTGGCCACCTCACTGGGGCCGAGAGAAAAGCAAGAGGCAAGCAGGGCCCGTCCCAGAGTGAGGGGGAGCGTCTCCCGCCGCCCCCGGCCCCTCCTCACTAGCTGAGGGCCAGGCTGCAGTCGGCGCTGGCCTCCAGGTGCCTGGCGTAGTTGTAGTAGGTGGTGCGCAGGTGGACGCGGTCCTGGTGCTCGGCGACCTCTATGGCTCTCTGCCACTGGCCGGAGGCCCGGTAGAGCTTGTTGAGAAGGTCGTAGCGCTGGCACTGCTTGTACAGCTGCTCAGCCTCCTCCTGCGGAAGGGAGGGCATGTCAGTGCGGCCCCTGCTCCGGCCCCACAGGCCCCACCGCAGACGCCGCCGGTGCCGCCGACCAGCCCACGGCTAAGACGCACACCGGCCGAGGACAGACGGACACTTTAGGCTGTAGTCTGAGACCCACACGACGAATGCTACCTGCCGACGTGGCATCTCCATCGCCACGAAGAGCTGAGCCCGCCCGGGCCTGTGTCCGGTGGGGACGGGTTGCCGGGCCACTGCCATGCCCTCGGAGCAGCCTGCGCTCACCCTGCAGACCAGGGGCCACGGGCCAACCACTCAGGCGTGCTCAGTGCTTCCATGCAGCAGACACATGGGTCCCCACAGCCCTCCTCTCAGAGGGGGTGCCTCCCCACCCCCACGTGGTGCGGGCCATCTGAACTGCCCCGGCCACAGCCCCCCCCCCCCCCCCATCTGGCAACTCAGCTCTGCCTCCTCAGTCTGTCAGTCTCTCTAGGCCTCCTGGGCTAGATGGGCCCTGAGCTCCAGGAACATGCAGGGCAGGCAGGAGACCCGGCAGAGGGGAGAGGCCTGGGGGCTCCTTGGGGACCCCATCCCCTTTTTGGCTTAAGCTAGTTTAAGAGGGTTTGTGTTCCTTGCAACCAAAGGGGCCAGACGAGACCAAACCATGGCCTTCCCTCTTAGGTCCCAAGCAGGCGCCCCGGAAAGCCAGCGGGGGCCCCGCCTCTCTGGCCGGGTCCTCTGCCCCAGAGCCCAGCCGGCAAAGGAGCAAGGGGCACCCTGTGGGCGGCGGGCCGTCGTCCGCCGCTGACTCACCAGCATGCCCAGCTGGATGGCCAGCACAGCCACCCGGGCCTCCAGCTGCGGCTCCCGCTCCGCCTCCCGCAGCGCTCGCGCCCCGCGGGCGTGGCCCATGTTGCCCAGGCACACCTTGGCGACGTCCAGCCGCTGGGTCTTCACACACATGCGGGCCATGTTCTCCCAGACAGCCTCACTGCGGAGAGGACAGGGCAGCCCCGTTAGCTTCAGCCCCCAACCCTGCCAGGCAGTGCGGGGACCTCGTGGACATGCATGGTCACTAAGGGAGACAAATGGGAGTTGAATGGGCTCCACCCATAGGAAATATGGCAAGCTAGGGGCCACATACCCCCCCGAGAGAGGAAAGGAGAGGGAGAGAAGATAGAAACATCAATGAGGAGAGAGAATCATTGATCGGCTGCCTCCTGCACACCCCCTACTTTGGATGGAGCCTGACCAGGAATCGAACCATGACCTCCTGGTTCATGGGTCAAGGCTCAACCACTGAGCCACATAGGCTGGTTTTATTGATTTCTTTACAGAGAGGATGGGAAAGGGATAGAGTTAGAAACATCTATGAGAGAGAAACATCAATCAGCTGCCTCCTGCACACCCCTACTGGGCGTGTGCCCGCAACTAAGGTACATGCCCTTGACCAGAATCGAACCCGGGACCCTTCAGTCCACAGGCTGACGCTCTATCCACTGAGCCAAACCGGTTTTGGCGACACGGGGCCCTTTATCCTCCCTTTCCAAAAGGTCTCACACGGTTGGAACCTCATTTAAAACACTCTATGCCACGGGGGTGAGAGACCAGTGTGAGGGCGACGATGAGGGCTCAGGATGACCTCTTCTGTCCCCTCTCCCTTCCCTCTGCCTTGTCTTGAAAGCAAATGGTTGATATCGGAATCCAATTAAACTGGAAGCACCCCGAACAAGCAGAGGAATCTGGGAACCACGTATCCGCATCTCCCAGCGGGCAGCCCTGGGCTGCGTGTCTCCCGGTCTCCCATGCAGTGTCTGTATCAAGCACTCTTGGGAGAAGAGGACAGGGCCCTGCTGACCTGACTGGGGTTTGCTGGGCCTCCCTGCACTAAAAGCAGCCTCGGGCGTGCTGTGTGTATATGTGACTAAGGGCTCTGTCCTTGGATTTAAGTCTCCACCAAGTGGGGGCTCGGGAAAGCGTGTGCTGGAAGCACTTCCTGGATGTTCCCGCTGGGCCGGGCTGCCCAACCGCAGGGGGCAGGCGCCCCCCGGCACAGCTGAATGCAGGACGGCCGAGAACGTCCACCCCAGGCTGGCCGAGCCCCTGGCTGGCCTCCAGCACAGCACTGGATGCACACCGACCCCGCGCAGCGGCCTCTCCCTGGGCAGCTTCAGCTCCGGTGTGCGCTTCTGGGATCTGTGCATCCAATGTATATCCCAAGAAGCAAACGCTGCCTGTCTCCAGCAAGTCTCGAGAGTTTCCTGTTGTCTGGCAGTCTGTGGACAGCACACACATCTGCACTTCATCAACTCAGAGGCGCCTGCGCGCGAGGCAGTCGGGGCAGCTGAGGGGCCGGCCTGAAACCCGCCCAACTTTCTGGAAAGCCTGTCCTCTGAGAAGCGGCTGCATCCAGCCCCAGGGGCCCCTCTTCTCAGCCTGCTCCCTGGAGCCCCCCTGCCGGAGCAGGGATGACTGGAGGATGAACAGCCTCATATTCTACCAACCAGCACACGCTGCGGCCAAACCTCCCGCCTCTGCTCTGAGATAAGCAGTGCTGTGTGCCCGTGTGCGGGGACGGGAGGCACACGCAGGCGCTGCCCCGGACCCCACGCAGGACCCAAGATCGGGAACTCGGGAGGACAGGAAGGCCCATGGCCCGGCTTCCATCCCCCACGGGACGCCCGTGGCCACAGGATGGACAAATGGATGCTGGGTCTGTCCTCTGAGGACTGGGTCACTCCTAACTCAAGCCCAGCAGCTACCAGGCCCGCTGCTCTCCCACCCCGCCCCCTCCACCGTGAGCCAGGATCCAGGGAAATGACTGGGGCACAGGGCCTGACGGCCCGGCAGAGTCCCTTGAGGACTTCCAAGGGATCCTGGCCCTTCCCGGTCCAGCCGGGGGAGCAGCTGGCTGAGCTGGCCCAGTGGCTGCTCCACAGGCAAGCAAAGCCAGAGCTCTGCTTCTGAGACCGTGAGCTGCTTTTTATCAGAAACAAGCCATTAAAGACTCCCTAAGACACAGTGGTTCACTTCCACAAGGAGGGGAACTGATCCTCTTCTAACGGAGGCTTGGGGAAAACTGCCTTTCCGAGGCCTCCGTCCACTGCTCCGTGTTCAGACCCCTCGCCCCAGGCCCCCTGAGAGGAGGGGCTGCCCGTGGGAAGGAGGGCAGACAAAGCCACCAGGCCGGCCCCATCCAGTCCTGGGAACGGAGAGACAGGACCACAGGGAGGGGGTGGGAACAGCCGCTTTCCTCCTGGCACAGGCCGTGGAAAGTGGTGAAAATCCTAAAATAGGTCAAATCCCGCAGAGAATTTGGACAGACGTGTCTCGGGACCCAGATTCTCCAAAGAATGCAGACGTAGTGACGTGGGGAGCCTCACCCTGTGTGCGGCACCCTCAGGCCCCAGGCGGCACCCAGAGGCCTGAGCACCCCTGGGACCGAGAGCACTCAGGGCCAGGGCTTCCGCGGCTGGGCGGCCCATTTGGTACCCACGGCTGGGAACCCTCCGGAGCTCCAGAAGTGGGGAGGTGATAGGTGAGGGCTGAGGAGACCAGAACAGCTGACCCCCGCTGAGGTCGTCACATCATCTCTGGACCTCTCTGAGCCCCAACTTTCTCTCCTGTGAGGGTGCTGGTCGCTACACCTTGGGGCAGTGCGTGAAGACAGCAAACAGTCAAGGCACCACGTGCTGCACCGCCTGGAGCTCAGGGGCTTCACGTTGTCAGCAAAGGCCCACGGACCACGCTGCCGATGTTCCTTTTCCCTCAGACAGCTGCTCTGGGGCCCCGGCTGGCTGGCTGCCCTGCGCTGGGCGGGGTCTCCGAGGTGATGGCACAGAGCCCCCCGCTGTGCTGGTCTGCCGGTTCGGAGGGGCTTGAGCAGAGCAGAAGAAGCCTGTCCAAGCCCCAGCAGCTGACGGCTCAGATCGAGGTCCAGCACAGCACATCACACTGTGACGGGCCTGGTCCCTTACCCGCTGTGCAGACTGACATTCCCGTCAGCGGCTAACAGCCCAGGCCAGACCCCACATTCAGTACCCTCAGGCCTCGCTGGGCGCCCTGGTCTGTAGTTCTCCTAGGGGGTCGGTCAGATCTTGGCAGTAGGTAGTCTGAACTGGACACGAAGACCTGTCTAAGGGGGCCGTCTACCACACATGCCCCTCCTCTGCTGCTCTCCCCTCTGAGCAGTTCCCTCCTCCATCTGCATCTCCCAGGACAAGGGGGTCCTGGCACACCGTGGGCTGGCAGGACCTCTGTGCTGGGCTGGGTGGGCAGCTGGTCACCAGCGTGCTGCCGGCCCTGACCGTCCTGCCGCTGTCCCTGACCTGGCGCAGGAGACCGCCGAGCGCTGTGGGCAGCGCCCGAGTGCCAGGCTGGCCACGTCCCAGACGGACAGGTGGGCCCGTGGGCCTGCTCTGGGCCGGCACCCCAGCCCTCCCTTTCGGAGAGGAAGATGGGGAGGAGCCGGGGAGGAGGGTCATGGAGCAGGACTTCAGAGGCCCCCCTGCCTTTCCTATCAGGAAACACATCCTGTTAGTGTCTGGCTGCTGCGGCAGGCAGCTATTTGTTGCAGTTGGCTACGCCCTCCAGCTCACCAAAAACAGCCTCAAAAACAACCATTTCCTCTCTGCCGAGAGACAGAGGGAAAATGCACGCGTGCGCGCGCGCGCTCCCATAGACACACTCACACACACACACACACACACACACACACACACACACACACACTTCCCACAGCCGCTCGCTGCTCTCCAGGACCAGCCGTTTTGTGTTGGAGGCACCAGGCAGGGGCTCAGGCAGCACAGCCGCTGCTGAACCCGCGCTGCTCCCTGCGGCCCGCTCAGAGCCTGCCTCCCGCACGGCCGTGCTCGGGGCGCAGCCGGTTCTAAGGAGTGAGGCCGGCTGACAGCACGCCACCGCCCGTCTCCTCCCCAGTTACTCTCCGTTCTCCCGCGTGGGGGGCAAGAGGCCGCCCGCCTCCCCCGGCCTCAGCTTCCCAGGAAGACGGCGCACCCAGGACCCGGGGCGCTCGCTGGTGCCCTGCGTCCTGCTCGGGATGGGCCCCGCGGCCGCCTGCAGACCGGGTCTGTCCCTGCTCCAGGTGCAGGAAGGCGGGTGAGGAGGACCGTGAGGTGCGCTCACCTGCACCTGCCGCACGGCCCTTCCCGCCCCTCCGAGAATGAGCGGTGATGTCCTCTAGCCGCCCCTAGCCGCGTCTTGGTTCTCCCGGGCCACAGCAGCTGACCAGGACTGGGACTTCCTCCGCGAGCGGCCGGCACCAGCAGTCAGCGATGACTGCCCGGAGGCTGGTGGCCACGGCCGTGCTGGTGGCCCTGGTCTCTCTCATCCTCAACAATGTGGCGGCCTTCACCCCCAACTGGGTGTATCAGACGCTGGAGGACGGGCGCAAGCGGAGCGTGGGGCTCTGGAGGTCCTGCTGGCTGGTGGACAGGGCCCGGGGAGGGCCGAGCCCCGGGACCAGGCCCGGGCAGGCGGACGCAAGGGACTGCGAGGCCCTGGGCTGGGGCTCTGAGGCCGCAGGCTTCCAGGAGTCCAGAGGCACCGTCAAACGTAAGTGCTCACTTTTCTGTCTCCGTTTAGAGCGGGGAGGGCCCGCCAGCCCTGCGTGGCATGCAGACGACGTGGGTTGAGTGTTTGCTGACGGGTGAGGGGTGCTTTGGTCTGAGGGGCAGCACTGGCTCTTGGGGAACCGGGTGGGCCCCGAGCTCCATGCCCACCCTCCCCTGGCAAGCCACAGGCACACTTCAGTCCTACTCAGCTCGAGCCTGCCTCTGTCCTTCACCACAGAGTTCTCCGCACGGGCATACACTTGCTAAAGAACAAATGCATTAGCCAAACCAAAAAAAAAATACATTTTCCCCCTGGTGGAAATTAAGATTGTTAACAAGAAAAATAAACAAGAAGCTCAAGAACACATGGCTGAGTTCTGACTTCATTCCACAGCCGCCAGGGTGCTGAAGGTGGCAGGCAGCCCCGGGGAGAGCCCGGCCCTCTGCCCCTCCTCAGGTCGCAGGCCCCAGCTGGCCCCCAGCTGGCCCCGAGGGGCACTGGGTCTGTCACTGCTCGGGAAGCTGGGAACCTGGCTTTGAAAGCAGGATCAAGGTTCACCTACACAGTCATGGAGGCTGATGGGCAAAGTCTCCCAATGACCTAGCGGCTCTAACTTGCAGGTGGGGGTCCTCGGTTCTGAGGGCCGCGCATGTCTTTAAGGAAATGGGACACACACGAGACTGCAGCTGGGCCTTGGCTAGATGCTGTCAAGGGGGTCCCAAGTCCCCAAGCAATGCCAACAGGTGACGTGCCGGTGTGCGGCTGTCCCCAGCCGCAGTGGGCTCGGAACCCTGGCCTGGGAGGGAGACCGGGGTGGAGGATGTTCATAGACAAAAACCGGAGGCTGCAGGAAGCACGCGGCTCAGCCAAGGTTTCTGGGGGCATGTAACCCACCCTGTCTACTCAGACTCCCAACCACAGCCTGAGGGGTTGTCGGGTCGAAGGGTGGCTTCGGACACACAAGTAGGGAGCAAAACGTCTCTCTAACGGATCTGATGCACGAATGACCTCAGACTTCCCTCGGAGCTCTCAGAGCCCAGGGGCGTGTGGGGCACCGGACAGATGCAGGTGGACTGGGTGTCTGTAACTGGCTGGTCCAGATCGATCCTTCTGGTAGGGAACTGTCCTGAGGAGCAATGAGAGCCAGAGGCTCAGCATGGGAGGGGGAGCCCTGGGCCTCAAGGACTCTGCCCCAGCCCCCACGCTGACCAGGTGCCCCCCCCCCGTATGTCCATTCCCTCTGTCCCCAGGCTAAGGACTGGTCACCTCAGGCCAGGAGGACACACAGGAGTCCTCCTGACCACCACACAGCCAGCCACGCTGCGCTTCCCTCCTGCCCCGCTGTGTGTCTTGAGCATCCCCACTCACCCGCCCTGGTTGGCTGTCCTTCCCAGACCACCTGCTAAGCTCCCTCACCAACTTTCCCCCCCTGTTAATCCTCACCTGAGGGTATTTTTCCATTGATTTTTAGAGAGAGTGAAAGGGAAGGAGGGGGTAGAGAGAGGGGGAGAGAGAAAAACATCGATGTGAGAGACACACATCAACTGGCTGTCTCAGGCATGCATCCCAGGTACGTGCCCTTGACTGGGAATTGAACCTGTGACCTTCAGTATGCAGGCTGACACTTTAACCACCAAACCACACTGCCAGGACCTGACCAACTTTAAAAATATCCTCCCGCCATTGCTATGGTGCTTGTGGCAGCTACCCTTAATGGATCTCTGAGCATCCAATATTTATCCAGAACAAGGGAAATGTCTACAGAAGCTTCTCTTGAGCAACAATGAACTGAGCAAAGTGAGCCAACTTCACACCAGGTCCCTGTGATGTGAACAGGGAGCAGCGAGCCGGGACCCTGGCCCTGGGGGCCCGGAGCTGGGGTTCCTCGACTGCCTTAAATCGGGCGGGTGCCCAGTCTCATTAACTCTTGGGAAAAGCCCAGCCCACGCTGTGCCCACTCCCTGGCGGGGCACAGAGATGAGGCAGCAGCAGGGGGTCCTTGTGCACTGCCTGTTGCCTCTACACAAACACCTCCCACCAGCCAGCTGTCGCTCGGACAAATCATCTATTCCGTGACAGAGCGGTGGGGTCTGGGTTGCAGAGCTGACGTCTGGTGCACAGTTCGATCCTCAGTGCCCATCTAGGGACGCACATGTCCCTGGTCACACATCACTGGCCCTGCTTTGCCCAGAGAGCCGGGCTGCCCCAGGGATTCCAGACCTTGCAGCAGGCAGCCAGGGCAGCTGCTGGGGACAGCAGGAGGCTCTGGCCAGCTCTGAGCCAGAGGTCCTGGCGACACCCTCTGGCAAACATCTCGAGGAGCCATAACTCAACTTTGGTCAGGGATTGTGTGCTGCGGGGTATGCTGAGCAGAGCGGGCAGCGGCACCGGGGCCAGCCCAGCTCCTCCGCTGCCCCCAGGTACCCTGGGCCGGCCTTGAGGATGCTTCTGGCCAGGATGCAGCGATCAGGTGGCTTTTTCCTTGCTGTGAGGTTTGGGGGTGGGGGGTGTGAACATGGGAGACTTGAGGGCCCCCTTTGGCTCCCAAAGAGATCTCACAACCTAACTCCGGTGTCAGTCTTACTCTGGTCCTGTTCTCTTCATCATTTTTCATCTTTCTATATTCCATGCATCCTGCCAGGCACCTGACGCTCTTTCTCTGAAGCGAGATGCATCATGAATAAACGAAATTAAGTCCTGGACACATGCCCGGCCCATAGGTGATGGGTGGGGGCCTGAGTCTCCCTGGAATGGAGGTGGACGGGGTGTGGGCCACATGCTGCCGGCCGATGACATCCGTGCACATTCACATTGGGCTCCTTCACATTCAGGCCCTGGCTCTGGCTGGTGTGGCTCCTTTGGCTGAGCATCGTCCCGTCCACCAGGAGGTTGCTGGTTCGATTCCCAGTTCGGGCACATGCCTGGGTTTCAGGCTTGATCCCTGTGGTGGTGGTGGTGGTGGTGGTGGTGGTGGGAAGTGCAGGAGGCAGCTGAGCAATGTTTCGTTCTCACATCAGTGTTTCTCTCTGTCTCTCTCCCTTCCATTCTCTCTAAAATATATAAAAACATATTGAAAAAATTTCAGGTACTGCTGCCCAGGCTATGCACACGGGCAGTGCTGGGACCTGGAAAACGCCTGGGCGTGGTGGATGCTGGCCTCAGAGAGGCATCTCCTCAGGCGCAGGGCCAGTCTCTGAGCGCCAGGTCCCATCCTTACATTCTCTGGGCGGCTGCAGTATGGGTCTGCGAGGACTTGGGCAGGGCCTAGGCGGCGACTTGTGAGCTTGGAGACCCACAATGGAGCCACTGCCGGGTGTGCAGCACAGTGCTGTGCTCACAGAGCTGCTAGGAAGGACGAAGCTGGATGCCCAGCGGGCAGGGCAGCAGGTGGGACCCGGGAGGGATTGGCCAGGGTCCCCGGCGCTGTGCCCTGGCTCCCGGGAGCCGCAGTCACGTGGTCTCTGCACCAACACGTGCTCCCCTGGTGCTCGTGTCCACCCCAGGCCACTCCCCTCCTCAGCCGGCAGTTCATTCACATCTTTCCTCACCTGCAAGGCTGAGCTTGGGAAACCGGACGGGCTTCTCTGGGTCTGGCTGTTAACCTCCGTCGTGTGTAACAGCCTCATCTATGAGGTCACTTCCACCCCCTAAGTTCTACATCTTTTAGAGAAGCAGAGCCCGTGTACAGTCATAGAAACGGTTGCCTCTCTCCACCCCGCGCCTGCTCTTCCTCCCAGCCCGGACCCACCGCCATGCCAGGCCTGGCCCTGCTGGCACCCAGAGCCCCCCAACTTCGCCATGCCCTGCCTCTGGCCCTGGGAAGGGTCAGAGAGGAGTGTCAGGGCTTACAGCGATGGCTGTTGTTTCTATGGTTACTCTAAAGCAGTGGTCGGCAAACTCATTAGTCAACAGAGCCCAATATCAACTGCACAACGATTGAAATTTGAGAGCCAAATTTTTTAAACTTAAACTTCTTCTAATGCCACTTCTTCAAAATAGACTCATCCAGGCCGTGGTATTTTGTGGAAGAGCCACACTCAAGGGGCCAAAGAGCCGCATGTGGCTCGCAAGCTGCAGTTTGCCGACCAGGGGTCTAAAGGATACAGACTGTGAGCTCGGTTACGGGGAAGTACAGCTCGCTTGGGTGGGGGCTGTGCCTGCGAGAAAAGTGACTGAGAGAGCAGGACCCACAGCGCTCAGGAAGGCCAAAGGCTTAATTTGGTGGTGACTGTCATGCATCTAGTGCCATGTTCTCTCTCTCTCTCTCTCTTTCTCTCTCTCTCCCCCCACCCCCCTTTCCTGGCACTTGGCCCTCGGCTCTGGGATCGAAGCTGCTCTTACTTCCCAGGAGCGGGGCCTCTGCTACTGTCCTCTGGCATCCATCCTGGCCCCAGAGCCAGTGTGCCACCCCCAGGCTGGAACGGGCCCTGGGAGGAGGCCTGGGACTGGGGAAGGGGGAAGTCCTTCAGGCTGAGAGTGACAGATGGATGGCAAGAAGGAAGCAGCTGAGACACAATGGGGAGGAGGGGCGCTCCCTCCATGGCGGGAAGTGGCACCGCACCTCCATGCGTTTCGACTCTGGCTGCAAGAGAGAGCCCTCCCGGCCTGGCATGGGGGTGGGTGAGGAGGGAGACCAGGAGGCTGGCAGACCTCACTTGGCTCTGTGATGGCCGCCGTGACTGTCCAGAAGGGCCGCAGGGAAGGGACCCGATGCCCCTGCCTGTCCTCTGCGGTTCCCCCCGCAGCACTGCTCCGTGCTCCCTCTGCCCTGTGCGCCCGTCCCTTGCACCTCACTCCTGGACTGGGGGCGGGTGGGGAGCAGAGTACACGGAGCCTGAGTTGGGGGGCAGAGGGAGATCAGTGAGGCTGCAGTGCAGACAGAGGGATGCGCCCCAGAAGGAGAGAGACCCAGCCTGGGCCCCCGCCTGCACTGACCGCCTGCCTTCTTTCCTCTCGCCCCTCCAGTGCAATTCGACATGATGCGAGCCTGCAACCTGGTTGCCACGGTGGCCCTCGCTGCGGGCCAGCTCACCTTCATCCTGGGGCTGACGGGCCTGCCCCTGATGTCGCCGGACTCCCAGTGCTGGGAGGAGGCCATGGCCGCTGCATTCCAGCTGGCGAGTAAGTACCCCCACGCCCCGAGGGGCAATCCAGCGGCAGCTTCTGTTGGGGCTGGAAGGCCCATTGTGGCCTCCTAATGCCAGGCAACCCGCTGGGCCACCCTCCTGCCCACTCGTCCCCGTGGGCAGGAGCAAACGGGAACACGCACGGGGGGTGGGAGCGCAGGATCCGAGCGGCAGTGGTTTTGTATCTCTAGCGTGGCCCTCGGCCCTTTTCCATTCTGAGACAAGGTGCTGACTGGGATGATGTGCTGTCTCCCAAAGTCCGGCATCTAGCATCTTCTCTGCCCCCGAGGCCTGTGTGGCTGTGGCCCGGGTTCACGCCCTCCAGAGAGGGTGCAGAGCCTGCCCTGGGCAGGGGGCGAGTGCCATCCGAGCCTAGGCCTGGCAGGGGAGGCAGCTGGAGCAGGGCCGGGGGAGTGAGCCTCTGGAACAGCTGGGAAGCCCCCGCAGCCCCTGGGGGTGGCTGTCGGTGACCGGCTGGGCCTGAGCACCCGTGTGGCCTGGGGGGGTGAGTGCCGGTGTAAGTGATGGAATTGCTCCGAGGTCACATGGTGGCCGTGGAGGCAGCGCGAGGGGCTGCTCTGCTGGTGTCTCTCGACCTCCGCTCCTTCTTGCCGGCTCGGGGTTAGCCACCGCGGAAACCTGGATGCTCAGGCTTTCCACTACCCACTGGGGGAGAGTTCGGCCCGTGGTCCCAGGGGGCAGGCTGACGAAGTGGCTGACGTGCTTGGCGGAGAACTGGTCCCGGTGTGGAAGGTGCAGTTCCAATGAGCCCGGCAGAAGAAACGCCGGGAAGTCAGAGTGAATCATTCTAGGAATAATGGGTCCCAGCCCTCATCCTTCCAGCCCGAGGCTGAGGTGTTCTGGGCTGGGAAGCGCCTGGGTGTGACTGGAAGGGCCTCCGCCCGCCCGCGGATGGCAGGCGGTGTGGTCCCGAGCAGGCCACCTCCCCGGGGCTGGACGCAGCAGGGGCCGGGGCGGGCCGACCAGAGGGGAGCACAGGGTTGGTGTGAAGGGGACCGGACTGCATCCTGGCTCCATCACTTATTATCCACGTGAGCCAATCCACACTTCGGTTCACCCAGCTGCAGAGCAGGGAGGAAGTCTGCCCCCCACTGGACTGACTCTGAGAATTCCTGAGGCGGGAGGAGGCTCGCCGAGCACCCTGCCTCCCCCTCCTCTGTGGCTGTGGGGGGAAACCCCGCATTCCAAGTGACTGAGGAAAAGTACCCATTTGCCCTCTGCTGACCCGGGGCTGTGAAACAGAACCGGTTTCTCGAATCAGCCATCAGCCGGTAGCTATCAAGTGGGACTATCTGACATTCCATCCCTTCTAGAAGGAAGTGGAAGATTTTGAGAGACGTGATTGGAAAAGCTAGATTAAAAACAGACATTTTGGTGGCGTGGAGGAAATGAAAGTAACATTTCCTGATCTGAAAATAACTCTTAGCAGGATAATCAAATCACTCAATTGCAGTGTTTCTCAAGAATTTCTTTGAGACATGTATTTAGAGATATTCGGAGAAATACTGCGGGTTTGGTGTGAAACTGACATCTTACTTCCTGCAAACTCTTATTTTAGAACAAGGCAGTGTTATTTACAAATAACATTTTTTTAAAAATTCGAAGGGCGGGGGAAGCCCCGTGAACTAAAACCGAGTTGTCCTGCGGCGGCCCTGGTGGGGGCGGGGAGCACGCGCTCCTCTCCGGAGTGTTTCCAGGCCAGCACGGCCGCTGGAAAGGTCGGACCGGGCTCTACTGACAAAGCCAGGCGGAGGCTGACGGAAAAAGCCAGGAGCGGCGAGCGGCAGCCCGCAGTGTCCCTCTCGCCTCCCCAGGCGGCCAGCCTCTCCCCTTGGTGTCTGCGCGGTACTCCCAGCAGGTCTGTTTTGCCCAAAAAGGAAATGCATTTGGCCCTGTTTAGACGTGTTTCATTGACAAACAGTACAGAATGCAGCAATGGGCCTTTCTTCTATCATGCTGCTAATTTTAGAGTTAGGTTTTTTCCTGTGCTCCGGTCTGTTTTAAACAGCCAGGGAGAGACTGAAGGGCGCCAGGATATCCTGTCCCAGGAGGGGGAAATGCCTGCTAGTACCTGTTACGCAAGCCAACCTTGAGTCCCCAGTGCCCGGGCCAGAGGGTGGGCAGGGGAGGGCCGAGGAAGGGAAAGCACATGGCGAAACGGGGGGCCGGGCACAGCTGGGGCCGGGCAGAGGCGGCACATGCTGCCAGCCGGGCGCCCTGGCCCTGCCTCCCGAGATGGGTATCTGCCCACTTGCTCATTCATTCCCAGTAGCTTCTGGGCACAACCGACACTCACACGGTGCCTGGCCTGGCTCTGTGCGAGGACAGTCTCAGCCCCTCAGAGCTGCGGCTCCAAAGGGCCAGGTCGCATTGGGGACCCGACAAAATGGCCATTTTCATGGATCAAAACCTATGAAATATCAGCCATTTCACCACAGCAGTTTGCTCTATCACGTTCAGGCCACCGCATACAAGTGTCTACTTTCTTTGCAGCATTTTCCAAGAGTAATTTTAATTTACCTTAAAGGTGAAAAAAATTTCCTTTCTGCCCCTTATTCCATCCTCACCCCATAAGCTGAATGTGCTGTGAAAAGCTGCATTTTCCCTGGGGAAAGCACTCTGCATGTTAGACACGAGCCTCGGCCCCACGGGCTGTCTAAGAGCCGCTGGAAGCCGGGGGCAGGAGAGGGTGCGTCAGCACGGAGGGGCTTTGCACTGTCCCGGCCACTCCCTGCCCCCAGCTCTTCCTGTTATAACCAGTGCATGGCAGACGCCAACGGTCAGGCTTCCCTCTCTTTCTCCTGCCACTCAGCCTGCTGGTGACCCCACTTCAGAGCGAGAGCCCTCTCTGGAGGCCACGAGCAGCGAGGCTGCGACCACGTGCCCCTCGTGTTCTGACGCCAGAGGCTCCTGCAGGGGGAGGGCCGTGGGCCATCCCAGCCCCCGAGCCAGCAGCTGCCATGCTTGGGCCTGGCCTTGAGGGCCTCACACAGGCACGAGCTCCGATCGGACTCACTGTAACACCTTCCTTTCTCCGTGACCCTCCTGGCTCCTCCTCTTGCTGCTGCTCCTCTGTTTCTTCGTGTCTGTGGCCTCACTGATGTATGCAGAAAGGCAGTCAGAGCAGGGAAAGCAGCGCCGAATTTGGGGGGGAGGTCAGAGGGCGCCACCACGAGAGGTGGACGGCCTTTCCCGGACCCCGACAAGCGCAGATGCGGACCACTGTGCCGGCTCCTGGAGGAGGAAGTGAAACCGGGGCGCAGGCTGCAGCTGAGCTGTGGGCTCGGGCTCGGAGAACAGTGGCTTTCCCAGGCGTGTGGGGAGAGTGGGCACGAGCAGGCGCCTGGCTCTGGGGGCGGCGCTGACCGCAGGCCTGCAGACCCTCTTCAGTTGTGGTTGCTGCTGTCGTCACTCTGACTTTCCACTGTGGCCCTGGACACCGCCATTCTGAGACGCTCAGTCCCCAGACAGCCTCCGCCTGAGCTCGCCTCAAGAGCCGGAGCCCCCCAGTGCGCCCCCAGCCCATGCCACGGCAGACTGTCCGGGGCAGAATGCTGCGGGGGGGAGGGGGGAAGCTTGGAAGTTTTCTAAGTGTGACCTCCTGCAGGGGCCCTCACTGTGGGCTAGCAGGGCTGACTACCGCGTATGGCCCTCGGCTGGCACTTTTAGGTGGGACAAACGATCTGGCTGCTACCCAGGGCTCTGTACTTGGGTCAGGTTGCGTCTATGAAGGGTGACTCCTTGGCGCCCGCTGAGCCTCGGGGGCAGTGCCCTGTGTACCGGAGTCCCAGCCTGAGAGCCTGTGGCCGCACGTGCTCCATCAGGCTGGAAGCATAGCGTGTCCCTCACGGCTCACCACCCTTCGTCAGTGCCTGCTGGTGCTCTCCCTAGGGTGGAGGACTGCACCCCACTACTGACAGCCCTGGGCTAGTAGGCTGTCCCCCTCGTCTTGGGAGCCAATGTCTTGCCTGATGACAAGATGGGGCCATGCAATGGGGGTCCCCACGACCAGGCTTCTCATGTACTCCCTCCCTCAGCCCTCCTCTCTCACCCCCACTGCTCATCAAAGCCTGAACATATGCCACCTCCGATCCATTTTGGAAGATGCCAGTATATACGTGAAAAAATTCCCTAGTGCTGCCGCATCAAGGACCCTAGCAATGGTGTCCCGGGCTGCACCCCTCCATGCCTGTGACACCCAATGTCCCAAAGCGGGCTTTCCCCAAGCCATGTGCCCTTACACAGGGCCACAGGGCTGCCAGCCACACATTCCCCGCCCTGTTTCTTCTGAAGCACGTGGCTGACCTCTCAGGCATCCGTGGACTTCTTATCCTAATATTCGGTATTATTCCTAGTTTATGATTTATCCACTCTCATCATACTAACCCTCACCCTCCATCTCTGCGGAAGTTTCAGTCTGGCCTCCTTGTCAATCATGTGAGCGGCCCTGGACCTTCCTCTAACTTACAGTTTTCCTCAAAGTACAATAACCACAACAAAACGATGCAGGTCAAGTACAAACGGTGTCCCGTGCTGCACCCACCCATCTTTGCGGAGGCCAACGGCTCAGGTCTCATTCTGAACTGCCTTCGTAGCGGCCCTGGGCTCTCCTTGGGACATCCCCCCAAATTCCTCAGCTCCTCTATGGGGCTGCCCAGCAGGCCAAGCCCTAGTGCTTCTCTCTCAAAGACGGGACCAGCACTTGTCTATCTCTGGCCACTTGCACCCAATTTCCTAAGACTGGCACTGGAGAGAGTTTGGTGTCACCTGCAAACTGAGCTCTCCCCTGCACATGCGCGCTGCCGCCGGGATGTCAGTCCTCCCATGACCACCGCCGGCGCCAGGCTCGGGGCTGCGCTCCTTCTCTGGCCTCGGCCAGTCCCCTCCTCGAGAGCGTAAGCAGAATGACTAAGAGAGGGGTTTACTGAGGAACCCGGTCAAAAGCCGCTTTAAAAGCCTCACGTGGACTCGTCTGCTGGCTTCCTCTTTCCATTTCTGGAAATCATTAGGGTTTTTCTCCCGATGGCAAAACCTATAAACACACAAGGAGCCACTGACCCCCGCCCCTGAGAATGCTGATTTTCTCAGTCCTCTGAGGCCAGTCGAGGTGATAAGTGGTAATTGTCTTGGCATCTCAGGAGTGAGGGGTATTCTGCTGATTTCTTAGGCTCAGGGACTTCTCAGAGGACTAGGCGAGGTTTTGTGTTTTACAATACACAGGTGTGTTGCTTGGTCTGGATAATTTTCTGTCTTCTGCATCTGTGTCCCATGCCCCAGCCTATATCCCCACTGCACCTCTCATTTCTTCCTTCTCCCTTTTCTCACCGCTGCTCCGAGCCCGGCTCCTACCGGATGTGTCTGATTGTATCAATCGTACCATCTTCAGTCTGTCCTTTCTCCAGAACCCGTCCCCTAGGGAGGAACACTGGACAGCCACTGTTTTCCTGCTCACAGTGTAGGAAGATCCCAGCCACAGCTGTGCCTTGAGTGGATCCATTAACTGGCTAGTTTGTTCTGCAAATATTCTCTCTGGAAGCCTCAGCCAGAGCTGCTCATTCAGCGGCCGTGCATGCGGAGGCAGGTGTGCGGGGCGGAGCTCCGGGGTCAGCCCCACGGCTTCCACTGTGCCACCTGCGTGTGCTGACAGTCACCCCAAAGGAAGGCCCCGTGACAGACACGGCCGCCCTAGGAAGCGCGCAGGAAGGAAGAGAAAGGAAAGGGCGCTCTGCAGGCTGAGCTGTGAATCACTCTGCCCGCTGGGAGGCCGGCTCACAGGAAGGGGCTGCTGCCTCTGCAAACAGAAACCCATGCGGATGGAACCGGCTCCAGGAGCAGAATTTGGTGTGTTTGCTAAAACTCTCCCCTCTGGTCTGTTTCTGGACAAACAGTAACCTCACCGCCAAGTCTTTCCAGGGACAACTCTGAAGAGAGGGGGATCTATTCAGGCTGCAACAGAAATGGAAAATCTGAGGTTGACTAGCAAGCCCCATACCTAGCTCAACACCATGCCCCCCTCAGCCAGAGCGCTCTATGGAAGCAAAAGGCTAGTGTGATTTCAGAACCGTCTGTACAGGCGGTTCCCGGTGTCTGGGCTGAGGCTGGCGGCGCACAGGGAGCCCACAGGCTCTGCCTTTCCGTGCCTCTGTGATTTTTACTGCTGACACGTGGCACCCACAGAAGACCCCACGCTGCCTGTGTCGCTCAGTGCCCACAGCCCCGTGGCTCGGGCAGGGTGGGCGATTGTTAACCCTGGGCCCAGCGGACACTGTCTAGCAGCTGTCCCTGGCGAGTGTCCCGGCACCGGCCCTGCCACGCAGCTGCCGTGGGGCCCAGGCGCTCCCCGCAGCATGCCCCCCCCCCCGTGCCCACTGTTCCAGAAGGTTCTCTGCACCTTCCTGGTGCAGAGGAGGGTTTTTCTAAATGTGTTTTGTTTTTTTTTAATGTGAGGGAAGCAAACCCCTACTCTGACTACATGCTGAACTAAAACAATGCAAAAGCCAACACTGATCTTTACACAGAGTAAGTCATGTAAATGTAATAACGCTTCCTTTCTACTTCACCTCTGAGGGACACCCGCTGGGAGGTGAGACGCCCACTCCTGTGCTGGAAGCAGCCTGTGCTGCTCACGGCTGACTTTCCAGACAATTGATGAGATAGGAGGGGGCACCGCTCGTCCATTTCACTCTGCACTGACGCCATTTGTCAGGCTGGGCACTGCCCCTGCCCTGCCATCTTTATCACTTTCCTGACGGTGTTTTCAGGGTGAGGTGGCAAAACCCAGGGTGTCTGTGAACAGGTGAATTTACACTTCTTTTTTCTTTTGTTAATCCCCACCCGAGGATATTCCATTGACTTACTTTGCTTGCCTCCTACACATGCCCCAACCAGGGCTAGGGACTGAACTGGCAGCCCAGGTATGTGCCCTTGACTGGGAATTGAGCCAGTGACCTTGTGGTGCGTGGGCTCTAACCACTGAACCAAGGCAAACAGACACTTCTTGAATAAGTTATCCATACCCTGAACGTTCTTTCATCTTGTAATGGGAAAAACAGACACACTCTGAAACCGCAGTCTGTGTACCTTGTAGGCAACAGAGCTAAACATAGAGAGGAAATAATAAACGGATTCCAATGGTTACAAAATCACAGCCTAGCCCAGCCGGGTGTGGCTCAATGGTTGAGTGTCAACCCAGGAACCAAGAGGTCACTGGTTCGATTCCCGGTCAGGGCACATGCCTGGGTTGTGGGCTCAATCCACAATAGGAGGCAGCCGATCAATGATTCTCTCTCATCATTGATGTTTCTCTCCCTTTCCCTTTCTCTCTGAAATCCAAAAATTTTTTTTTTTTTAAATCACAGCCTACCTTACTTTCAAAACACAATAGTGATCTTAAGAAAAGAAGTGACAGTACAGTTGAGTAGCCCTGAGCTGTGGGCACAGGACAGCATCCGAGTCTTGCCACTGCTGGGACGGTGCCTTGGCCCTGCCCGGGGTTAGAAGTCAGGGGCCGCTCTGCCCCCACAGTCTGTGGAGTGTTCCGTGAGTGAATATCTTCACCACTGGGCGCTCAGAGTGCTTTCTCCACATGCTATGCTGGTCCCCTGTGTCACAGGCCGCTCCCCGGGAGGGCTTGCCCAGCCGCCATCCCTGCTCACTGGCAGAGCTGCGCCCTCACTCCCACCGCGTGTTCGGTCTCTTTCACAGGGCAGGCCACGCTATAGTGACTAATTTCATCTTTATCGCCCCCAGAAGAATGCCAGGTTCCCAAGGACAAGTCTCTGAGCCTTAGCACCCCCTGCCTGCCCCACGCACACAGGAGTGGAATCTCAGTAGGTCTGCCGACCACACCGTGCGGTAACCACTGCCAGGTGCCAGCCCGGCAGCCGGGCTCCACGCTCAGCGACATCTACTCAACTGTGGGGACCGGGGTCCTGTCCCTCTGACAGGCTGTAGTCACCAAGAGGCTCAGAAGAGCCTCCAGTCAAGATGGCAAAGTTAGTTACAATTGCAACTGTTTCTTAATAATAAATTAATGTAGTAAAACAAACGAGAAAAAGAAGCTTAGAGGAAGCTGCTATTCATCACGTCTTCCTCCCCAGTGACCACACTTCTAGTACATTCTACTCTGCATTAGGGGATCTCCTTGGATTTGTCTCAGAATGGGTGACTCTCTGAGAGGCTGAGATCAATAGTGGGCCGCACTCCAGCTGCAGGGACAACAGCTGGAGGAGGCACCGTGCTGTGAGCTTACGCGGAGTGCTGAGGGGCCCGGGACCTGGTGACAGAAGGCAGCCCTCTCGTCAGGGCTCTTGAAACACAGGGATGGCAGCACCAGGAAAGGCCTGGAGGTAGAACTTGGCATCACAGAGGCAGGGGAGGCACCAGTGTGGCTGCAGAGAGAGTGACAGAGACGGGGCGGCCTCAAGAGAAGGGGAGGAGGTTTGAGGCGGGGCCGGGCCAGGCTGAGGTATGTCCTAGGGCAGCGGCTGCCACAGGGCATTTGTGCGTGGGGGGCACGTGATGCGTGTCTTCCAGAGCTGACGGTGCGCTTGGAGGAGAAGCGTGCATTAGTATTAGCATCTGCTTCAGAACCGGCTGTGGAAAGGTGAAAGCAGAGGCGGACTGCCAGTGTCATGACGGACTGTAGGAAGTGCTTGTTAATGAAAGAATCTAAAATTAGGTGCACTTCTAAGATATTCTAAATGGTTTATTGTGAACTGTGTACGCAAAGAACTCAGTGAAACATGTGTGCCTGGTAAAGACATGAGGAGGCGAATGCTGAGAAGCCATGGGTATCCGCCTCTCTCCCGGGAGGTAACTGCTGCCTGTACTGTGTCAGCCACTCCCTGTGTTTTTTAAATTCTCACCCAAGGGTATTTTTATTGTTTTTAATAGAAAGAGAGAGAGAGAGAGAGAGAGAGAGAGAGAGAGAAACATCCATCAGTGGCCTCCCATACATGCCCCAACCAGGGTTCAAACCTGCAACCTAGGCATGTGCCCTGACTGGGAACTGAATCTGTAACCTTTTGGCGTACGAGATGATGCTCCAACTGACTGAGCCACCCGGCCAGGGCTCCCTGGTTTTTTATACTTTCATTCCCTCTTCAGGTTTTCTTAAAAGGCAGCCTGGTGGCTGAGCCTGTGAGAACCACACACAAAGCGCACGTGTGAGAGCTGTGTCTCCGGGACGTCCTCTCGGCACCACGTTCTGCGCCCCCAGCGCAGCGGGCTCCCTTTCCCGTCCGGCTGCCCGGGTCGCTGTGTCCGTGGACACGAGTTTCAGACCCTGCACATTTGGGGCACAGTTGTTTCCTGGGTGAGCAGCAGTTTCACTCTGGCCTAACCCCAGGACGGGAACTGCAGATCCTAAGGCAACCCCATGCTGCCCTGCGCTCCCGCTCAGTGAGGGTGGGACCCCGCTGCTCGAACCTGGGCCGCACTGTGTTCCCCCCCTTTCTGATCCTGCCCATCTGGGAGTGAGCACCTTTCACTCCTTTCTGGAGCAGGGTCACCTCTTTCAATCCAGCTCTCATACTTCACGCGTCTCCACTGAAAGATCTGGAACAGGGGTCTTCAAACTACGGCCCGCGGGCCACATGCGGCCCGCAGAGGAGTCTGATCCGGCCCGCCAGGTTTTTTGGGCAGTGAGCGCAGCCGAAATGTTACAGTAGGAATTAGTAGTTCATATAGTCCGGCCCTCCAGCTCTCTGAGGGACTGTGATCTGGCCCCCACTTTAAAAAGTTTGAGGACCCCTGATCTGGAAGGTAATTCTAGGTCCTCTCTCTGTGTTCCTCAGTGATGTGAACCAGCCTCAAGACAGGTTACTGAGCTGGGAGAGCGGGCTGCCCTGGAGGCCAGAGAGGCCCAATTCTCTCTCACTGTTCTGTTAGGACCAATGATGCTGTACAACTGCAGCCGAAGCCACGTGACAGGTTTTTAAAATATTCTTATAACACACCCAACACAAAAAGAAGCTTAGTTTAAGTAGAGAGAAACAGCCAACCAGCATGGCTCAGTGGTTGGGCATTGACCTATGAACTAGGAGGTCATGGTTCGATTCCTGGTCAGGGCACATGCCTGGGTTGCAGGCTTGAACTCCAATAGGGGGTTTGCAGGAGGCAGCTGATCAATGATTCTATGTCATCATTGATATTTCTATCTCTCTCTCCCTCTCCCTTCCTCTCTAAAATAATATATATATATATATATATATATATATATATATATATATATATATATTTAAAAATAATCCTAGGTAGTTTTGCTCAGCCGGCAGACTGAAGGGTCCCGGGTTTGATTCTGATCAAGGGCACATGCCTGGGTTGCAGGCTCGATCCCTCCTGGGGGGCGTGCAGGGGGCAGCCTATCAATTAATTTCTCTCATCATTGATATTTCTATCTCTCACTCTCTCCCCCTACCTCTCTGAAATCAATAAAAAAATTAAAAAGAATTCTTTTAAGATAAATAAATAAATAACCAGAAACGGGCTTCAATCACAGCAGAGGGTAAGTGTCAGTGTCCCCCCTCAGGGTGTGTGACTGACGCAAACCACACTGCCCTCTGGGTAAATTCCTTCTGGTGGAGTTATTACCTTCTGGTAAATTCCTTCAGTGCTGCCCTCCCCGAGGGCTCCCCAGAGCCTTGCTGGGGGCCCCCTCCAGTCAAGGACTTGCTCCTCTCCTCTCAGACGTAAGCAGGGTCCTAACTCCCTCTCCCAAAGCTCCCATCATGCCCATCCTTCTGAGTCTTGTTGAAACCAGGCATAACAAGCTCCCTTGGGTGATAAAAAATGCCCAAAGACAGTAAAAATGAGGAGGACACATAAAGCATTTTCATTCTCATAACGCGAAAACAGGCTGCAGTTCCTGTCCGCACTAACGCTAAACTCGGTGCCATTAAATCGTGGGCAGAGGATGCACCCTTCCCTGGGAGAGAGAAATGACAGGGGTTTTTTTTGTCAGTGTGCATGACAAACAGAATTATTTTTAACAGAAAGGAAGTATCCAGAAGCTTTCCATGTATAAAAAGCTCCACAGAGTACTATAGAGAATTACAATAGCGATTAGTCACTGTCACCATTGTTTAGGGCACAAATGAGGTAGGTGAATGTTTAATTCATACGTTCTAGAAGGTACGTGATGATGAGACCATATGCTTGTTTTTAGAAAATTCAAGCCTGTCCCCCGCACCACACCCCAGCACTAACGTGTACCCTAGTTGGTAGGACCATTAGCTGGCATCGGGGCCGCTCTCTGCTCCGGCCACACTGGGTGTGCATGACGCGGTTTCCTGAGGAAAGCAGGGGAGGCCGTGGGGCAGGACGAGCAGGAACACACGTATGGATGTCACAGTGCAGGGCAGGCAGGGACCATAGCAACAGCAGCCTGGCCAGAGCATAGGGCAGGGAATGTGGACGGGCCTGGGCGGGGCCAGAGTCCCATCTGGACATGCTGGGTTACAGAGAACCTATGTCTTTGTCAGGCATTTTGGTTCCTCGGCCAGCCCATCAGAGGGTGGGGTGCTGGGGGAGAAGATGGGGCTCCCCCGGCCTCCCAGGGCTCTGCTTCTGCTTCTGTCCTCACTCTTGCTAGCCATGGCTCCGCTCAACCCTCCGGCCCCCTTCTATAATAGTTTTCTCTGCCTCATTTAGCTCCTCCCAGCTGAGAAGTGTGACCATCTCAGGGACAGGAAGGGACAGGACCAGCTTCCTGACAGCAGAGCAGTGGCCTCTCCCCCATCCCAGTGGTCGGGGTTTCTAGCCTGGATTCAGAGCTGAACTCCGCTACAGCAGTGTTCTGGGTGAAAATCCTGGCTTTCCTATTGCAAGAATTAATAAAATCAAGTCTCTGGAGCGCCTTAAAGATAAAATTATTAAAGCAACGATGCTTTATTACCGTAGCTATGAACTAAATGTGAACAAGTTTGGCCTGGCTGGTGTGGCTCAGTGATTAAGTGTCGACCGATGAACCAGGAGATTTCGGTTAGATTCCTGGTTAGGGCACATGCCAGGGTTGCGGGCTTGGTCTCCAGTGGGGGGGGTAGGAGGCAGCCGGTCAATGATTCTCTCTCATCAATGATGTTTCTCTCTCTCTCTCTCCCTTCCTCTCTGAAATAAATAAAAAAAAAATATATTTTTAAAAAATACTACATGAAACAAACAAACTAAAAAATAAATATGAACCAGACTGTGGGAACTGCCATCAGTGGAAGACTGGCCATGGTCCCAGCACAGCCCCCTCCCCTTCTAAACAAATGCAACCGGCGTGGGGGGGTGGGCAGGGGGATAATGGGCGAGAGGGAAATTCTAGAACCAGCTGCATCTATTTAGAAGTAAGAGGAGAAGCCAAACACGCCAGCAGGAGACTCGGACACATCTCCGATCTCAGCTCTTGCCCTCTGCCTAAGCATGCAGGCTCTAGGCCACCTGGAGTTCTGAAGGAAAGTCTCTATTTCCTTTAGAAGCAAATGCTAAGAACAAGAAAAGGCCTAGGAACAGGAATTCAGACCACCTTAAACACCAATCCGAGTTGTTACTAAGTGGGATTTAGAAAAACTGTTTGCTTTCACTTCGAACCGGGTTTGTTTGGAGTGAGGGACAGTGCGTGTCAGTGCCCCCTTCACGGGGCGGTGGGCTCCGGAAGCAGCCTGAGCCCTGGAGGGTCCAGGAAGCACACATGGCCAGACTGCTTTCTCTAAGCCCCGAGCAAGGATCCGGCGCAGGGCTTAGCGGGCGCACACTGCACCGCCAACCCCCAGCTACAGACGCAAAGGCCATAACAACCCACATGGGCCCGTGCAGGGCACCTCCGCCCCAGAGGCTCCTCTCCCGCCCCGGGCGCGCAGAGGGCAGGGCAGAGAAAGGCTTTCCCAACACCTCTCTCTCTCTTACAGGTTTCATCCTGGTCATTGGGCTCGTGACGTTCTACAGGATCGGCCCGTACACCAGCCTGTCCTGGTCCTGCTACCTGAACATCGGCGCCTGCCTCCTGGCCACCCTGGCCGCCGCCATGCTCATCTGGAACATTCTTCACAGGAGAGAGGACTGCATGGCGCCCCGCGTGATCGTCATCAGCCGCTCCCTGACGGCCCGGTTTCGCCGCGGGCTGGACAACGACTACGTGGAGTCGCCGTGCTGACGGGTGCCAGGGAGGGGCCCTGCCCCGCACTGGACCAGTGTCCACTGTAATGGAACAGTCTGGAAACCAAGGGGCCGCCTGCGTGGAGGCGGCGATTCCTATGGTTTCTCCTATATGCATATGTACGATACACAGGTATGTTTACTATGTTTATATAAATATATGATCATATATCGTCTGTGCCAGCCTCCCCCCGACCCACTCACAGCCTGGCTTCACGCGCACGCACGTCGCAAGGCGACCGGCCCGAGACGCACGTGAGGGGCGCAGGGCCCTGGTCCGGGGTTAATTTATTCTGTGCCCGCTCGGACGGGCATGGGCAGCCACCCTTTCTTCAGAACACCCCGGGAGATATTCCAGAAGTGGCTGTATTTTCCTCGAGGGGCTCAGAATCTATAATCAGATGGTTACGGCTTTAGGACGAGAAGGAGTTAGTAGTGTCTGTCTGTGCCTGATTATTTTTCTAAGTTAAAATAAAACGGAAACCTCTTACCACTGTCTAAAATGTGTGTTGTATCTCCTTACACCGCCACGTGGTAAAAGGAATTTGGTCTATTTTATGTGTTTTTTGTGGGTTAGCCGTAAGAGAAGGGTTGAGGCATTTTTAAAGATCTGGTGGGAGTGAAACCTCGGGTTACTCATGTCCTTATTCTCGTTTCTGGTCAACCGAGCCTCAGACGCCCACGCTCCCTCAGCCTCTGCATGCCGTGGCCATGCGCTGGCAGATCCACAATGAGTGGAGCAGGACGGGAAAGTCTATTCCTTGCAGGGGTCCTCAAGCTTTTTAAAGTGGGGGCCAGATCACGGTCCCTCAGAGAGCTGGAGGGCCGGACTATATGAACTACTAATCCCTACTGTAACACCTTGGCTGCGCTCACTGCCCAAAAAACCTGGCGGGCAGGATCAGACTCCCCTGGGGCTGCATGTGGCCCGCGGGCCGTAGTTTGAAGACCCCTGGTTTAAAGAAATTCAGAGAGAGGCCCACTTCCCCCACATAAAACCATTGGCCTCTCCTCAGTCAAACACTTGGCGGGCGACACCTTCACGATGCGACACGAATTCCAAACCACCCGGCTCTTACACCTGTGAGGGCTAAGTCTCCAGCTGAACAGAAAACATTAAAAAACTGGCCCACATCATCAATGACTGCCTGATGACACCTGTAAGGACAGTCCTTTGGTAACTGCACGGCTTGACCTCCTGCCACCTAGAAGCAGAATCACTGTCGCCGCCTCTGGCCCAGGAAGTTGACCCTGGGCACCGTGGGTGCCATGCAAAGCCAGTGTAAGGCCTGGCTGTCGCTAGGCTGAGCCTTCAACCCCAAGAAACTTTTAGCTTTGTTGCTTGTAACGTTCCAGAGAAGTGAGGTGGCCAGTTTGGAATTCAAAGACTATATCGCTCCAGGATAGTCATAACAAATGGTCCTGCTCACCATCTGGGGTATGCGGATGCGAAGAGTCATAAAGCAATTGAGGATGATTTAAAAGCATCCATGGCCTAATCATCTGTAATAAAGCTAGCAGTCAGTGTAGAAACAGCCAGATGCCTGCCCTACACCCAGTAGGCTCATGGGAACATTTAGACCTGAACTCCCTCCCTTTGAGCTTCTTTCCTACAATGGATCTGCTCCAAATCATATGCTAAAAATAATTGTGTGTTGTTTTTTAAAGAATAATGAAATATTTAAGGTGTATAATTTTAATAATATTATGTATATGATTATATAAATGTTCATTAAAGTTTTAAAGTTGGCCATGTGGTTGATTCTAGTCTGTGATTGTGTTTGTATGAAATGAATAGTGAGCAGAGAAAGGCTTGGCTGCGCCATCCAGCTGCTCAAGTTCACTTCCAACAAGAGTGCTCTTGTCCGCAGGGCCAGTATTGGAAAGGCCTCCCAGCTGGAACGAGGCTAGGCCTGTTTTAGAAAGAAGCCAAGGAACCAGGGTCGCACACTAATTTGAAAGGCGCTTCCCTGTTACTGAACCATCACTGCCGATGAGGAAGGCTCGTTCCAGGCAACTTAACTTTCCATCTTTCTCTTGCAACGTTTGTTGCATTCGGTAATAATTTTTCTACCCTTTCAAGACTGAAAGCTGTCAAATGTCCCTGGGAAGAATTGCTGAATTCTCTCAGGAACAGAGTGGAAGCTGCTTTTAGACAGCTATGATTGACTTCTTTCAGAGTAATTTTAATTGCATTTTCACTGTACTGTTTTGAGTGTTTATTATCAAACTAGAGGCCTGTTGCATGAATTTGTGCACAGGTAGGGTCCCTCAGCCTGGCCAGCAATCAGGTAGAGGGACTGCAGGAGGTTGGCCAGCCACAGGAGGTTGGCCGTAGCAGTGCACTGACCACCAGGGGGGCAGCTCCTGCATTGAGCATCTGCCCCCTGGTGGTCAGTGCACATCATAGTAATCGGTTGACCGGTCGTTTGGTCAACCGATCATAAAGGTTGCTTAAAATTTTATATATATAGATCCATTTTTTGTTTAGTAGCAATTGTTCCCAGAAGGACAGGTATTACAAATATTTAGCAACTGCAGAACTTTTTACTAGGAAGTGTCCAGACACTAGAAAATGAATCAAAACAACTAAATAACAGCCCAAGAGGCTCTAAGCATGGCAGAGGCTGAGAGCCAGGCTCACCTGCTCCTTACACCCAACTGTGTTGCACCAAAACTCACTGCTCTACAATACACGCCAGGTGTGTCCTGGTGCCTGCATGAGCAGCGGCATTTCACTGAGTGAAAAGACAGGGAATACAGCGTGACAGAGTCACAGAGGTGTTAATGATCCTTAGAATCTCATATAGAAGGGGACAGAAAGTACCAAAAGAGTGTACGCATCCCTTCGACACCTCCGAGAACGGAATTCTTACCTTTTGATGAGTTTGATAGATTTGAAAGCTTCATCCATGTCTCCAACGGCGATGAAGAAGCTGAAGTTGAGCATGGCATTCCGGGTGGCCTTGTCGCAGTCCTCCAGCCCCACGAAATCTCGCAGGGGCCTCCTGCCCACCATCTGGGGGACGCGGTTGTGCTGGGCATCCACCAAGTTGTCTCTGTCTGCTTCTCCTGGCTGATTGAGAAAGGGCACTGATTACCTGTCAGTTCATGTACAGCTAATGTCTACACTAAGCCTCTCTCATATGTCAGCTATGGGGGTCCCTCTGCAGACAGATGTGGACAGTCAGCAGGAGGCCCTGGCAAATGCAACAAAACCAGCCCTCATTTGAAATGAGCTTTTGGCTCTGGTTTCAGATATCAGATAAACAAAGGCAAGTATATGCACAGGAAATGGTTTTTCAACGTCTGGTTCCCTAATATCAACTTTTCAAAAGTTACAAAATAGTTGTGAAAATCCCCAGCCCTGACTGGTGCACTCAGTGGTTAGAGCATTGCCAGGTTTGACTTCCGGTCAAGGGTACATACCTGAGTTGCAGGTTTGATCCCCAGCCCCAGTCTGGGTACAAACAAGAGTCAACCAATTGATGTATCTCTCTCACATCATCACATCAATGTCTTTCTCTCAACCACCCTTCCTCTCTCTAAAAATAAATGGGGAAAAAAATACACACACACACACACACACATGAAAATCCCCACCTACCATGTTTGTTTTGTAAACTAGAAAATTTTTACTATCAAGTCAGGCATGTATACATGTGCACAAGATCTTAAGATGAAACAATGCCATCATGACTTCAGGTGGAATTTTCCAAAATGATAACCTGAATTAGTGGAGTGCCCTCCACTGGTTTTTCTCAGAAATGTCAACCTGGTACAGAGCTCCCCAGACAGGTGTGCGGAGAGAAAGAATGTCTGAGCGGAAACTCGATGTTACAGTGGCTGCCTGAGGCCTCTGTGCACATGGCACCTTGAAATACAACCCACTGAGGGGACAAGCTCGGTCAACTACTGGCTTCCTTCCTGACGGCTGGATGCTGCCTTTGCCTGCACGCCCACCTCTCTCCTCCAGGCTGCACCCCCCCCTCCCCCACCCCCCCCCCCCACACACACCACTCTCTGTCTTCCCCACAGTCTGCTTCTTTCTCTCTGCAGGATCCATTTCTCTGATGTACACCCACACTATCCATGATTCATTCTCCTGGACCAGTGCCCCTGCACGTCACTGGTCCTGAATTTGTGCTACTCTATGATTTCTGCAAGGCTAGTCTCCACCACCTGCTCAGTTTCCAGCAGCTCTTCCATCTCACGGTTACTTCTCAAGTTCATCTGTGGTCCTCAATTCCAGGGGGCACTTGACCGGGGCCTTGAGACACTGATAGAATGTGTGGATGGCAAGACCCTTCCAGGCACCAGGGCATAAGCAAAGACCCTGAAGAAACCCAGGGCAGCTTAAACTCAGAGTTCATGGCCATCTGTAGGCTGGGTCACACTAGGCAGGAGGCTGAGGTTTGGATTGATTTTGCATGAAACGGGAAACCTTTGGAAGTGTGAATGTACAACCAACAACTGGCAATGCTGACCGCTATGGTTTAACAATCACAGGGCAGGATTTGAGGTCCATCAGCCCTGCTGTGACCCAATCAGAGCCCAGCTCCTATGAGCACACTCGGGAGTTCTCGCAGAGGCACGAGCCCGAGGGCTCCGCTTCGCCTGCACCTGCCCCGGCGCTTACACTCACTCTCACACAGCTCTCGGAGGAGAGAGAACCGCCTGCCTGGCCACACAGGGGAGCTGGGGGCCCAGGGCTGCTGACTCCCAAGTGTGGGGACAGAAACCTTCAGGGCGTGGCCAAGGGAAGTAAACATAAGCCAGCAGTCAGAAAAAGAGCAGCTTTTAAAGAAATACAATGCTTTATGGCTATTCACCACAAGCACCTCAGAGTCAAATTGATAAGATTTCCCATATTCCCACATTGGAAATAGTGTGGGCAAGCTATTTCCTGTAAAGCAAACATCAGGTGACAGCCTGTTCCTGCCACATGTCTGGCCAGGACAAGTGCTCCGTGGTGACGTGGGGATCTGATACGGTGTCATATCCTTGATCAGTCTGACTAGAGAGGACAAGCAGGTGAGGTGGGCAGTATTTTCACATACAACTGTAGCTTAACATGAAGCAAGATCTTGAGAAGAGGGCAGAGTTAAGGTAACAGAGGATGAGTGGGGAGTCATCTCACACTGCATCACACACGTCTCTTCTCTTGAGACAACGAGGAGAGCAGCACAGAGAAGACAAGAGACAAGAGAAAGATGCATACAGGTGTGAGAGGAGCCAGAGTCCACATGTGAGAACAACGGGGGGGGGGGGGGGGGGGGGGAGTAGTGCAAGAGAAAGAATCCAAATGTCTCCCACAGCCTTCTGAGTTCTCACATCCAAGAGCAGAAATGCCAAAGGAGCACAAAATGAAATTCAGAAAAACGCTTGTCTGGGGGAACCAACCTATTTCAAATAAAAGACTGAGAAAACCTGCATCGACAGGGCACAGGGATTCTGGAAAAGTCACACGAGCCCATTCCCAATTTCCACAAAGATCATTCTGTTTATCACAAGTCAACGTCAGTCCATACACTACTCTCGCCCAGTTTCGTTGTCTCCATCACTCATACCATGACACGTGTGCTTCTGGCAGTCTCAGAGCCACAGACCCACACTCAGCTCATCAGGGGACCTGCAGAGGCCGGGGGCCATGCAGCCGAGGAGACCAACTCCCAGGGAAGGCAAGTAACTGGGAGTTGCCACATTGGAGCATGAGCATGTGTGTGCTGAAAACAATCCTGTTCCCTCACAGATAAAAAAAACCTACATGGCCGGAACCGGTTTGGCTCAGTGGTAGAGCGTCGGTCTGCGGACTGAAAGGTCCCAGGTTCGATTCCGGTCAAGGGCATGTACCTTGGTTGCGGGTACATCCCCAGTGGGGGGTGTGCAGGAGGCAGCTGGTCGATGATTCTCTCTCATCGACGTTTCAAGCTCTCTATCTCTCTCCTTTCCTCTCTGTAAAAAATCAATAAAATATATTAAAAAAACAAAAACAAAAAAAAACCTACATGTATGTGACACGCACAAACGTAGGTAAGTACAGACACCTCTTGAAAAGCCACATGCCAGCCTGGTCACAGTGGCCATCCCTGGGGCCTGGGTCTATGGAGATTTGCATCATCTTTGGTCTTTACTTCTTTTTTTGTAGCGTCTAAGTTTTCTAGGAATACACAATTTAAAAAACACCGCTGAATAAAAAGGCGGGAGAACTGCCGGTGTGGTGCCCTCGGGGGAGCCCCTGGGAGGACACCCGCCTCCTCAGCACAGTCGTCCCCTGACCCTCCTGACCCCTGCTGCAGTTTCAGGGGACAAACCAGAGCAGGCAGCGTGCCTTGTTCAATGAGCGGTGAGCAGAGGCGCCGGGCTCCAGCCCTGGGGAGACCCGAGCCCCGCCAGGAGAGGGACCCGAGAACACGCCGGGCGCGCACGGGACTCGCACCTTCGTCATGAAGTAATAATGGGGCACTTCCATGCCCAGGAGAGACTGGTAGGCGGGGGGCCGTGGAAAGCTGTCCTGCAGCAAGAAGCCATGCTCTTCGGAAACGAAGAAGGACACGATCAGCGCGTCCGCCTGGGAGAGGGAGAGACTGCCGTTAGTTTGGCAATGGACTGCTATTTTGTGTCTAATCCGCATTTTCCTTGCCGAGGCATTTACACAGAACACAGGTAAGACAGGGTGAGCACATTCTGACAAAGACAATCCACTCTCCCCCGGGCCCTATGGCAACACCGCCCTCCACCGCCATCTCCTGCACTTTGGACAAACGGACGCATCTTCTGGAAGGATGCACCTCATCCGGCTTGAGAGCCACCGTGTCATTCTCACTGACTGATGTCCTTGTAGCAGACTGACATTCCCACCGAGCTGGTGATGGAAACTCAGAAGAGCTCTCATGTTCCAAAAGATATCCCCGCAGTTTCTTTTCTCTGATTTCAAACCACCCAGAGCAATGATACAGATTCCTGCCACAGCCTTCAGGGGATGGGAAAGGCACAGGGAGGAGGCGGGGACTCTAGGATCCTGTCCCCGCATCTCAGCACAGCAGCTCCCGGCTGCAGCCCTTCTGAAGGGAAAGCAGCAGGAGGCCTCCGGTCTGGAGCCTTTTCTTGCCGTGTGAATTCCTACACTTTCTCATCATCTTCATAAAGGACCCAGAGAGCTATCTGTTCAAACTGCTAGGAAGCGCCCTTCACGTGCACACAGTGCACTCCATCGTCATCAATTTGCACGTTCCCATCACTCGTCTAGACTTGTCACCAGGCCCTCTCCCAGGAGGAAAACAAAATTCCTCGGGCAATGTCTTCACTTCTCTCAGCCCGATGAAGAGGTGCTCCCTCAGTACACTTTCCCACTCAGTGATTCAGAACCAAAGGTTGGATCCACTTCTGAAAATCTCGGAGTAAGGACACAGATTGCTGATAATCTCAGGGCATCCGAAGGGAAATTCCTTCGGCAGGGAGACAAGCCCCTAAAGTTAGAGGGCTGCTGACTTACCGAAGACGCTGCGTATAAATTCTCTTAGAAAGAGATGGGTTAGAAAGCAGCCCAGCAAACCGCTGGGCTTTCCCAGGGAATGCTAGACATCCGACCCACCATGCATAAGAATTGGAAAGTGTCAGAGTCCAAGCCCTTGGGATGCGGCCCTGAGAGTCATCAGGAGGGAAAGGGGGACCCTGCAGAGCTTGGGGAGCGGGTGGCGAGAGCAGAGAGCGTGACTGAGGGGAGGAGGCTGCTCTGGTCAGGATCGTCCTTGTCTGAGCGCCACGGCAGGCTGTGGAATGTCAGTCACAGGACATGCTGACAGCAAGTGGACAGAGTATTTCCCTGAGCCAGACAAGACAGAGGGTGGGCTCAGCCGCCTCGTGTCCGCCCACGGGAGAGGCTTCACAGGCACATATTCATGCTCCGCGTGAATGAATTTCCCGGTAACTTTCCTATAAACCTTGCCACCAAGACTGCGCACCCGTAAGTCCAAAGTCCCCATGCCTCTAAACGCAAACGTGGCTGTACAGTACCGTGGGGCTGGCGCTGTCCTTGGCGTGGGCCTTTCTGTCGGCGGGCTGCAGCTGGGCTCCGGTGACCTCCTGCACGGCCTCGCACACGAACAGCCTGGGCTCGCTCTGATCCCAGAAGTGGCTCACAGGAACAAGGTGCGCCAGCCTCCCGTCCCCGAAGGCAGGGTTCCTGAGAGAGAGACCCGTGGGAACCCATGAGTGCGTTCCCGTTCTCAGCCTCTGCAGCCCCTTCGGGCCAGCCTCCAATCAGCGTCAGCAGGCCTCCTCTGAGCTCCAGCCTCGGAGCACACTGGCACACCATGTTGCAATGCAGCCTGTCTGATCATTCTTCCACATTTAAAACAAGTGCCCGAAAGAGTCCCAATGGAGTCTGATGGCAGAGACAAGGAGGTTTGGGTTCTAGAGGTCACGCGCAAGGTCCCTGATGCTGGTCCCAAAGGCTGGGACCAGGGGGTGGACCTCAAGGTGGGACAGCGCCCCCTGCTGGGCAGTTTTGCGCCAGTTCCAGCTGTGACCTGTGTGATGCTGCATTTATCCCTGGTCCCTCCCTCCTTTAAATCTCCCTGCTCGACAGGCCCGGAATGCAATGAAGAAGTGGAGGGAGAAAAAATGGGCTGGGTGGCAAAGAGTGGGTCAGATCTCAAAAGAAGGCCGGCAACTGACAAAAGACAGTGAGCCCCACCCCAGAGAGTATGAAGGCAGGGACAGGCTCCATGTGCTTGTGTGGCCACAATCTTACTTCTTCGTTTCCTGTCCATTGAAGGACAATGTCTCGCTCGGATCAATCTGTCCCATCTTGAAGTCGAAGATGGTCATCGTGTCCATTTCCACGTCATAGAAACAGATTTTGGAATCGGGGCTGCTGTCAGCCTAGGGGAAGAGAAACCAGAAGCTCACAGCACACGTCTGAGAAAACCCGTCCTGATGTCAGTGACCCCCAGGCCACTCTGGCCAGAGTGCTTCCAGCGACAGAACTTGAATATCCACTTACTGTCAAAATGGTTGTTGAATTGCTACTTTATCATTTCAGAGAATTGAAAATAAACCCCCAAATATTGTGAAGGTCAACGACAGCTGTTCTCAGTATTGACTTGAGTGTGATGTCATTTTAGATGAGGAGGATTAATCACGGGAACAAGAAGGAGTCTGGATTCGATAAACCAGGGGTCGGCAAACCACAGCTCGAGAGCCACATGCAGCTGTTTGGCCCCTTGAGTGTGGCTCTTCCACAAAGTACCATGGCCTGGGCGAGTCTCTTTTGAAGAAGTGGCGTTAGAAGAAGTTTAAGTTTAAAGAAATTTGGCTCTCAAAAGAAATTTCAATCGTTGTACTGTTGATATTTGGCTCTGCTGACTAATGAGTTTGCTGACCGCTGGGATAAACCAGCTCTGATGCAGCTCCCTGGGGGTGATCTGGCGTCTGAGGAACTGCTCTGCACCCATGTGAAGGGACGAGGTTGCCCTCCCTCGGGGAATCTTCTCCCAAGTATCCCGGGCTCTGAACTCTCCCTCTCACCTGCTCACCAGCCGGGCTCACACCCCCTCCACTCCCTGCAGACATTCCCTTAGGTCAGCCCCGTGCACCAGCCAGCCTCTCTTGTCCGTTCTCCCCAAGTCCCAGCCCTTCTCCATGCGGTCAGGGCGTGGCAGAGCTCTCAGCCGGCACAGCCAGCTACATCTCCGGACAAAGAATTTGTCTCAGTCTCTTCACTCATTAAAAGGAAGTGTTAGGTGCACAATGCCACAGCTACCACTGCGAATGCTATCATCCCACTCATCCTCTCTCCTTTGTTCTTGATCCTCACACGGAAAGGTACATGTGCCCACACAAAAGAAACCCAGAAAAGGGAACCAGCTTGGTTGCTAGGGGCAACATATGCCCAGAACTTAGGTAGACTTCACTCTATTGGAGTTCACACCTTGGCTCCAATATCACCTCGTTTGGGAGCCTCCTGACCTCCCTGGACGGCGACTCCTCCCTGTTACTAGCTCTCCAGGCACCGGCACTGTCCTCCCGGCTCTCACCGGGTTGTGAAAGTGTACTTGTTTGCCTCACCCTTTAACCAATGTCTGTTCAACCACAATGGGAGCCAAATCCTCCTGTCTAACTGATCAATCAGAATCTACAGTGCCCAGCAATCCAGAATCCACTCTTGAATGCATGATCAAGAGCACGAATGAATGAAAACACAAACATGCTGGTGGGTGGCAAGGCACCAGCCACCGGGGGCAGGACAAACAGGCCCTCCGTCACCTGCCCTCAGCCCTCCACGCAGGTGCCTACACCCTGACGTCACGCCCTCTAGCAATCCTGTGAACCCAGGGCCGAAGGAGTTTAGTTGGGCAATGAAAAGAGACAGAAAAGAGCAGAGGTGCGGGTTCAGTAAGAAGAAACCCATTTCTGATGAAATAAGAAAGGAAGAAAGGCAGGAAAACGGAAGCTGTGTAGTGGGGAGGGCAAGGAGAGCACCAGGAGGGAGAGGGTGCAGGCCGGAGGAGAGGACCCCCTGGAGAGGGGGTGAAGGAGGAAGAGGAATGGAAGCTGGGATGCAAAGAGCCAGGGATGGACGCAAAAGGCACAGACAGGAAGGCCCAGGGTCCTGTGAGAGCGGCTAACGGAGACCGAGGAGGAGGCACAGAGGCCGGCCCCACGGGCACCCACCTTGCTGGGGTGGATGCTGATCTTGTTGCCGTTGGCATTACATCTGAGCGACACGATGCCCCCCACGCCAGGGACCAGCTCGGCCAGGTTCTTGCAGCCGCAGTGCACCTTCGCCTCCCTGCAGGGGGAGGGCAGGGTCAGCGCACTCACCGAAGCGTGGCTGTGCCCAGCCCGTCAGGAAAGCCCTGCTTCTCCGGTGACCCCGAACCTTTGTTCACAGAAATGAGCCCCGCCCAGTGGCCCAGCTGCTCTCACTCTGGGGTGCCTTATGCCACGGAAACGGGCAATGGGCCAGGCTCAGAATGCAGGGTGAATTTTTAAAGCTCTCACGTTCTTATCAGCAAATACGAATACGTAATTTCCTTCTCCTCCTCCTGCCTTCTTGCATTTCCCCTTGCAGCAATTTGTGATCTCTCCTTTCAGATTGGGATTGCTATATCACACTGTTATCCCTGCACTTGAGGTCTGGTGCACGAAAATTCATGCACTGGGGGAGGGGTGGTCCCTCAGCTGGGCCTGCCCCTTCTCACAGTCCCGGAGCCTATTCCTTGGCCCTCGCAGCCTCAGTGGCTTTGTCTGGAAGACATCAGGTCTATCTGGTCTAATTAGCATATTACCCTTTATGTTCCCTCACAGGATGAACTAAAATGTACTTAACGCCTCCCCTGTTTAGCTGTTTCCAGCTTGTTTCCTATATAAACCACCCTGGGATTGCTCATCATGATTTTTTTCTTTTACTTTGTTCACTCTTCCTCAGTTCCTCCCTAACACCCTTTCTGTCCTGGGATCCCAATGGACCCACAGGACTTCTGCTCATCAGGCCTCCTTCGGCGCCTCTGGGCTGGACTCCTGCTTCTGATGCCCATGCAGTTTTGAGGAGGACTGGTCAGCTGTTCTGTAGCGTGTCCCATCCCCCAGTGGGAAGGAAGCATCTGGTGCTTTTCTCATGCTTAGCCTGGGGTGTGGGTTTAGGAGAAGAACCCAAAGATACAGTGCCATTTCCTCTCATCACATCGGGCGTCTCTGCCATCGGCATGACGGATCTGTGATGTGGATCCTGTCTCTCCCGTCTGGGGTCATGTCTGTAAAGTGACTCCTTTCCCCCGCCCCATACTGTCCCCTTTGGGAGGACATCACTGTGTACAGCCCACACTTACAAAGTGGGGAGTTATGCTCCCCTCCGTGGGGAGGAGAATCTATATAAACTATTTGCAGTTCTTCTGTAGATTATATGTCTCTTTTCTCTACTTTCGTCACTTATTTATATTAGTATGAATTCACAGATATTTATTTTCTACTTTGGGTTCTAATACAATGCTGTTTTATTTATTTTGTTGCTCAAAATAAATAAACAGCTCCCAACACCCTCTGTCAATCACCTCACTGCTCACTGCCAGCGAAGCTATACTGGATCATCACCCTGCACCCCTGTGGGAATTAACTCTGTCAGCCAGAGCGCCGTGCTGCGTGCAGTCCCATTACTTTTAGTCTTACAGCTGCCACGCGTTCCCCAGTGGCTCAGGTCAGCCACACGCCCTCCCGTGGGCTCGTTCCATGCATTTGTAATACAGGTGGAGGCCCTGTCACCTTCTGCATTCCATTCTGGGATCCCCCAATCTAAAAGATTTGTAAAAAAAAAAAAAAAATGTGCACATGCTTTGCTCATTTTTGTGAGAAGTTCTATGGGTTTTGACAAACAGACCATGCTCTGTATCTATCACACGGAAGTTTCCTTACCCTAAGAAATCCCCCATGCACCACCTGTTCTTCCCCATCATGGAAAGATTGAGAATTTAAGCCAAAACAGGTGTTTAAGAAATTTAGTGGCATGTCAATATTGAAATGAGAACATAAAGCGTTTTCTAGCTCCTTTCCATTTCATACCCACCACACTGTCTCCTAATTTTTAAAAGGTAATACCTTCGGGAAAGATCGAAGCTTTTAAAGTGAGCCAAGTCTGTCCCGACGACCAGGTAATTTCCACAGATGTCAAGGAGGCATGGGTTCCCCTCCGTCTCCGAGAAGAGCAAGAGCTGTTTCACGGTCCCCTGAGGAAAGGAGAGGACAGGAACTCAGAAAAGCTACTGTGTAGCATGTCACTTCTATGACTAAACATCACTAGTCTTTACAGAGAATCTCGTGTGCCCCACTCATGCACTCAGACAATGTACTGATGGCTCCGTGTGTGACCAGCACTCTGCTGGGTTCCAATACGACTCAGGGAAGATGGCCCCGCCCCCAGGGAACCCCTCATGCTTACAGTGCCGAGAGGGAGACAGGCATCAACCAGGTCAACAAGCAAATACACACGTAAGTTCAACCTGAGAAAGTGCTAGAGAGGGAACAGGAGGCTAATGGTGGTGAGACGGTCAATCCCATCTGCTTGGGCTGATCTAGGAGGCCCTGTCTACATAGATCTTAAGGGAAAGCTTCTAAAATGCTACGTGTCACATAGTGGCTGCCTTTGGGGGAGAGGTCAGTGCATGGATGGGATGGTAGTTACATCATGGGTTTGTTCCACGTGTGAAAACTCACTGAGCTGTATGAACACTATGAACGACATGGCCGTTTTCCCTGGTGTATCTCACACTTCAGTAAAATGTCTGAGAAATAAGTATTGTCTGGAGGGATAAACTGAGGTAGGGGAGGAGCCAGCTATCTGGAGGGCTGTGGGCCATCATTTCAGGAACAGGAGATGGCATGTACTAGAGCAGGAGGGGCTGATGGCATGTACTGGAGCAGGAGGGGCTAAGCTGGGAACCCCAAGGCCCCTGAAATGGGAAGGAACAAGCCATGGTGAGGCCCTGCGGTGGTGGTGGGGGTGGTGGAAGGGGGGGCATTCGTGCACGCCAGGAGCCACGTAAAGAGGGCAAGAGTCAGATTTTGTTCAGAGTGAAGCTGGAAGACTCTAAAGGGTATTTCATAGTTAATTATAGTTAAAAAGTGTTAAAATGTCATTTAATTTAAAACGTCACTCCTGGGGGGGGGGGAAAGAGGAACATTTGTAATAATATGAACAATAAAGATTTATTTAAAATAAATAAATAAATAAATAAATAAAACGTCACTCTTAACAGCACATTGAAAGAGTGACCACAGCCAGCTGGGCGGAGCTCGGGCTTTGCTATCTTGTATACAGCTGACCCCGCTCCTCTGAGTTAAAAGAGGCTCCTGCCTCAGTCCAAGCAGTGATCAAGGAGTGCCTGCACCCTCACAGCACCGGGGTGGGCGCGGGCACCCTGACAGTGAGCAGCATGTGCCTGGGAGCTTGGGGAGAGGGCACAAGGTGTGCCCAGCTGAGGGCCTCGCAGGGCTGGGCCTGGCAGCAGCGGGGGCCTTGTCCCAGCACTCCGGAGAGTGAGGAAGCAAGCTGACGACAGGGAGGATTCCAACTGCGCTTAGGGAGCTCATAACACTAAACGAGAGAGACTCTGAGAGCAGGCGAGGCGGCAAAAACCTGTGCAAACTGTCTGGGAATCTTGGGGTTGAGGGGTGAATGGCTGGGGGCGGGCAGGGAAGGAGGAATTCTAAATAAAAAATCTGATCTTCATTTTGATGCACCTTTCAGGAGCTTCATAAATGCTGTGGAATAAGCAAACAGCTGCTTAAACAGAGCGTCAAGAGAAGAGTCACAGGCGACTGCTGACTGGACCAAGGACAGCCGCATCAATGATGACAGATGGGTGTAAGAGCCTACTTTGCTCGACCTCTTCCTCTGCTGCTCCTCACTCTCTGTGCACCCTGCGTGCAAACCCGAACTCGCCTTGCTTCTACATTGGTTCAACTACCATCCTTACGGCAATGTATTCCAAATTCCCAAATGTATTGCTTTAGAGCAGCGATCCAGCCCCTGACCTCCAGAATCTATATTCCTTCCCCCCCCCCCCCCAATACCTCAACCAAGCAGTGAGGGTATTATTTTCCATTGATTTTTAGAGAGACAGTGGAAGGGAGGGGAGAGAGAGAGGGAAACATCAATGTGAGAGAGACACACTGATTGGTTGAAACCTGCATGCATCTTGACTGGGACCAGGAGTCAAACCTGCAACCCAGGTACATGCCCTTGACCGGGAATTGAGTCTGAGACCCTCTGATGTGCAGGCTGACTCTCTAACCACTGAGCCAAGCCGGCCAGGGCCAGAACCTCTATTTCCAACTAGCTCTTGGACATCTCTGAAGAGTGTCCAAGGAACACCTAGTACCTTGCACCTTGTACTACCAACCCAGCACTGTTACTGTAGTTTCCATTTTAAGGCATCACGCCCGGCCAGCGTGGCTCAGTGGTTGAGCACTGACCTATGAACTAGGAGGTCACAGTTAATTCCAGGTGAGGGCACATGCTCAGGCTGCTGGCTCAGTCCCTAGTGTGAGGTGTGCAGAAGGCAGCCAATCAATGATTCTCTCTCATCACTTTTGTTTCTAGTTCTCCCTCACTTTCCCTTCCTTTCTGAAATCAATAAAAATATATATTTTTAAAAAATTAACCCAGACTCCCAAACTAGAAAACTCAGCCCTGGCTGATTAGAGCATCGGCCTGTGCACTTAAGGATCACAAATTCCATTCCCGGCCAAGGGCATAATCTGGGTTGCAGGTTCGATCCCCAGACCTAGTCAGGGCCCGCGGGAGTGTCATGTCCCTCCCTCCCTCCCTCTCTCCCTCCCTCCCGCTCTCTACAACAATCAATGGAAAAAATAACTTTGGATGAACACCCTCAATTTTTCCCTCTCTGTTGCCACCCACCATTCAACTGCTCACCAACTGATTCATTCCTCCCTCCACTCGAGCCTCATCTCCCAGCCCACCGCCTGGCGCCAGGCCCTTAGACATCTCACCTTTGGCATCTCCCACCTGACTTTACCGTTTGCCAGCTCCCTAGTCTGTCCCGCCACACTGACCCAGAGTTTACCTTCTAGGAGAAAAAATAAACAGAAGGAAAAAGCAAGCCAAAACCTTCCCTCCTTGCCAGGCTGCACAGCCCCCACTGTTTTTGGACTGGCCCACCCACCCTCCCGCTAATTCCCCTGCTTCTCTGCTCTCCCCTGGGCACTGGCCTCCAGCAGCCCTTTCTCAGCTCCAGCCTCTGAGTAAAGGAGCCCACCCCAGGGTGCCCATCACCGCTCTTCACCTAGGCCACTCACTGCACAGGACAGTGTGAAGGCCGGGGAGGAGGAGTGGAAGTAGGGCTGAGGCCTGGGGCAGAATTTCCCAGGTGTCTCCATGTTCTTGTACCTTTCTTTTTTAATTATTATTATTATTTTAATATATTTTATTGATTGTTTACAGAGAGGATGGGAGAGAGATAGAGAGCTAGAAATGTCGATGAGAGAGAAACATCGACCAGCTGCCTCCTGCACACCCCCTACCGGGGATATGCCGCAACCAAGGTACATGCCCTTGACCAGAAGGAGGCCCCGTTAGAAAACCGGAAGGTGCTTGTCAGGACCAGATGAGCACCGACAGTAGTCTGCGTGTCTACTTCCGCACCAGCAGGAAGAAAGGCCTGAAAAGACACACTCGGCTTTCAAAACGGGGGCATTCCCGATCTTTTCCTTACACATGCCGGCATATATTACTAGTTACAGTGGGCACACACTCCTTTAGTTAAAAAATTAACCAAGAAAACAACCCCAGGCCATCTGTTGTGAGACATCCTCCAAGCCCACTGGCAAGGCTCCTCAGCTGCCTCCAGGTGTCCCAGCAGGCCACTCTCCCCTTCCCAGAGACCCTTGCCTTTGCTCACCATGCTGTCTGCCCTTTCTCCGTGTGCAAACAATCCTTCCCAGCAGCCGTTCGCCCCTCCGCTGCACGCTTTCCACCCTCCAGCCCTCCTGGGCCCGCAGGTCATCTCTCTGCTGACAGAGCTGCCCCGTCCTCTGTTCTTAAGAACATGACCCTCCCTGCCGACGCTTTTTGTCCATGCCCCCACCCAACTGTCATTGCAAGGAAGGTGAACTTTCTTTTTCGGTTGATCCTCATCTGAGAATACTTTTTCATTTATCTTTTAGAGAGAGTTGGAGAGAGAAGGAAAGAGAGAAACATTGATGTGAGAGAAATGCATAGATTGGTTGCCTCCTGCACGTGCCCCTCCACCCCTCCCTGGGGAGCTCCTGTAGGAACTGCTGGACGAAGTAGATGAGCAGCACTGAAAGGCACAAGAACAGCCAAAACTGGTTTGGCTCAGTGGTAGAGCGTCGGTCTGTAGACTGAAAAGTCCCAAGTTCGATTCTGGTCAAGGGCATGTACCTTGGTTGCGGCATATCCCCGGTAGGGGGTGTGCAGGAGGCAGCTGGTCGATGTTTCTCTCTCATCGACATTTCTAGCTCTCTATCTCTCTCCCATCCTCTCTGTAAACAATCAATAAAATATATTAAAATAATAATAATAATTAAAAAAGAAAGGTACAAGAACATGGAGACACCTGGGAAATTCTGCCCCAGGCCTCAGCCCTACTCCCACAGCCCACAACCCCTCTCTGGTCAGGGGCAGGGGGAGTGAGGGGGGGGCGTGGGAACCAATGGAAAGGGTCCAGGAAATCAGAAGAAAGAAGGAAGTGGATGGGAACAAAACAGGTGAAATAACCCGGCCAGCATGGCTCAGTGGTTGAGCATCGACCTGTGAACCAGGCAGTCACAGTTCAACTCCTGGTCAGGGCACATGCCCAAGTTGTGGGCTCAGTCCTCGGTAGGGGCTGTGCATGAGGCAGCCGGTCAATGATTCTCTCTCATCATTGATGTTTCTATCTCTCTCTCCCTCTCTGAAATCAATAAAATTTAATTAATTAAAAAAAAAAAAAAAAGAACATGGAGACAGATGCCCCAGAAACCAAATGCTGGATCCCAGGACAGAATTCAGAGCTGGACGAAGCAGTCACACTGAGAGCTAAAACCAGGGCCATGATAGGTATTCTTGACCTTGACGCAAAACACTGCTCCATTTACTAGGTTGAAGGGTGATCACCAAACGATACGTCCACTTGGAACCTGTAAATGTTACCTTATTTGGAAAAAGGGTCTTTGCAGATGTAAGTTAAGGACCTCAAGAGGAGACCATTCTGGATGGGGGGGGGGGGGCTAATTAAACCCGAGTGTCCTTATAGGACACAGAAGAGAAACACAGACACAGGGAGAGACCATGAGAATGCAGGCAGAGGTGGCAGTGAGGCAGTTACATGCCGCGGATCACCAAGACCGCCAGCAAGCGCCAGAACTGGAAGAAGCACTCTCGCTCAGAGCCTCAGGAGCCGACCAGCCCACACCTGGATTTCGGCCGTCTGGCTTCCTCAACTGTGAGAACAAACTTTCATTGTTTGAGCCACGCAGTTTGTGGTAATTTTTCATGGCAGGCTCAGCAAACTGATACAGCATGCCAGCTGCAGGGTTCACACATTCCATATATGTGGATGCAGACAGGTAAGGGTTTCTTTTGTTTGTTTGTTTTTATTGATTTTAGAGAGAAAGGAAGAGGGATAGCGAGAAACATCCATGATGAGAGAGTATCATCGATCAGCTGCCTCCTGCACGTCCCCTACTGGGGATCGAGCCCAGAACTTGGGCATATGCCCTGACCTCCCAGTTCATGGGTTGATGCTAACCACTGAGCACACTGGCAGGGCAGGTAAGAGTTTCTCACACCGCCGAGAGGGAACAGAATAGTGTTAGAGGTCTGTCACTTGAAGGCATGAATTGCTCCCATTGTGTCTCCCTCAGACACACGCAGAGAAAGGCCTGTCCAAAGATACTACCCTGTTTCCCCGAAAATAAGACAGTGTCTTATATTAATTTTTGCTCCCAAAGATGTGCTAGGTCTTATTTTCAGGGGGTGTCTATTTTTCCATGAAGAAGAATACGGTACACATTTATGTTAAATGAAAATAAAGGAAATTTATTACCTGTATACGGTACGGTAGTACGGTAGTTGTCAACACAAACCAGACAAACTAAGAATCCTACAGTATCAAGAATTTACTCATTTATTCAATGATAATCATGCCATCATCTTCTGGAACATCATTATAACAATCCAATTCCTGAATTTCCTGGTGAATTTCTTGTGACTCCATTTCTTTCAGAATCAGTGGACCAAATCTCTCATGTTTAGCCTAGGGGGGCCTTATTTTCGGGGGGGATGCCTTATATTTCACTCAGAAGGAAACCTGTAAGTAGGTCTTATTTTCGGGGAAACACGGTATGTCCTAAAGCAGTAGTCGGCAAACCACGGCTCGCGAGCCACATGCGGCTCTTTGACCCCTTGAGTGTGGCTCTTCCATAAAATACCACGTTAGGGCGCGCACATACAGTGCGATAAAAACTTTGTGGCCCATGTGCAGAAGTCTGTTTTCGGCTCTCAAAAGAAATTTCAATCGTACTGTGGATATTTGGCTCCGTTGACTAATTAGTTTGCCGACCACTGTCCTAAACTAATGGCTCCTTCGCCCCCAGGATGCACAGCAAACACTGCCTCCCATTCCACAATCCCATGTACTCATAGTCCAGTGATCTAACCCTTCTCACTGCAAAAGGCCCTGCCTACTGATTTTTGAAGTCACAGCAGTTAGAGATGGAGCAGCTAGCCCAGAATCCAGTCTTACAGTCAAGCTCTGGATCTGTCTGGATGACACCAGTGTGCAGGCTCTGGCCTGACATGGAGATAGTTTGCCCTGATTGTCTTCCTCACCAGAGCCCACTCGTTCTGCAGCAGCAATTTACCTGCCAGGTTCGAACTTGAACTCGATTTGGCTCCACCGTGTAAACGTTTTCCTCGTGCATCGCCAACGCTGGAGACTCACACAGAAAGGTACCTACAAAGATAAACACGGCAGCAACAGCTAAATGTTTCATGCTTCCTCAGAGTTTTAGGAGCATTTTCACATGCGTTCCCTAATTTGCCCCTGACCTCGTAGTAGTTTTGTGAGGATGTGTTTTTTGCATGTTGCAGGTGAGGAAAGCGAGGCTCCGAGGGACAGGGAACTGCCCAAAGCCCAGCCGGCAGGGGCAGCTCGTGCAGGCTCCAGGCCCGGTATAGAAACGCAGTGCTAGGCCCTGCACCACGCATCGGCGGTGTCTCTTCTCCCTCCTGGCAGCACAGCGCCTACGATGGCACAGTGGTTTAAGCAGGTGTCTGCTTAACTGATGTGGAACTTTGGGGGCCACAAGCACTGGTCTCTGGACTAGTTTCTAGACAGGTTCTTATCTAGTTGGGGAGATGATTCTACACACAAGACAAAATAAAGGCAGCCTGCTGAAACAGAGAACTGGCGAGACTGATGGGACATAGAGAGCTGCTTGAGGTGCCTGCTGTGCTGTTTGTCCTTCTGAGTAATTAAGAAGTGCATCCTGCCCCTAAGGGGTCTACACTAGAAGAGAGGAAAAGATGTCCATTTGCCAGCCAAGTACAAGGTAGAGCAAGGAAAGTGTTAGGAGAGAATTTCAGGCAACAAAGCAGCAGGGGAAAAGAAAAACAGGGAATGGTATGAGGGAGAGAGGTGATAACCAGCACAAACATCCCCAGAGAGGTACGAGGTGTTCAACTGAACACATAGAGGGATCATCCTTGGACAGTGTGAGGTGAGAGGGCAGAGGGCAGGATGGGGGAAGCTAGCTCGCTGAGGAGCACGGTCACAGTCTAGGCTGGAAGCCACTCCCCTAAGGTATCTCGTCCTCCTTCCTGGAACCCGTGAATCTTGGCTTACATGGCCAGAGATATCAGGGTCTCGAGATGGGGAGGTTATCCTGGGCTCTCCAGGTAGGCCCTACATGCAATCACAAGTGTGTCTGTTAAGCGGGAGGTAGAGTTCAGACAGGAACAACGTGACAGTGGAGGTGGAGGCTGGAATGATGTGACCCAAGCTGAGGATTGTCAGCTGTCACCAAAGCTGGAAGAAGCAAGAAACAGATCTTCCCTGGAGGGATGCAGCCCTGCTGACGCCTTCACTTTGGACTTCTCACCTCTCCAACTGTGAGAAAGTAATTTCTTTTTAAGCCGCTGAGTTTGTGCAGCTTTAGGAAACCCGTACAGGCATGTGCTGAAGAGTGGAGGGTAAGGCCGCCTCGAGAAGCAGAGAGCTGGCGAGATTGACGGGACACAGAGAGCCGTTTGACAGTGTCGGAGCCTCTGATGATCCATCCTGACATTTTCAGACAGAGGCTGGCCTTGGCCAAGATGCCATGGGGCTCACTGCTCTGTGCGGCCTGGAACCACTCAAAGGCCGGGTGTGTAGCAGCTCCCTCCCCTGGGCAGCACTGTGATATGTGCCCGTGCAGCCTCATTTTTGAGCTGTTTTACTGTCCTGGAGCCTGAGAGGGCTCGCTGGCCCTGGATCCAGCTGCGCTTCTCAACCACCTTGATGGGCTTTGACAGGGTGAGGCCCAGGAGGCCCGAGAGGCCCTGGCAGCTCAGGGCCAGAGCTGCATCACCGACTCTGGAAACACAGGCATGGGGACTGATGTGAGAGCCTCACGGCCCTGTGCCAGCCCTCTGCCCACACCACAGTACCGGCACATCCCACCCCGCTGGATGGTGAGCAAATAGAGCTCGGTGCTGTGTGTCCCTTCCGCTGGGGTGGGGGCGGGGCATTCCTACCTGCGTTTCGTAATATGGCTCCAGAAGGCTCGAAGACCACCACGTGCTTCCCGTTCCAGACGGCGAGAGCATCCTAAAAACGATCGTGGAAATGGAAAGGCAGCCTGCCATCTGGGCCCGTTCCCATCCTGAATGACCTTACCACCGACCCGGTCTTTTGTCTACACCGAAGACCCCAGCCAGCCCCCAGGGCAGCCTCGCCGGTACCTTGGTGATGAACACTCCGCTGACGTGCATGTCTGTGCGCAGGCTGTACGTGGACGCCGTGGACAGGAAGGACACGTTGAGTAAGCTCGGGGAGACCTGCACCACGGCCGCCTGCTGGTGGAAGTGCGAGGACATGGCCTGCGCGCTGAGGATCACCACGGCGCTCGTGTTGTTCACGGCCAGAAGGTTCTTCCTGGAGCCCCACTTCGTTTCCACGTTGGAGAGAAAGAACCAGAAGTGTGAACAGAGGAGAGGAAAATATTACACATATGAGGATGCATAAACAATTTCTCAGCACTATTTCTTCTTGTTAAAAAATTATTTTTAAGTGTTATAAGTGTACAATGTGTGCTTTGTAGAAAAATTTTAGAATACTGATACTCAGAATTGTGATGAAGCTGGTAGCTACCCATATGGCTGTTTCAGCTCGTGTCTGTTCTCACCGGTTGAACATCTACAATTTACTTTCCTTTAAAAAAAATGTTTTTGTTGATTTTAGTGAGATGAAAGGAGAGAAAGAGAGAAACATTGGTGTGAGAGAGAAATATTGATCAGTTGCCTTTCGCACCCACCTCACAGGGGATCAAAATACAACCTGGGTGTGTGTCCTGACTAGGAATCGAACCAGCAATCTTTGGTACCCAGAACAATACTCAACCACTGAGCCACACCGGCCAGGGCTACAATTTACCTTTCTGATTTAATTTTAGAGGTGCTTACTTTTTAAAATTCGTATCAAACCTAACATAACATATTAAATTATCCATCTTTCCTCTGATATAAAATGGCACATTTATAATTTCATATTAAACTTTCAATCTATATAAATCTATTTCTGGATTTCCTACTCCATTCCACTGATATATTTATCTACTCCTGATTAACCACTGTTGTTGTTTTTTCCAATCTTTATTTATTGATTTGAGAGAGAGACGAGAGAGAGACAGAAACAATTTTTTGTTCCACTTCTTGATTCATTCATTGGTTGCTTCTTGTGTGTGCCCTGATCTGGGATCAAACTCACTACCTTGGCATATCGGGACAACACTCTAACCAACTGAGCCATCAGGCCAGTGTCATAACCATTGTTTTAATTGCTAAAGTTTGAGATATATTCTGGCATATTATACAGAAATGCTCAGATTATTTATACTTTTTTTTTTTTCTTGGCTATCTGCTCTCTTAGATGAGTTAAAAATTACTGTGTTGAATTCTCCCAGGAAAAAAAGTCATTATTTTTGCTGTTTATATATGTCATTTATAGATTTATTTGGGAAGAAATGACATTTTTATTTTTTAATTTTTAAAAATATTTTTTTATTGATTTTTTACAGAGAGGAAGAGAGAGGGATAGAGAGTTAGAAATATCGATGAAAGAGAATCATCGATCAGCTGCCTCTTGCATACCCTTTACTGGGGATGTGTCTGCAACCAAGGTACATGCCCTTGACCAGAATCGAACCTGGGACCTTTCATCTGCAGGCTGACACTCTATCCACTGAGCCAAACTGGTATCGGCAGAAATGACACTTTTACAAGATTGAGGCTTCTCTTTGAGAAACATGATATATCTAACATTTGCTGTTTTCTTTTATGTCCTTTAGGAAGGTTAGTGTGGCTCATTCTATTATGTTATTTTTATCCTTACTTCAGGATATGTTTTTATTGATTTTAGAGAGAGAAGAAGGGAGGGAGAGGGAGAGGGAAAAGGAGAGGGAAAGGGAGAGAGAGAGAGAGAGAGAGAGAGAGAGAGAGAGAGAGAGAGAGGAGAGAGAAAGAGAGAGAGAGAGAGATTGGTTGTCTCCCATATGCACCCCAACTGGGGATCAAACTCTCAACCTAGGCATGTGCCCTGACCAGAAATTGAGCCTGTAACTGTTTGGTGTATGGGACGATGCTCCTACCAACTGAGCCACCTGACCAGGGCTCATTCTATTATTTTAATGGCATTTCTTTCATTACTAGTGAGGTTACACGTTTTTCGTGTATTCTACTAACTAGTCCTAGGAAATTAGCTCCACCATTTTTCCCATTAAAGCTCTCAGTATTTTTCTTTTCTATTTTAAGAGTACGTTTATTAAAGTTGGGGACAGTGAAACAAAAAAGGGCTTAGAATAGAAAAACAACAGGAGAGAGCCTAGGTCAGGGGTCGGCAACCTTTAAGACATAAAGAGCCACTTGGACCTGTTTTCGAAGGAAAAAAAAAACCTGGGAGCCGCAAAACCATTGCAACATTTAAAACAAATATAACACTGCATATATTGTTTCTTACCTTAATGCTATATACCGGATCGTGCAGAAAAAGGATTTTTTCACTTAACAAAAAGAGCCGCATGCGGCTCCGGAGCCGCAGGTTGCCGACACCTGGCCTAGGTGGTGCTCTGCCTTGGCTCTCTAGATATGTTATAGGAAAGAAGTGAGCCACACTGAGCTGTGTGGACTCACCAGGGATGAGCTGCGGCTGCTGGTTGCTCCCCTGGATGCAAATCTCATGGGATTTAGGAGAAAAAAAAAGCAAAGATGCATGCCCAAGAAGGAAGAAAGGTTTGGGTATGCTCCAGAGAGAGCACACTTAATATTTTCCTTATAAATGTCAGTTTTCTAAATGTCCTTTATTCTAAGACTAGAGGCCCGGTGCATGAATTTGTGTACCAGGTGGGTCCCTCGGCCTGGCCTGTGGGATCAGACTGAAATCGGCTCTCTAACATTCCTTGAAGGGTCGCAGATTATGAGAGGGTGCAGGCCAGGCTGAGGGACCCCCACCGGTGCACAATAGGGGCTGGGGAGGGGACATGGGAGGTTGGCCAGCTGGGGAGGGACCATGGGAGGGCTCCAGGGCATGTCCAGCCCATCTTGCTCAGTCCCATTGGCCAGACCCCAGCAGCAAGCTAACCTACTGGTTGGAGATTCCACCTTCTGGTGGTCAGTGTATGTCATAACTAGCAGTTGAGTGGTCTTGGCATATTACAATATTAGCATATTGTGCTTTGATTGGTTGAATGGATGACCAGACAACCAGACACTTAGCATATTAGTCTTTTATTATATAGGATATCAGTAAAGGCAAGCTATAAGTTAAAAGAATAGCTGTTCTTTTAAATAGTTAAAAGATTCCCTCCTATCACGGAAAAGTAAAAGCAAACAAAAAAGTTGCATGTAACTTTATATTAAAATAAAGAAAACAATATGCATTGAGAATGGGGAAATATAGTGTTTTAGAGCTCAGATTTTCCTTCAATTCTAGTTTATTTTTTTTCTCCATTGCCCAGTTTGAAATAAGTTTTTATGTACTCAGTTTGTTAATCTTTGCTTTGCAACTACTTTTATTACTTCAAATCTGGGAAAGTTATGTTTTCTCTATAGATCTGATAATACTCTATGCTATTTTTAGCCAGTTATTCTGTCCTAATTTGTAAAATATTTAACTTGTTAATATTTAACTTAATTCATTTTTATAAATGGCCTGAGAGGAGGATCTGAAAATAATTTTCCAAAATTGCTAAAGGGTATCCCTACACTATTTACTACATAAGTTTTTCCTTTCCAGATTTTTATAGGATTAAGGACATTTTAACTTAAGAGATTTACATAGAGCAGATCTTTTTTTTTTTTAAATATATATTTCTTTAAATATATTTTATTGATTTTTTTTACAGAAAGGAAGGGAAAGGGATAGAGAGTTAGAAACATCAATGAGAGAGAAACATCGATCAGCTGCCTCCTGCACGCCCCCTACTGGGGATGTGCCCGCAACCAAGGTACATGCCCTTGACCGGAATCAAACCTAGAACCCTTCAGGCCACAGGCTGATGCTCTATCCACTGAGCCAAACCAGCTAGGGCTTTTTAAATATATTTTTTATTATTTCAGAGAGGAAGGGAGAGGAAGAGAGAGATAAAAACAACAATGATGAGAGATGTCTGTAGGCTGATGCTCTATCCACTGAGCCAAAGCAGGTAGGGCTACAGGGAGCAAATCTTAGAGACAACTTCCGGGGCAGCAGGGTGAAGAGCCCAGGGGACATACAGGCATAAACGGCAAAATTTTTTAGAAAAATCTAACTCTCTGGTAATTGGGCATAAAGCAAATGAAGACACATTTATCCAAGAAAGTCTAGCCCAGTGGTTGGCAAACTCATTAGTCAACAGAGCGGCAAACAGCAGTTTGAGAGCCGCATGTGGCTTTACAAGCCGCAGTTTGCCAACCACTGGTCTAGCCCAACCTGAGTGGCTCAGTTGGTTGAGTGTCATCCTGTGCACCAAAAGGTTGCTAGTTTGATTCCTGGCCAGGGCACATACCTGGGTTGCAAGTCTCTCTCTCATTGAAAAAGAAAAAGAAAAAAAAAGTACGTGTACTAATTCTGGTAAGAACAGTACAGTCTGTGACTCCTACTCCCCTCCTCCTGTCCTCCAGCTCAGCATGACTGAAGCCCCACTTGAGTGGACAGACAGGGCTCCCTCTCCTCCAGTTCCCAGACGAGGACTGCAGCATGTCCCTGGGGCTCAGTGTGTAGAAGCTAATTCCAGGTGAGTGGGTCAGAGGGTGGGGGCTCTCTCCTTCTACCAGCCCTGCTTCCAGGCATGGTCGTCCGAGAAGACTGGCCCCCACGCCCTGGCCCCTGCTGGCTCACAGGGAAAAGGCTCCATGCCGGGAGAGGCAATCTGAGAGGACCAGAGGCTACCGTGCCGGCTCCATGCTCACACAGCGGGGTGTCTTCTGAGAGTAGCTATCCCCACTCCCAACCTCTGGGAACTAAGCTTTTTCCCCTCAAGGTAGAGGCTGTCTACAACATTGACACGATATTTAAACGAAAATGTCTAGCTCACAACAACAAAAAATCAAGTGCCATGCAAACAGAAGACTATCACTCACACACAAGAAAACAACGCAGGCACCAGATACTGCCCCCAGAGGGCACAGGTGTTGCACTTAAAGACTCCAAAGCAGCCATTACAAATGTATTCAAAGAACTAAAAGAAATCAGGCTTAAAGTAAAGAAAGGTGTGATTCCATGTCTCACCAGACAAAGACTATCAATAAAAAGACTGAAATGAAAAAGAAAAAAAAAAGAAAAAAAAGAAGCAAATGCCCCATAGAAATTAAAACCTATGTCAACACAAAGACTTGTACATAAATGTTCACAGCAGCATTAGTGACAGTCCAAGAGTAGAAACAACCCAAATGTCCGCCATTGGGTGAAAAGGATAACAAGGATGGTCTATTCAGACAGGGGACTATTCCTCGGCCATAAAAAGGAATGAAATACTGACACGTGCTACAGTATGATGAACCTAGGAAACGTAATGCTCAGGGAAAGAATCTCATATCCATGCACACTGTGTGTGATTCCACTGAAGGGTCCAGAACAGGCAAGTCCAGAGACAGAAGGTAGGTTAGTGGTGGCACAGGGCTAGGGGAAGGGGAAGTGGGGAGTGACTGCTAATGGGTATGCGATTTCTTTCTGGGATGGTGAAACTGTTCTAATATGTATTGTGATGATTGAAAAACTCTGTGATGTACTAAAAACCACCTGGTATGTTATGTATCCCTATAAAGCTATCTTAACAGAGATAGATAGATAGATAGATAGATAGATAGATAGATGATAAAGAGATGGCTAGAGAAAGTAAATATAGATTACTACAGATCCACAATCCCTTTTCTGCAATTCTGAACTCCAACAGGCCTTCATTTTTATAGTCTTTTAAACTGAATCACTTACGATAGGTACAAAGTCGGTTACTTCCTTCATTCTGTAGGGCACAAAATGAGCGTATCTGATGCCCTGGGAGAGCTGTACCTTTATCTGCGTGATTTTCCCTTCCAGCTCAGTAGGAGCTTGAAGGGTCCACATGTCTTTGCCCTCCACGCCCCAGCTGCTATGGGGGCCCGGCGCTTTTTTCCACATGGCGACTCGCCCTTTGTCAGTGCCCGCTGCCAGGAGACCTACAGGTGAAAACCAAGTTCACAGTCATTGACTTGAAAAGGGATTAGGACAGCAACAAGCTCCCTTCTCTGACCACCCTCTCTGAAATGCCAGCCTGTCAGCCTCTGCGCAGCAGCTCTCCAGCCCTCGCCTGCTGCATCTTCCTTCGCAGGAACTGGTGACTCCCTGGTGGTACAGTGTATGCATGTGCGCATGTGATTGGTGGGGGTATTGATGCTCCTTCTTCTTTTTCCCCATCAGAGTGGAGGCCTCTCTGCCTGCCAACCTGTGTCTGCAATGCCAGAACAGCACTTAGCACTCAGCAGGCATGAAATAAATGCCACTCTGGCTCATCTCCTACCCTGTCCTCTCCTTGTGTACACTTATACACATACATACATACATACATACATACATTTACATACATGTATGTGTATATATATTTCTAAAATTTACCACTTGTCTTTTTCTTGGTGTTTGGGAGAGATTGGAGATCAATTGCAGACAACTAGGTTGGTTACACTTTTGAACAAACCCTTGACCTTCTGGTGGGATAAAAAGCTTTACTGTTACTTTCTCATACTTGACTGATTTCACTCAGATGACGACCGAGTTGCCAGTCTTTAAAGAGCCACCATCACCATTTTGCGGCCAAAGAGCAAAGCAGGAGGTTGGCTCTTTCTCCCCTATGCCAGCCCCCGAAATCTCACCTTTGGTTTTACAGTAAGAAACACAGTTTATGTTCTCTCCTTTTTCAAAACCGAACTTCTCCTCTGGACTCAGAACGTAATTCTCTCCTCCTTCCAAATCCCAGAACCTACAAGGGAAGGAACAACGCTTGCTAAGGGGACTGCCGGTGCACTGCCCTCAGCTCCGCGGGGCTGGTCCAACTCGCTGAGTGAGCGGTAAGATCAGGACGAAGTCATGGCCCATGGGACTGTGCTATGACAAGCAGGCCGCCATTACATTTAGATCTGCTTTGTGCCCTGTTCATCATCAAAGGGAGCAGCTATTAATAAAACAGGGTGCGTGTGTGACACCAGGTCACAACGAGAACTATCTGCAACCACATGCCCCCAGGAGAACCGCCAGTATCGCGTGGAACTACAGCGGCGAGAAGCAGGCGCTCACAAAAACCAGGCAGAGAGACTCCGCGGGCAGACAGGACAGCCCCACCCTCGCGTGGGACGGGGATGCCTGGGTCTCCAATGGGCTCTGCTCTTCCATCTCGGGGCTGTGCCAGTTTGTGAAAATTCATCACAATTTGGGACTGACTTTTCAATCCCCTAATCACCGGAGCATCGAGTCTCACCTGAGGGCTGCCTCCCCGATGGCGGTCACCAGAAGGCTGCCTTCGATCAGAGCGATGTCTGCCTGGTGGCCCGTTTTCCCACTCAGCTTCACCTGAACAAGGAACAGTAACTGAAATCAGCATGTCCTCCTGCTGAAACTGTGTCCCTGCCTGTGAGCCTGGACTCTGGTCTGCAGTGACTTCATGGAGACTCCCCGTTAATGGAAGTGCGAGGTGAACACGAACACGTGGAGAGCACGCCTAGCTTTCCGGGACGCACAGCCCACGCTGACAGCTCCTCTTGCACACCATGTGGTTAGTAACAGTGGCTGCCGGCGCACGGCACATGGCCCGTTTCCAGAGTGACCACCAGGCTGAGCCAAGGTCAGGGACCGCCGTGCCCTCCAGGGCAGGCATCGTATCTGTTTTGCAGTGGCTCAGGGGGGATTTGAACCCAGGTCCATGTGATTCAGGGACCATGTTTTCAACTGCTATGCTAGAAGATACATAAATGGTCAAATACTGACTTATAAAAAAATCAATCCATTCCATAATCTATGAGTATCTTTATGGGAAGTTCAGAGTTCTCCAAGGAACATGGATTCCTCTGGTAGAAACCATGAAACTAGCAGGAAGGTAACGATGAGCAGCACCTGGCAGGACAGGGATGTCCTCCTGGCGCTGAGGGCCTGGAGCTGATGCCACGAGGCACCTTCAAGGACATCAAGGGATGTCTCAGTAGCCACAGCGAAACACCTGCTGAGGGATGTACATGCCTCCGGTGAACAATGTGCCCGTGTGCCCAGGGGCAGCTTAGACAGACACACGTGGGGGGAAATCCCCAAGGTTCTCGGTGGTAAGGGAGCCCCTCCAGGCCTTGTCTGCACAGCCAGGAAGTGGGGTGATGCCCCTCCCCACAATTCCATGGTGGAGGCTGAACGGGCTGCTGCAAAGTGAGCGGTCATTCTCTCACCGGGTCTGTAGGCTGCGGTGAGGCAATCGTGGAGGGCACAGCCTGGCTCACCTTGTCTGTGCCCTGACGCCAGAACAATCTCCTTCACTCTCCGTTCCCCCACCTGAACGGAAGGTCTTATAGCACATCATGGTACTAACCAGCTCTGTGAGTGGCCGTGGGACAGGCTTGCTAAGGTGTGGGAAAGGGTGATTAATCAGGTCAGGAGAAGCCAGCCTGAGCCCTGCCCCTCTGCCCACCTTCATCACTTCCTCCGCTCTGCCCTCAGGTGTCACCGAGTACAGGGACAGCAGCAGGTTCTCCGTGACCACCACCAGCGCCTCCCTCTTCTCCAGGTAGAAGAGCGTTTGGATGGAGCTGTCTGTGGACGCCAGCTGAGTGGTCTTGCCTTTCTCGTCCACGTAGTGCACTGTCCCTGAGGGCAGAGGGGACCGTCACCGGCAGCCATTTCTCTGCTCTCAGGGAGCATTCTCAAAATAAACATCTTCATTATAAAAATGTGCCAAGAAGATATTTCAGAAACATCTGCATCTGACCTCACAGGCTGCCATCTCTGAAGTAAGTTCAGCCTTGACTCCTGATGCCCCAGCCATCACTGCCTCCACCAAACTAACCTCGGAGGATTCAAACTTTCACACTGGTGACCGCCTGACTCGCAGCCTCGAAAGGCTTTGTTCATCCTGGTCCCCTAACATGAGGGCCCACCTGTATCCCACGCACTGAGGCCCAAGGCGGTGACCTGCCTTACCCTAAGGTCTGTTCCCTCCATCCTAGGTGTGGTTGGTTGGCTGGTTTACCCTAAGCCTGGAACCCCTCCTTCTCCTCCCACCCTGAGCGTGCCGGGCCCTGGCCCACCTCCTAGTTTCTCTCTGAATTCATTGCTGCCACTCTCTGGAGCCTCCTCACCCGGTCTCCCTTCCTCTCATTCCTGATAGAGAACTTGTTCCTTATTAAGCTGAAAAGTCCAACGTTCTCTAGAGGCTAACTGCCACAAAATGAGCATCTACTCAGCACATATTTGTGGCAGGCTGGATGCTACGCACTGGTGTGTGTATTAACTCCACTAATGTTCCCGGCGAGCTCCCCAGCAGGTACTCTTACTGACACTGTCTCTGTTTTACACCGGAGGAAGCCGAGGCACAGATATGGGATAATCTGCCTTTGAAGCCCGCGTTACCGAGTGGAAGGAGGAGCTGACACCCACTGCACAGCCCTCTTCCAGTCGCCAGCATCTCTCCCCTCAGGCATCTCTTTCCACACCATCTTTTCAACTCTTCCTCAGGGCCCCTGCACTAGCATCTCCCTTCCCTGCACCCCCATGCACTGTGCCCACTCCTTGTCCCTTCTGATTCATGGGCTGATGCTCAACCATTGAGCCACGCCAGCCAGGCCTGCCTCCTTGTCCCTTCTGTGACCTCCCTGAATTCCGCCAGCGCTGTCTTTTTATCCCCTAAATGTAAGGTATCTTAAAAGCCGCAGCCCACTCCAGTTCTCATCCGCTCTCTTCTTCCAGCTGTGCTGAACAGCCTCCTCTAACTTCACCGCCTTATGTCAGTCTCATTCCTCGGCCTCTTTCTCACAGCACACACACACGTGGGAACGTCTCATGTGAACATAAAGACTAGTTTCCTCCTAACTTCATATTGCATTTATCAGCTGTCACTGGGGCAGCCTGTCTCACTATTTAAACTAAGGAGGAGTTGTGTTCAAATCACTTAATGTGGGTCCTACTCACGAAGGCTGGCTGGTGATTGCAGGCTGGAAACAATACCCCCCATCCTGCCTGGCCCATGTGGCTCAGTGGTTGAGTGTTGGCCCTTGAATCAGGAGGTCATGGTTTGATTCCTGGTCAGGGCAAGTGCCCAAGTTTTGGGCTCAACCCCCAGTAGGGGGCGTGTAGGAGGCAGCCAATCAATGATTCTCTCTCATCATAGATGTTTCTATCTCTCTGTCCCTCTTGCTTCCTCTCTGAAATCAATAAAAATGTGTTTTTGAAAACCCTTCAAATACAAATAAAGCTCAATTTGTCTCTAATCAGAACCAAGTGAAGCCATTCTTTGAACACTGGATAAATAACTGCAAAAAGCTGGCTAATGCATCACTCTAAGATTGGCACGCATACAGCCCACTGTTTTATGCAGAAACACCATCTATTTGTTTTATATCCTTATCAGACACCCCTAAAAAGGCTTCAGTGTTCTAGAATCCCAAACTAAGCTTCTTACCATCCATCAAGCTGACAAAGAATGACAGTCCCTCTTGAGATCCCATTTTCAAGAAACTTCCAAAGCCACTTTTCCTCCAGTTAAACATGTCCAGGGCTTTCTCATCGCCGCTCACAGCTGCCTTTGCCAACTGAACGAGGTCCCTGAAAGCAAATACGACCCAGAAAGTCAGAGTTCCTCGTTACTCCTCGTAGGAAGGTGCTGCCACTAAAGATGCTGAGAGTGGCTCACTGCTATGATCCCTCCGGTGTGTCAGGAGTTACATCTCTGCTCACCCCCCAAAGGATTTGAACTCAAGGCCACTCTGGAAGCTCATACTCACTCGCCAGGCGGGGGGAGCCGGAAGATGCAATGAGTCAGGTGTTTTCCGTATTCGTGTTTCAGCAGGGGTGTCCCTTGTACCCGGCCTCTTTGATCCAACCTCCATACGAGCAGGACACCAAGCTGGAAAACCCATCATGTGGAGGAAACGCATTCTTACTGAGTGACTGGTGGAAGGCAAGAGTGACACTGTGCAATACGATGCACGCTTATTTCTCTCTCTCCCTCTCCCTCCCTTTCTCTCTCTCTCTCTCTCGCTCGCTCTATCTCTCTCTCTCTCTCTCTCTTAAACAAAACTACATGTGCACCATGACAAATACAAACAATTCAAGTATTCCGTGAAGAAACCAGAAACTTTTCCATGTATCCCCTCCATCCTTACTCCCTGGAGATAACAACTGTCACATTTTTAGTTGTTAAAACAAACTTTTAAGTTTAGAATAGATTCAGATTTGTGGAACAGTTGTGAAAACAGTTCCAATAAATTTCATACCCCCACCTACTTTCTCCTATTATTAGATCTTACATTAGTGTGGTACAGTCCTCAGATTAATAAGCCAATATTGACACATTAACCAAAGCCTTTATTCAATTTCTTTAGTTCCTCCCTAAGGTCCTCTTCCAGTCCCGGGATCCTAGCAGGACCATGTGATGTCTGGTCTCCTTAGGCTCCTCTGGGATGAGACCCCATTTCAGCCTCTCCTGTTTTTGCTGATCTTAATGGTCTATTAAGGGATGGTATGGAATGTCCCTCCACTGGGACTAGTCGATTTTTCTCATTGTTGACTGGGGCTGTGGTTGTGGGAGAAGACCACATGTATAAAGTGGTCCTCTCAGCACATCAGATCATGGGTCCATGCCATCAACATGACTTGTCTCTGTGACACTGACCCAGATCTCCTAGCTGAGGTCACGTTTGTCAGGTGTCTCCACTGTGTAGGTCTTCCTCCTACCCCCTCTATCTTGTACTGTCTGGGTTATAATCTAATACTATTTTATTTATTTTCTTGCTCCAATTCTTCCAGCTTCAGCCATTGGGAGTTCTGTGGGATCACTCTATGAGCACTTCCTTACTTCTTGGCACTACAGATTCTCTAAGCCCGTGGTCGGCAAACTGCAGCTCGAGAGCCACAAGCAGTTCTTTGGCCCCTTGAGTGTGGGGCTCTTCCACAAAATGCCATGGCCTGGGTGAGTCTATTTTGAGGAAGTGAAGTTAGAAGAAGTTTACGTTTGAAAAATTTGGATCTCAAAAGAAATTTCAATTGTTATACTGTTGATATTTGGCTCTGTTGACTAATGAGTTTGCCGACCACTGCTCTAAAATGACTGCCTTGCTCCAGTCCTAGAATCAGCCATCAAGGAGCCTGGTTCCCTATGTTGAAGGAACCAATAGAAACCAGGATCTGGGTGCTAGATGTATTATATGTTCAATTTAAACACAATCAAAGCCTCAAATCAACAGCACAGGTAAGTGTGAGAGAAGCTCAAGGTGGCAGGGAGGAGACAGCTGCATTGGAACTGGTCTAGGAGGCTCCTCGACCAAGGATGGGAGCTAAGCCCTGCCCCTGGCAGTATTTCCATCGGAATCTGTCTGCAAAGCACCTTGGTTTGGATGCCCAGACATTCCTCAAGGCATGTGTCCTGTTCAAGATCAGTGGATGTTTTAGCAAGCAGTACACTCTTCCTCCCACCCTGCGTTCAGCCAGCATTGATTCCACCATCCCCACACGCTGGGTAAGCCACTTTATTGTGCATAGGAATATGATTCTATAATAAGGTTGACTTTAAAAGCAAGTTATACAGTAAATCTATAAGAAAAGTTACAGAAGATTGAACATAGTATGTAACAAATATATATATTCATATATATTATGAATAGTATGTATTATCACACTAATTCTTGACTTTGCCAGCTTTATGAAGAATAAATGCATTATTGGTTCCTTTGGTTTCACTTGCATAGTGAAAAAGGCAAGGCTAATAATAATAATAATAATAATAATAATAATAAAAGAAAAAGGCAAGGCTAGAAAATGAAAATGTTTCCTTCCCCGGTGGCCCAGCTTCCCCTCTAGAGAAGCACACTGGATGCTGTGTGCCTGACGGTGTATGATGCGTACATAACACTTGTACAGACGTCCCTTTGCTCTGCCCTTCAAGTACAATCATCCGGAACTTATTCTTTAACAGAACAATGGACTTTACAGAGGTCTTCATTAGCACGTACAAGCTTCTAACAGGCAATTCAATCAGGTACCTGAATACAATCAGGACATACTTAGCATGTCCAGACTTCCAGACTGTTGTTTTGAGGAAGTTGTTCAGAGTCCCTGTACCCCAGAGCAGTGAATTCATGTGTGATTGCACACCCCTTGTTTTGACAAAAGAATAGATGTAGCCCCACAATCATGAATTCAACTTCCACTGACTCCCAAGGAGGCAATGACTCAAATATGCTTTGTGTCAGGTTCTGGCTAACTGGCTGGAAATGCTACACAAGGTGGAGATTTAGAGGTGAACTCAGAGATGTCCTGTTTCCTTTGTGGCAGCCTGGCTCCTCATCTCAATTCTAAGTGTTTTTTTGCACCTCTCACTACTCCTGCAGGGCAATTCTTTGTGTTCAGAGCTTTTTCTTCATTGTCATTCCTTCTGAATTAGAATTACTTCATTCACCATAATTTTTATTGATTTCAGAGAGGAAAGGAGAGGGAGATATAGAAACATTAACGATGAGTGAGAAGAATTTATTGATAGCCTCCTGCATGCCCCTTACTGGGAATCAAGCCTGAAAACGAGGCATGTGCCCTGACCAGTAATGGAACCATGATCTCCTGATTCATAGTTGATACTCAACTGAGCCACACTGGTTGGGCTCATCTATACTAATAAAAGGGTAGTATGCTAATTAGACCAGGAGACCTTCCCGATGTCCTTCCAGACAAAGCCATAGTGGCGGGGTAGAGGCAGAGGCAGTTAGGGGTGATCAGGCCAGAAGGGAGGGCGGTTGTGGGCGATCAGGTCAGCAGGGGTGGGTGTGGGGGAGGGCAGTTTAGGGCGATCAGGCAGGGGGGGGGCTGTTGGGGGCGAGAAGGCCAGTGGGGGGCATTTGGGGGCGAGCAAGCAAGCAGGCAAAGTGGTTAAAGGCGATCAGGTAGGCGGGGGAGAGATGGGGGTGAGAAGGCCAGTGGGGGGCATTTGGGGGTGAGCAAGCAAGCAGGCAAAGTGGTGAGGAGCAATCAGGCAGGCAGGCAGGTGAGCAGTTAGGAGCCAGCAGTACCAGATTGCGAGAGGGATGTCTGACTGCTGGTTTAGGTCTAATCGGCAGTGGGACATCCCTGAGGGGTCCCAGATTGGAGAGGTGCAGTCCAGGCTGAGGAACCTCCCCCCACCATCACACCTCCCCTGCACAAACTTTGTGCACTGGGCCGCTAATTTACTATAATTTTATACAATAAGGCTCTAAAGAATAGTTACCCCACCCCCCCAAAAAAAAGTTATCCTAAAGATGAGAAATTAGTCCTATTTGTGAAGAGCAAGAGTTGGATATATTAAGAAACTGATGTGAAGTTAGTACCCTGTTTCCCCGAAAATAAGACAGTGTCTTATATTAATTTTTGCTCCCAAAGATGCGCTAGGTCTTATTTTCAGGGGATGTCTTATTTTTCCATGAAGAAGAATACAGTACACATTTATTGTTAAATGAAAATAAAGGAAATTTATTACCTGTATTACGGTATGGTAGTACAGTAGTTGTCAACACAAACCAGACAACTGTGAATCCTACAGTATCAAGAATTTACTCATTTATTCAATGACAATCATGTCATCATCTTCTGGAACATCATCATAACAATCCAATTCCTGAATTTCCTGGTGAATTTCTTGTGACTCCATTTCTTTCAGAATCAGTGGACCAAATCTCTCATGTTTAGCAATAGCATTCTGAGACAAAACCTGGGGGGGCGGGGGGGCGACTTATTTTCGGGGGATGCCTTATATTTCACTCAGAAGGAAATCTGTAAGTAGGTCTTATTTTCAGAGGATGTCTTATTTTCAGGGAAACACGGTAGTGTTCTAGATTCGATTGCTGTTGACATACTGTCACTTCAAAGAACAGGTCATCCTGCTAGGTTCTCTAATAGTTTATGATGACAATAGGAACTGACTTGCCCTATGTTGTGTGTAGATTCACTGGATCCTACATTTGGCTCAGGGAAAGCATACAGGGAAATAAGACCTGGCCCACATGACATTCTCTCCACTTCTTTACTGATGGAACTGCTAACAGACATTTCACAGATCTGCTCAGTGTCCCTTTCCTAGGGACCTCCCCACCTCCCTGGCCACTGCTGACTACTGCACATGTGGGCACTTGGCCTGAGCTGAATTGGGGCCAGAGGAGGAGGGACAGGTGTCCTCTGGTGGGAACTGAAACGAGAGCAGGTGATTTCATTTGTTTTCATCAGCTAGATTCTGCCTCACGGACAGCATGGGTGAGAGAGAGAAATAACTTCAGCAGGACAGTACACAAAAAGGTACAGAGCTGGCAGACAGCTGTGTCTCTCTGCACCTCACTCTTGGTTCTAGACGGTCATGAAGTCGGGTGTATTCCCATCCCTGGAGACCCTGGCCTCAGATTAAGTGCACCTTCTTGCTCCAGCTAGTCTGGGTTGGTTTCACTGGTAATCAACCTACCTAAAGCAGGGTCTTTGGTGGAAGAGTTAAGAAGATCCTCAGCCAAGCCTGTGCACTCAGTGGTGCAGCATTCCAAGTGCTTATACCTGTGGGTCGGCAAATTGTGGCTCGTGAGCCACATGCGGCTCTCTTGCCCCTTGAGTGTGGCTCTTCCACAAAATACCATGGCCTGCACTTTGATTTAAAAGAGTTTTGAAGAAGTGGCATTAGAAGAAGTTTAAGTTTAAAAAATTTGGCTCTCAAAAGAAATTTCAATCGTTGTACTGTTGACATTTGGTTCTGTTGACTAATGAGTTTGCCGACCACTGGCTTATACATTTGTTATTATTTATTTTCCAGCTTGAGCCATTCATTCATTTTTGGTTAATCCTCACCCAAGCATATATTTTCCATTGACTTTTAGAGAGGGGGGACGGAGAGGGAGAGAGAAACATCGATGTGAGAGAGACAATCAATTGGTTGCCTCCTGCACATGCACCAACTGGGACTAGGGATCGAACCTGGAACACAGGTTCATGCTCTTGCCTGGGAATCAAACCTGAGCCCTTCAGTACTTGGGCCAACACCAGCTGGGGTGAGCCCATTATTAAATTAAGACCAGTATAGCCTAGATTTTCTTAGAAGGATTAGGTATTTCTGCTCTTACATATTTTGACTCATAGAACTTGGTCAGCAAATATATATGAGTTTGGTTCCATGCCTAAGTTAATCTATTTTGTTAGTGGTGTTTTGTGTTTTTTTTTTTTTAATATAGTCAAAATGAGAATAATGCAATTCCATCATCTTGAAATGTTTTATTCCTACGGGAATTTGCAGAGCGTTCCACAGCAGGGAGGTAGGAAAGGTCACCAAAGGAATCAGAATCTGGGGACAGCCATGTCTTTAGGTGGGAATTGAGTAGAAAAATCAAGAAAAAAGGAACAAGATAATAGAAGAATGAGCAAGTGACATGACCAGAAAAGGAAATGTCAATGACTCTCTTAAGTGATGCTGATCCTCAATAGCAAGAGAAATGCAAACTAGAACATGACTGAGATGCCGCTTCTCTAGGCAAAATTCTGAATTCGAATACAACTCTCTGTGAGAAAGCACATGCTATGCGTTGGTGTGAACTGATACAAGCCCCATGGAGGGAGGTTTGGGAACATCCACCAAACCACAGGCGCACATACCCTGAGGCTCTGCCACCCCACTTCCAGGAATTTCTATGATCTTCCACATGTGTGACATGACAAAAGCATGAAGTTAGCCACTGTGTCACTGTCTGTTTAGCAAGACTGGAAGCCACTGAAATGTTTATTGACAGTGGCTGGTGAAGCAAATCATAATACATTCATATCATGTAGGGCAGGTTAAAAGAAAAGAAGGAAGTTTGTTGTTTACTGGCATAGAGAGATCTGCAAGACACATGGAAAATGAAAAAGACAAGAGACAGAAGAGAAATACATTATCACTTATGTGAAAGGAGAGGAGAATAAGGAGACAAGATCCTCTGTGTGAGATCTATAACCAAAAATATTTAATTTAAAGCAACAAGCAAACTAATCTAAACTGAGGGATATTCTACACAATAACTAGTTTGAACTCCTAAAAAGGTTGATCCTTATTCTTAGGGATTTGGTGGCAAAGTAGTTAGGGCTGAATGAAGTATGATCTCTTTGACAAACTTCAAATAATCATGGGGGGGGGGGTGGATAAACACACACACACACACACACACACACACACACACACACACTAGAGGCCTGTTGCACGAAGAGATTCGTGCAATAGGCCTTCCTTCCCTTGGCTTCCAGCACCGGTTTTCCTCTGGCACCGGGGACCCAGACCTTCGCTACGGCCAGAGTCTGCCACCTTCATCTTCACTGCAGACTCCGGCCAGACTCCAGAATCTGCAGTCTTCATCTTCCCTGTGGCCGGAGTACTTTGCCCCCCCCCCCCATCCTCCCTCTCATAGCAGGTGTCCTGCCCCGCCCAGCCATTTCACTCCTGGAGCAGCTGGGCAGGGTGCCATCTTTGTCCTAATTTGCATATTACCTCCTGATTGGCTGGTGGGTGTAGCGGAATTATAGTCAATTTGCATGTTTCTCTTTTATTAGTGTAGATACTAGAGGCCTGGTGCACAAATTCATGCAGGGTGGGGTCTGGCAGGCATGCCCCTGATTGGGGTGGTGGAGGCTGATCTGGGCTATTCAGGTGTGTGTGTGGGGGGAAGCAGGGGCCACAGCCAGTAGGCTGGCCCCATCCCCTGGTTGAACTCCTGGTCAAACTCCCGGTTGAGGGGATAATTTGCATATTAGCCTTTTATTATATACTAGAGGCCTGGTGCACAAAATTTGTGCACAGGGGATGGGGTCCCCTCAGCCCAGCCTGCACCCTCTCCAATCCAGGACTCCTTGGGGGATGTCCAACTGCCAGTTTTGGGATTAGGTCGAAACCAACAGTTGGACATTCCTCTCACAATCCAGGACCACTGGCTCCTAACTTCTCACCTGCCTGCTTGCCTGATCAACCCTAACTGCTCCCCCCAACCCCCGCCAGACTGATCACCCTTAACCAATTGTGCCTGCCAGCCTGATCACCCCTAATCGCCCCCCTGCCAGCCTGATGGCCCCCAACTGCCCCTCCTGCCGGCCTAGTTGCCCCTCACTGCCTCCCCTGCCAACCTGGTTACCCCCAACTGCCCCCCCCTGCTGGCCTGGTTGCCCCTCACTGTCCCCTTCCCCCTACCGGCCTAGTCACCCCTCACTGCCCCCCTCTGCTGGCTGGTCACCCCTCACTGCCCCCACTGCCAGCTTGGATGCCCCATGCAGCCCCATGCAGCCTGCTGGTCAGTCATTTGGTCATCTCTTGCTAACCCAACTGCCAGCCTTGTCACCCCACACAGCCTGCTGTTTGGTTGTTACTGTGAGGGCATCTTGACCAATTTGCATATTACCCTTTTATTAGTATAGATAGATAGATAGAAAGAAGATGTGTCAAGCCGAAACCGGTTTGGCTCAGCAGTAGAGCGTCGGTCTGCGGACTGAAAGGTCCCAGGTTCGATTCCGGTCAAGGGCATGTACATTGGTTGCGGGCACATCCCTGGTAGGGGGTGTGCAAGAGGCAGCTGGTCAATGCTTCTCTCTCATTGACGTTTCTAGCTCTCTCCCTCTCTCCCTTCCTCTCTGTAAAAAATCAATAAAATATATTAAAAAAGAAAAAGAAAAAGAAAGATGTGTCAAAATGTTAATAACTAGTGAATTTATGTACTAGTAAAGAGTATATGGGTATTCCTTGTACTATTCTTTCAACTCCTCTAAAGATTTGAAATTTTGCAAAATTGGAAGTTGGGGAAAGAATGCATTTTTACGAGCCTGTGTGTACCTGAAGAAACACTGGAGAGACTTTAAGAAGCTATGGATGCCAGAGAGTAGAGGGGGAAACTGACAGGCATGGTGGAGAGTCTTTTCTTTCTTTCTTTGTAAGTTTATAGTTTCTTTTTGTTTTTTAGTCCTTGTCCAAGGATATTTTCCCATTGATTCTAGATAAAGTGAAGAGAGAGGGAAAGAAAGAAACATCCATGTGAGAGAAACACATGTATTGGTTGCTTCCTGCCTACACCCTGACCAGGGCCCAGGCCAGGGAGGATCCTGCAACCGTGGTATGTGCCCTTGACCAGAATCAAACCCAGGACCCTTTGGTCCTTAGGCTGAAGCTCTATCCACTGAGCCAAACCGGCTGAGGCTGGAGAGGCTTTTCAAAGTACGTCCCATTTCATGGCTTTTGAAATTTGAGACATGTAAGTGTACTACCTGAAACATGTGGTAAATGAACACACAGCAACATTTCTGCTGTACATTTGGGAATCAAATTGAGTCTAGACCAGGGTTTCTCATCCTGGGCGCTGTTGGTCTTTCGTGTGGGATCTGTTCTGTGCATTGCAGGATGGTGAGCAATCTCTCTGGCCTCTGCCCACTAGATGCAGGTAGAGCAGCCCTCTCCTTTGTGACAACGAAACACGTCTCCAAATACTGACAAATGTCCCGAGGGGCAAATGAAGCAGGTGGAAATGCCTGAGCTAGACCATCAGCACCAGGGACTCCTAGGCCTGTGGTTGGCAAACTGCGGCTCACGACCCACATGCGGCTCTTTGGCCCCTTGAGTGTGGCACTTCCACAAAATACCACAGCCTGGGAGAGTTTATTTTGAAGAAGTGGCGTTAGAAGAAGTTTAAGTTTTAAAAATTTGGCTCTCAAAAGAAATTTCAATTGTCGTACTGTTGATATTTGGCTCTGTTGACTAATAAGTTTGCCGACCACTGTTCTAGGCAATGAAGAAATATGTTCAGGGATGCTGGTGATTAGGTGATGCCATAAAAGTGACAGTACCTGAGGCATTCAGCCATCTTTATGAATATAGTTACCTAGAAAACTTCATTTTAAAAATGACAGGCATGCCTCTGCCATAGGGTGGGATGGTAGAATAATATTTTCAAACTTTGCTTCCAATATAAAACAAAATCTACCATGACATCTGACAGGGTCAACTCCATTTGGCAACCACACATTTCAAATAATTTGGTCTTTAGCAGCCTTCCCAACGGGTCCCTAAGGGCATAAGCTGGGAAATACTGAGATCTGAGATCAGTACCCACGGTGTCTGCTTACCCTGTCCCCCGACAGGAGGCAGTTCCCGTTGGTGCTCCAGTTGAGGACAGTGATGTCAGCGGTGTGCGTTGGGGGGACTGCATGCTGCTCCTTCTCCTGCTTATTAAACATGATCACCTCCCCGGTCTCCCATCCAACAGCCAGGATCAGCCGCGTCTGGTGCCAGCACAGGGAAGTGACCCGGCAGGACCTCTCAATGTGTGTCTCGGGCACATGCTCACCCTGTGATGGACAAGAGGTAAATCCCATGTTACACAGGGTGATAGAATTTATAGCTAATCCTCACTGGGGATTGACATCAGCTAGAAGATATAAAGAGATGTTTCTTAGGGAACTGTTTTATTTCATTTTCAGGGAAACAGCAATCTTGTCCTAGCAGAGCTATGAAAACAAGGTTAACACACAACAGACCATGCTGACCAACTTATCAGAAAGTATGACCTCATACTTACAGCTGCTTGGAGGCTAGCTAGGGTGTTTTTTAATTTTTTAATTTTTTTATGTTTTTATTCATTTCAGAGAGAGGAAGGGAGAGGGAGAGACAGCAACATCAATGAGAGAATCATTGACTGGCTGCCTCCTGCACACCCACTACTGGAAAGAGAGCCAACCTGGGCCCGTGCCCTCACTGGGAATAGAATTCTAACCTCCTGCTTCAGGGGTCGATGCTCAATCACTGAGCCACATCGCTGGGTGCTAGCTAGCATTTCAATGAGTTCCAAAGAAACTTCATTTATTTACTTTTAATGCTCACCTGAGGATATTTTTTTTCACAGAGAGTGGAAGGGAAGGTGAGAGGGACGGGGGGAGAGAAAAAAACATGAATGTGAGAGAGGCACATTGATTGGTTGCTTCCCATACACTTCCAGACCGGAGCTGGAACCTACAACCCAGGTACATGCCCTTGACCGGGAATTGAACCCATGACCCTTTGTTGTGCAGGCCGATGCTCTAACCACTGAATGCACTGGCCACAGCTAAAACTTTATTTATAAAGTAAGTGGTAGTCCAGGTAAAGTTTGTCAAAAGCAAAGTTCTCAAATTGTGGTCAGATGACTCCCAAAGCCTTTTCAGGGTCTGTAAGGCCAATTTTTTTTTTACTAAAGATTTTTAAAAACTGATGTTTGGGGGGAGGGGGAGAAGGGGGAGAAAAAAAAACATTGATGTGAGAACAAAACATAGATCGGTTGCCTCCTACATGCCCCCACAACTTGGGCATGTGCCCTGACCAGGAATCAAACCAGCAACCTTTCAGTGCAGAGGACAACGCCCAGCCGAGCCACCCCAGCAAGGCTGCAAGGTCAGTTATCTTTAGAATGATGCTAAGAAGTTACTTGCCTTATTTGCTTTCATTTTCTGACCAGTGTATAGTGGACTTTTCCAGAAGCTATGAGATATAAGACTCATTGCTCTGCTAGCTAATGGAATATGTACTTGTATATTTTTGTTTTCTATTGTAGAATTTTCTAAGGAAATAGGTTTAGGGTATAAATATGTATTCCTAGCAATTAATACAGCTTGTTCTCCGTACTTCTACCAAACTCTCTCTAGTAATCTCCAGTTATACCTGCTACATCTGTGACCTTATTAACATCTAATAATTATTTAGAAATTCTAAAGTTTTCCTTGTGCCAATTAGAAACACAAAAAGTAGACTTTGTTTTGTAATTGTATTTTTTAATTTTCTAATTTTAAAAAATATATATATTTTATTGATTTTTTTACAGAGAGGAAGGGAGAGAGAGAGAGTCAGAAACATCGATGAGAGAGAAACATCGATCAGCTGCCTCCTGCACAACCCCTACTGGTGATGTGCCTGCAACCAAGGTACATGCCCCTGACCCCTCAGTCCGGGACCCCTCAGCCCGCAGGCTGACGCTCCATCCACTGAGTCAAACCAGTTTCGGCTAATTTTCTAAATTTTAACATTTTGTCTAAAATTGCTATTATTTTGGAATATAATATTCATTCTAAAGAAAATTTTATAATGCATATTGGAGAGTTCTCTGACTCCTAGAATGAAGGAGTGTGCTTCAATGAAGCTGGGCGACACTGTGCTTGGTGCTGGGGTTAGACAAACATGAGACAGACGGGGCCTGGCTGAACTCCCATCCCCGGGGGGGCCACAGACCACCACGTACCACAGATGAGACCTTCACTGAGGTGGGTGAGAAACCAGGAGGGTCTGCCCTTGCATGGGGGGGAGGAAGGGAAGGACTGCCTCAGGAAGTGCCACTGAGCCACTTCCCTCTGGAGGACTAATATAGGAATTGTGTTGACCTTTGAACCAGGAGGTCATTGCGGGCTCCATCTCTAGTGTGGGGTGTGCAGGAAGCAGCTGATCAATGATTCTTTCTTATCACTGATGTTTCTCTCTCTCTCTCTCTCCCTCTCCCTTCCTCTCTGAAATCAATCCTATATAATAAAAATGTAGTATGCCAATTGTCCCCTTGACTGGAGTTCTTCAAGGAGTTTGGGTGGTGGGGGGGTGGGAAAGGGAAGGAGGCCCTGGCCAGCGGTGGTAGCCACTACCGGACCAGTGCACGAATTCTGTGCACTGGCCTCCAGTAAATACATATAAAAAGATCAAGAGAGACTCTCCTGGGCGGAGGGCACAGCACCCACACTTGGAAGACCGGGGAAGACCAGGCGTTTGTAGCATGGAAAGAAGAGCACCATGTGAGGCAGGAGAGCCAGGCCTTGGGGGCACAGGCCACATCAGCAATCCAATCCTCAGCCGAAGGACAATTCGGAGGCGGGGAGGTGGGAGCAGTGTGTGATTCCATCTGTGATTCTGAAAGCTGGCTCTGCCCTGTGTGGGGAAGGGGAGGACACAGCTGCCGCAGTGAGGAAGCTGTGCTAGCCTGCCTGAGGGGGCGGGTGTCGCTACCATCCCCGGGCCTGTCCTGGGCATTAGGATGGAAAACACTCGGCTTTTGGAGGAAAGTGTGGGACAGGGGACAGGGGGGCAAAGTTCAGTTCAGTCTGGACTTGGGAAGTTGGAGGCCTGTGTCAAACACCCAGGTGTCCTGTGGGCAGCTGGATTCCTAAGTCTGCAGCTTGTGGGCTGGAGCTAGGTTTCTAAATTGTTCACTGATAGACACTGACAGATCACAGAAGGAGGAAACAGAGGGAGAAGAGGCCTAGACCAGTTCAAGACAGGCCAACAGCACTCCGGGTTTGGAAGGAGAGGACGGCTGGATCAAGGAGACAGGGCGGAGGAAAGCCCTGCAAGCTCCATGGCGGGTTTCCCAGAGAACTTTGCAAGAGTGTGGAGCAGTATAGAGAAGGGGCATCAGACAAGAACCAAACGCACAAGGCCTGTTATACAGACACTGCTGATGACTCCAGCTGCTTGGGTGAAGTCTCTGGGGGACAAGGAGACTACAGAGGGCTGAAAAGTGAGCGGGAAGGGAAATCTGACTTTCTTGCTGAAGTATGTGGTGCACTGTGACTGAGAATGGGGGAAGGGAAGAGAGAATTAAAATCTGAGGAGCATCTAGAAAGTTTTTGCAATGGGTTGAATTGTGTTAATTCCTAAAAAGCTATGCTGAAGTCTTAACCACTGGCACCTGTGATATGACCTCATTTGAAAATAGGGTCTTTGCAGATGATCGGGTTAAGGTGAGGTCATAAGGATGGACTTAATCCAATATGACTGTGTCCTTAATAGAAGAGACACCCAGGGGAGGCAGCCCTGTGGGGATGGAGGAAGAGACTGGCGCGGTGCAGGTACAAACCCAGGAGCACCAAGGATTGCTGGCAACCAGAGCAATGACAAACCAGGCAACAGACCACATGTGTCAAACACAAGGCCCGCGGGCCAAATCCAGCCCGCCAGGCCTTGCAATGTGGCCCGCACCCCGCTGTCATCACTGCACTCTGCTGTCAGTTTATGACATTGTCAGTTTATGACTGTTCAGTAAACCATTCGGCCCGCAATTTAGGCTGGATTTCAGATTTTGGCCCCTTCTCTGATTGAGTTCGACACCCCTACAACAGACGCTCCCCTGGAACCTCCAGAGAGAGTGAGGCCTGGCCGGCCCCTTATTTCAGAGTTCTGACCTGCAGAACTGGTAAATAATACACTTCTGTCGTTTTAGCCACCCAGTTTGCAGGCATTTGTTCTGGCAGCTAGTAGTTTTATAATAAATAGGTAATGTGAGCCAACAGGAGACTGGATCAGGATGGACAGGCAATGCTGAGGGGCCATTTCTGGTTGGTGATTGTGAATTGACTGTTAATTCTATTTAAACATTCCAAAATCTGTCCCCAAACCTAAACTGCAGAGGTAAACTAATACTTGGAGTTAAGACCTCAATGAGAATACACACACACACACACACACACACACACACACAATTATATCCCACACTCCCTCTCCCCCCAACATACCCTACACTCTATCTCACCCGCCTTTAGCCCTCCAAACCCTTTACCCCTCTCTCACACCAATCTCTCCCTCCCCAACCCCCGTCTCTCTCTCACACACAAACACATATACACACACTTACACACACACCACAAAAAAGAGGCAAGGGCCAGAAGCTCACAATCATTGCTTCCTAGTACTTACTTGTTCCAGGTATATATCCACACTGCCTCTCGAGGCTGTGCCGTTGGAGGCCACCGCCAGGAATGGATGAACAGGGTGCCAGCTGATGTGGGAAGGAGATCCAGCTGACTCTGGGGCTTCTATGCGGTGGTCAAAATAGAGCGCCATGGTGAAACTCAGACCTTGTCAGGGTTGAAACCTGCAGGGGAAAAACAACCAGGTCCTGTGGGTGTTTTGTTGTTTTTTTTTCAAAATGACTGAGTATAGAATTAGGAAAGAAAAGCATCACGAAACTATTATGCATAAGACATTCCGTAACTTATAAATGTCCCTTCACGCTGATTCAGGAAATTTTATTGGAAGACATCTCTAACAGGGAAAAATATACAATGAGAAGCAAGGGACTGGAACCACAATGATCCAGGGGATAGTGAAAAACAGTAACACTTCTTGCCATCCAAACAAGCAAAGAAAAGCCCTGCCGCCTGGACATGCGTAACCCTTGCTTGTTTGTATTTCCAACATAATACAGATCATTTATATTTATATAGTCCCCTTTTAGCAAAACCTTCAAATCAAATAAAAGCAAACTGCCCTGACCGGTTTGGTTCAGTGGGTAGAACGTCAGTCTACAGACTGAAAGGTCCTGGGTTCGATTCGGGTCAAGGGCATGTACCTTGGTTGCCGGCACACCCCCAGTATGTGAAAGAGGCAGCTGATCGATGTTTCTCTCTCATCAATGTCTCTAACTTTCTGTCCCTCTCCCTTCCTCTCTGTAAAAAAAAATCAATAAAACAGCTGAAACCGGTTTGGCTCAGTGGATAGAGTGTCGGTCTGCAGACTGAAAGGTTGTAGGTTCGATTCCGGTCAATGGCATATATTGTACATTGGTTGCGGGCACATCCCCAGTAGGGGGTATGCAGGAGGCAGCTGGTCGATGTTTCTCTCTCATCGATGTTTCTGGCTTTCTATCCCTCTCCCTTCCTCTCTGTAAAAAATCAATAAAATATATATATATTTTTAAAAATCAATAAAACAAATTTAAAAAAAATAAAAGGGAAATATGTAGAAAAACCTAGTACTCAATTTTGGATAAATCTTGAAAACCAAGGCAGTCTTCACCTCTGACTCTCAAGTGGCAGAAGGCAAAAGGATTTCTTTGTTAGAAAGTCAAGAACAAAACCACAGCAACTGCAGAGAAGCTGAACTTCATTAGTTATAGGAACTTGACTCCTCCCTCCGTCCCACTTTTTCTCCTTTCCCCCTCCCTCCCATCCTTCCTTCCTCTTTCTTTTTAGGAAAGATGTGCATACTGTACCTTTGAAGGGGGCTAGGACGGTGAATGAAACGAAATGATAGTCAGACTTCTGCCCAATTTTTTACACCCTAGAGTCAGTTTGAGGAAGCTAATTAGTGGAGGAGAGAATATGTGTCGAGTGGTTTGCTATCGTTTCAAATTATTCAACTTCACACTCATTATAATGGCTATTATCCAAAAAGTAGAAAATAAGAAGTGTTGGTGGGGATGTGGAGAAATTGGAACCCATTTGCATTGCTAGAGGGCACGTAAAATTGTGCGGTCACTATGGAAGACAGTATGGTGGTTCCTTACACATTACACGTGGAATTACTATAGGATTAGGTAATTCCAGTTCTAGGTATACACACAAATAATTGAGAAAAGCAGGGACTTGGACAGATATTTGTACATAAATATTCATCGCAGCATTTTTCACAGGAGCCAAGAGATGGAAACAATCCAAATGCCTATCAACAGATGAATGGTTAAACAGATTCCATATTCAATGGAGTATTGTTCTGCCTTAAAAATGAATGAAATTACGACACATTACAACATGCACGAACCTAGAAGACATTATGCTGAGTGAAATCAGCCACACACAAAAAGAGCAAATGATGCATGACTTCACTTATATGATGTACCTAGAGGAGTCAAAGTTAGAGACAATTTTGGCTGGTGGGCGCCAGGGCCTGCTGGGGCTGGGGTTGAGATAGAAGGGGGCAGTTGTTTAATGTATACAGGGTTTCAGCTTGGGAAGATGAAAAAAATTCTGGAGATGATGTTGGTGAAGGTACTTAATGCCACTGAACTGTATACTTAAAAACGGTTAAATGATAAATTTGACATTATGCAAATTTGACCACAACAAAAAATTACGCACAATAAGTATTCAACACCTGCAAAATTCTGTCACTCTATCACATAGGGGATGGACGATGGCAATTGCTTTTAATAATACAACAGTTGTATCAGAGGAAGCGCAAAAACTCAGTTTGGATTCAGAGAAGGAAATCCCTTCATTGAGAAGTTGGAAAGCATATGGGTATAAATGAACAGTCACATTTCAAATGTTTACCCTGAATACTAAACAAAGGCAAAATTTCCGAGGTTGTGCTCTCACCATCACAAACACCAGGGCTCCTGGTGTTTTCTCTGGTTGAAGGAGCAGTGGGTTTGGGGGACTGGAGTCAGGAGAAGGGGCAGGATTCAGGGGTCTCCTGCACACACACATCACTTAAGGGACGTCTATACTGGTCAGGGCTCTGATATCTTTAAGTGAAGTCCTTATGCAAACCTTCAAACATCGCAATTAAAAATGAAAGTCTCAAGGACAATGTGGGTGGGGTGGGGGCATGAGTGGGAAGGGGTGGGGGATTGAAATAGGGGGTTGAGGACAAATATGTGATACCTTAATCAATAAAGAAATTAGCCGAAACCAGTTTGGGTCAGTGGATAGAGCATCGGTCTGTGGACTGAAAGGTCCCAGGTTCGATTCCAGTCAAGGGCACGTACATTGGTTGTGGGCACATCCCCAGTAGAGGGTGTGCAGGAGGCAGCTGGTCGATGTTTCTCTCTCATTGATGTTTCTAGCTCTCTGTCCTCTCTGTAAAAAATCAATAAAATATATTTAAAAAAATAAAAATAAAGAAAGAAATTTAAAAAAAAAAGTACACCAGATAAATACCTGGTGATTTCATATAGCAAAGGAAACCCTTTAAAGTGAGTTTTAATATGTTGCAGCCAGCCAAGTGTCTAAATCTGGACTAGGGAGAATTCCTATTCATGCTTAACAAGTTTACTTTGTGAAAATATTCCTCTGCAAAATGTGAAATGTTAATTTGTTGTAATGATGGAGAAAGAATTATAATACACTTGAAAAAATTAAATCTGGTTTCCTCTGTATTTTTTATTTTAAAAATCACCTATGTAATAAGTTTACATTACTCATTTCCTCCTGCCTGCGGCTTTCCCAGAGGCTCTCCTCCCCACACTCCTCCTTTGGGTACTCAGGAAGCCTCCCTTCTTCCAGGGAGCTCTTCCTCTTGATTTCTAGCATCCCCATAAGACCCCGTACTTCTCTTTTATTTACTTTTATTTTTAAAAAATATATTTTATTGATTTTTTTACAGAGAGGAAGAGAGAGATAGAGAATTAGAAACATCGATGAGAGAAAAACATCGATCAGATGCCTCCTGCACACACCCCACTGGGGGATATGCCTGCAACTAAGCTACATGCCCTTGACCGGAATTGAACCTGGGACCTTTCAGTCCGCAGGCCCGCAGGCTGACGCTCTTTCCACTGAGCCAAACCGGTTTCGGCAGTGTACTTCTCTTTTAAAGTATATTTTTATTGATTTCAGAGAGGAAGGGAAAGGGAGAGAGAGATAGAAACATCAACGATGAGATTCATTGGCCGGCTACCTACTGGGGATCCAGCCTGCAACTCCCGCACGTGCTCTGACAGGGAATCAAACTGTGACCTCCTGGTTCATAGGTCCACGCTCAACCACGGAGCCAGGGTGGCCCGGCAGAACCATGTATTATACTTCTCCATCGCTGTACCTAGAGACTTTATTATAAATGTGTATTTGGTCAACCATCCTCCACTCCCTGCCAGGGAATCTGCCCCACAGAGTGGGGGACTATAACAGTACCTTTCACAGAACAGGCCCCAATAAGTGAATCTCTGATGAAGATATTTATCAGCAAAGAAAGATGTCCTTGATGTTGTTAGCTGTAAAAAGTGGTTTACAGCCCTAACTAGTTTGGCTCAGTGGACAGAGCGTCGGCTTGCAGACTGAAGGGTCCCAGGTTTGATTCCAGTCAAGGGCAAGTACTTGGTTGCGGACACATCCCCAGTGGGGGGTGTGCAAGAGGCAGCTGATCAACTTTTCTCTCTCATCTTTGTTTCCAGCTCTCTATCCCTATCCCTTCCTCTCTGTAAAAAATCAATAAAATAAAATAAAAAAGTGGTTTACTAGGCCAGAGTGAGTGAGTCCATTTATACAATGCATAAATGCATTTTAACATTTTTCTACAGTATCGTCTGCATAACAAGTTACCAGACTAAACACAAGGAGAAATGACTAACAATAAAATCATTGCCAATGGCATCTATTGATTGCACCAGTTCAAACACAAGTGGACTTTTCCTGAAAACAAACTCAGGGTCACTAGAACACTAAAAGTATTTGGTAAATATATACAGTTTGCGGGGAAAGAAAAAATTCCATTTGCTCTAATCAGTTAACTCCTCTAGGCTCCAGCCTTCTGTCCAACATCTCTACCACCTCCATGAAACCAACTTTTGGGAAACAATCTGTTAAGCTCATTCAACTGAGGGGTTCGTAGTATTAGGTTAATTTAAGTTAGTACTTTGCTGCTTGGAGATGCTGCAAGAGAAAACCTGAAGGAACTTCGGGGAAATAGGGGCTGAGTGGACGAGGGGGGTGTAGGTATTAGAAGTGACATTTCCCAAAGTCTCAGCCTCTGGGCCACAGCCCGCAGGCCTCGGGACATGCAGCTGTATCTTGGGGTTCCGAAGGAGAGATGGCAGGAGCGGTGCAGCTCAGAAAAGTATTTCTTATTCTCTCCCTGCCCGGGGACACAAGTACTCTGCCAGCGTCCCCCACAACCCACCTGGTCAGCCCCTCCCCGGGGAATCGCACGGCCACGCGACCCTCAATAGAACCTGGACTGCCACTGAGGTGGCCATGAGCCCCTAGGCTGGACCTACCCGCCTGGGGCCGCGGGAGATCCGCGGAGGCCGGATTTCCGGACGAAAACAACTTGGGATGACGAGGGACCCGGACTGGCTCGCCGGGCCGTCGCCCTCCTCCCGGCCCCACACTCCCCGACACCACCCGAGTCCGTCCCCGGCCGGGCTTCCACGTCGCCGCCTCCGGGCTCCCGGCCCCCCCTGATCTGTCGCTTCCCCGACCTCGGCCACCATGGACCGCGCTCACCTCTCCGGCCGCAGCGCCGCCGCCGTTGCCAGGACGACGGCTGCCCGCGGAAGGCGGAAACAGCCGAGTGAGTGACTCGGGGGCCGAGGCCGCCCGAAGCGCCACGAGAGGCCGGAAAGAGCCGAAAGTGATCGGGAACGTTCGTGGGGAGGGTTAGATTGCTCAGCAGGTTCCCGCCGGCGGCGAGCTCCAAGGTTCTACCGGGCAGTTTCCCCCCATCTCAGCCACGGAATCAACAACGCTAGTGGGGCCAAGAGGCCAGGGTACGCCAACCTGAGCAGAGAAGGGAGCTGGTGAAATTCTTCTAGGGGTGATGGCGTTGCGAAACCTGTTGGGATCCGCTCCTGTAGTTACACCTTTTCTACCGCTTAGGTTCTGTCAGGAGGTGGAGGAAGGCACCTTCTGAGACTGTCGGGGAGAAACGGAACGCCATCTTCTCTTGTGAATCTTATTGTTGGGTCTTCTGGACCCCAGACCGTTTCTAGGTTCTGCTTTGTCTGACCTTAAGGAAGAGGTGGTTCCAGAGTATTCCTGAGAAAAGCCAATGGACTGGACACACTTCCTTGAAGTTATTAATTTCTCACGTGCATTCAATGCTTTGGGGGACATATGGACGCCATTGGTGAGAAAATGTCAGCCAATAACGATACGAGTTCATCCACTGGAAACCAACCTGACTCATGGAGACAGACGACATCCCTAAAAGTATTAACAACTGCGCTCTGACCTTGTGGTTTGAAAAACAAAGCAATGTCATGCCATTAAAAAAAAAAAGTTTCTAGGGCAAAAAGATCCATTGTTAAATGAAAAAAGAAAGTGTAGATACCACTGCATGAGACGGGATAGGCATCTCCAAGGAAGACTCCGAAGTTTATATTTTTTAAAAACCCTCTTTCATTTATAGAATATTTTTCTTGCGTGTCTACTTAAGTGCCTTATGAACATTTTTCCATGTCCCCTTTTTAATGAATATATTGGGGGGGGGGGAGGTGACACTGGTTAACAAAACTATACAGGTTTCAGGTGTACAATTCTACAACACATCTGTGCACTGTATTGTGTGTTCACCACCCCAAGTCAAGTCTCCCTTCACCCCAATTTATCCCCCGTCTCCCTCCATCTCCGCCACGACCCCAGGATTTTTAAGGAATAAATTTGTGTAAATTTATGGTATATAGCGATGTTTAGATGCACTTAGATATTGTATTATGATTCCTCACATAGCTTATTTATCACATTACTAATTGTAGTACAGTATTGGTGTATTCATTATATTGTGCATTCGATATATATAATAATATGGCTTATTAACTACTCCCTACAAGTTTGTCCTTCAACATCATTACTCTCATCCCACCCATAAACACTAGAATTTTTAAAACACTCCTTTATTTCCCTAATGGAGGAAAACGGCCTAAGTGCCCAGCACTATCTGCTTGCTAAAACAAAACTCGTAAAAAGCACACACTCAATCCAATAAAAAGTGTATTTATTTGCCTCGTTTGCACTTCCATACTTTTTTCTTTCGCGCGGGATGCTACACTCGGAGCTGGGGCGGCGTTTTCTTCTCACGCATCCGTCATACGGCCTTAGCCAATCACAGCCAGGCACCGATTCTATTGGCTGTCGCCCGACCAATCCGAAGAGACGCACCAGTCTGCAAAGCCGCAAGGCGGCGTCACAACATTACCCGCGTCGCAGACAACACCCTCCCGCCCCCGCCCAGCGTCCGTGCGTGCAAGCAAGCGCGCCCACCGATGGCCAATGGGAGCGCCCTTAGCCGGGCGCGCTCGCCGAAAACTGCGGACGTGCTCGTCCCCGCGCGCTTAGCTCCGCCCCTCTCCTAGCGCCGCCGCCCCGGTCCCGCCCCGCGCTCCGCCCTTGCGGTCTCCTTCGGCCGCCGTAGCCGGAACTGCTGCTGTGCGCGGCTGGCCGGGTCTCCGGGAGGCTGAGCGGCGGCGGCAGCATCGGCTCCCGCAGCCCAGTCAGCCGCACCCCGGCTGCGGAGGGGACGTGCCGGGGCAGGCGGTGCCGGGGCAGGCGTCGCTGGTCGACTGTTTCCGAAGCGGGATCACAACACCGGCGTAGCGGTCTTGCTGCAGTCGGGGACCGGGGCTGCCCGGCCCTGCCGGATCCGCGGGCACCCGGGAGGCCCCCGGAGGGCCCGGGAAGCCAGGCTGCTGCGAGGCATTGATGAAAAAGGTGACCGGAGGCTGGGGCTCGAGAGGGTTAGGCCGCCTCGACCGGCTGTCATGGCGATGCCAGGCTCCCTGCTTGGGTGGGGGCTGCGGAGGAGCGGCCTGTTCCCTCGCCACGGTAGTTACGCACGCGGCGCTTTGTCGGAGCGACTCCGGGGAGTCCGGACCGAGAAGGGTTGCCTTGGCAGTGCGCTTTGTGTGCAGCCAGAAATCGGCTAGAGAAGGGAGGGCATTGCTTCTTCCTTCCCGAAGCGTGACAAAAGGCGTCGAGCTGAGATTGGGCTTGAGGCGATTCCATCTCTGTGCAGCTTCAGGAAGTAATGTTGAAGGTTTTCCTTTAAAGGTTTTATCCTCCTGTTTGCCTTTAACCACAGGGGAAACCTCAGAAATGTGTCGGTATCCTTTAAATTCTGAAAAGCCCTGTCCTTCGGTGTTCAGTTTAGTGTCTTAACATTCAACCTGGCAAACAGGCAAGTTTATTCTGTTGTGGTTGATATACTCCTTGCCTGAGCCCTTGTGTTGACGGTGGGTAGCTTTCAGGCCCCTGGGAAATAGGATTCTCCACATTATAAACAAGAGGAAGGCCCTTTTGGGTCCTTTCAGATTTCTTTAAACATAAATATAGATAGGTTGAGAAGCGAATACTGAGAAGTCCCATGCAATGAAATGCTTTACGTTTGGCTATTTCTTTTCGTTGGCAGGGTGTTTTGTTTTGTGGGTTGTTTTTTTTAACCAGCACGAATTCAAATGATTTAGAAGATCAGTTACAACAAATGAAAACTGTTTAGAGATTATTTTGTGACTGAATACATCAGAGCAGGAGTAGGCATTACTATGGTTTTTACTCATTTCCAAACCTTTCTGTGAGAGGTCCTTGCCCCTGTTCCTGTATTTTGTTGCTAACCTTGATGCCTTGTTCTTTCTTTCCTTTTAAATGGAAAATGTTCTCGTCCTTAGCAGTTGTGTTCAGTTTGGCACACACAGTTTGAGCATAGTATGGACACCTGTTGAGGAATCTGATTGTCTTTCTTCTTTATCGCACGTACACATTATTTCCCTGCCTATCATGTTGATAAGTACCTGATTCTCTTCGTTTATTTCTGAGTGTGTCTGTCTGCTGGGTTACTTTCCAGAGTCATGGCATTTTATTGTTGTTGACATTTCACATGGCAGTGGGTCACCATGCTAATGAGGAATTTTTATTAATGGTTACCAAGAGTTTTAACACAATTGTCTTCTATCCATTTGGACCCCGGACATACTGTGCCATCGCTTTCTTGGGTGGCTCCAACGTGTTCCATGCAACAGGCTCCTTTGTTGCAAAAAAAAAAAAAAAAAAAAAATACTTTAAATTCCTAAATCCCCGCGGCAGTACCCATCTCCCACCCCGGGAACCACGATTCCCAGAAACCCCGAGCTTATTATTCTTTATGTCTGTTTAAAAATAAGCAGGCGGACGGCCGGGCAGCCGGGCCACCATGGAGTTCCCTGTGCACACCGGCCAGCCCGCGCCTCTCCCCTCCTGCCGGGGTGGATCCGGGCGCCTCGCTCCCACTCCAGGGCCCGCTCCGGGGGCTGGCGCGGGGGGCAGGTGCGCGGGCCAGGTGCCACGCGCGTTTGGGGGGCCGGGAGGGGTCGGGCTGGGGGGGTGGAGCGCGGGCGCCGAGGCCCAGCCGGCCAGGGCGGCCCGGGGAGCGAGGCCGACGCGCAGGCTCCGCGCCTCGCAGGCCATGAGCCGCGGCCCCGTCGGGTGAGTGGTTTCGGGCCGCGACGCCGGTACCCGGGACCCCGAACCTCGAGTCCCGGACGCGGGACCCCGGGTCCCTTTCGACCCCGACGGGCTGGGGCGGGCGCCGCGCGGGCAGGGCCATCTGGGCGCGGCCGCCCAGCTGCCGCCCGGTGCCCCCGGCGCCTCTGCGTCCTCGGCCCCGGGGTCCGGGCCGCGGGGCTCGGGGTCCGGGGTCCCGGGTCCGGGGCGGCCGGCCGGGCCGGGCGGCGGCGGGCGGGCCGGGCGAGGACCTGGAACAAACAACGGCGGCCATGTTGAGAGGGAGGCGGGCGGCTAAACTTCGTGGTGGCGGCGCCTCACCGGGGCCCCTCTCCTCTCCCGCAGGATGACAGTGAAGTTGGGAGACAGCGGCGGCGGGGAGGACGGACTCAAGAGGCTGGGCAAGCGGGCTGCCGACGAGGATGCGCTGGAGGGCGAGGGCGCCGGCGGCGGGGATCCGGCCGAGGACGGCGGTGGCACAAAGAGGGACGGCAAGACCCCCCGGGGCGGCGGCGCCCCGGCCCCCGCGAGCGGCCCGCAGGCCCCGTCGCCGCCGCCCGCCTGCCCCCAGGACCAGCACCACTTCCTCCGCTCCAGCGTGCGGCCGCAGAGCAAGCGGCTCCGGAAGGACTCGGCGGGCGCGGCGGGCAGCGGCGGCAGCAGCACCAGCGGCTCCGGGCCTCGCGGGAAAGGTAAGGGGACGCCAGGCCCTTCGAGGATGTGCCCTGCGCTCTCTCTCACCTTCGTGCCTTCCCTGCAGCTCCTGATCCCGCTCCTGCATTTGTCCCCAATTTGGGGTTGCACTCTGGAGGAGAAGTGCCCTGTTTCTCCTCCCAAGAGGCTGTTCCTCCCTATGTTTAAACCATGATAAAAGACAGGAAGTATCCTGTCTCTGGGCAAGTACAATAGGTTCTTGAAGGTTGTTTTTTCCCCCCTCCTCAAAGGATCATTGATGATGCAGGCTGTTTTGTGTAGCAAACAGTAGTTTAGAAATTGAGAGAGAAAATACTGCAGCATCTTAGCCAGACGTCAGATGGTGGAAATACAACAAAGGAATGGGCTTCTGAAACTTATTTGGGGGAAGGTTGATAAGAAGCCAAAAATATTCCAGGATCTGACTTGGGCACTTTATCCTCTACTTCAAGTATTCTAGGCTCAAAAGTTATTAAGGGCATCAAGACTTGTCTTTTACGTCCTTTGAGTTTTGATGCCCTGGAAAGAATTCCCCTCTAGGGTAGGAAGTAGTGAAAACATTTGTGGCCTGCTTTAAAAGAACAACAGTCGACAAAGTTTGTCAAGGTATTCTGAGGCAATTGAGAAGATTTCAGCTTTACTAGGATCCCTAACCAAAGTAATAAAACCACATGTCAGTTTTGTTTCTGATGTGCTGGTTCTCCATTATTTTCTTTTATCCTTTTCTGTTTCAGCATTCTGCTTTTCTTCAATTGTACAAGTGAATTGCTCTTAACATCCCTTTTGTTTCAGGCCAAATATGTAGCGCTTTTGTATAATAGTTAGCAAATGTAATGTAAATTTCCAGTGAGTTTTTTATGGAAAAAACTTTCACTTAGCTCCTTGGTAAATGGTCCTTCAAATTTATTAGATGGTCCTGATAGTTTTAAAAAGTAAATATTTTGGAAGCTAACAAGAGAACCCAAATGTGTGTCGTTAAATTTGCTTTTTCTATCTCATTCTCAATTGAAATAGCCTTACTCATTTTTTGGTAAAGAATTTTGATTTAAGTATTCTTACTTAAAGACGTAAGTAGTTTAGTTCATCTCAGAAACTAAAACTTGCCTCATAAATATACTTTGGATATGATAGTTGCTGATTGGTTAGGAAAATAATAACTTATTTTACTAACTTTGTTTGTTTTGTAAAAAAAAAAATAGCTTTTCATTCCTAGTTACAGGTGTGTCTTAAGTTAAGCTCCGTGAGTGCCTTCAAGAGTTTGTGGCTTCAGTCTCCCTGAATCTGGAGTCCAGGCAGAGCTCACTGCCTGTCGCCCTGGCCCTCTGACCTTGGTCTACTCACTTGGCCTCTTGAATCTGCTTTTCCATCAAAGAGGTGTCCTCACCTGTGAAATAAGGAACAGCAGCGACTGCTCCATTCTCTCAAAGTCTGGCTGCAAAGTGAGCCCAGGTGCTGGTGTGAAAGCCCTGTCACCTGTAAATGACTACATCTCTGTGAGATGCTAAAACTTGAGTGGTTGCTATATTTCTAGCCTCAGGTAGTTAGGGGAAGTTTGCTATCACTTGCATGGTTGGGTGTGACTTGCAAAAAGGTTTCCTGGAATAGCCTTGAATCAAGTCCTTGGTGCTTCTGTTTTTAGTTTCTGTCCCCAGATGTGTGGCTCGGAGCAGCAATCGACTTTTCATTAGTAAAATGGAAATTTGTTAGAATTTGTGCTTCTTGTAACACATGTATTTTCCTACTTTAGCAGACAAATGTTTCTTTAAATAAATAATAAAGCTAAGCTATACATATAACAGTGTCTTTTAGGAGAGGAGTAGGACGTGTATCTCCTTTTCTTCACAGAACTCAGCCGGTATCTGGCCTTGGGCCTCTCTTGACAGTGGTCGAGCTTGGGAGCTTGGGCTGCCGGATCCTTTGGATCCTCCTCTCCACACCCAGCACCTCAGGGCATCCCCTCCTTATGCCTCAGGGCACCCTCTGCTCCCCGGCCTCCATTAGCTGCCAGAAAAGAATGCCCTGTGACAACACGCTGCTAATCTTTGGAAATGGTTCTTAGAGAAGCATTGTCTTATGGGATATGGAAATCTCCACTTGGGGTGGTGAGCACGGGTCATTAAGGAAATGAACAGTGTAGAAGGCCCTTGAATTCTATCCTTGTTAAATGGTGATGAGATGCCCTAGGAGCCTAACTCCTGTTTATCTCTAAAAGACTATGGTAAAATTTCACTTAAAGGCCCAACATTTATCAATGATGTTAAGTGAGAACGTCCTGTACTGCCATTTTTCTTGTATTTCTCTTCAGAAAAATATAATTCCTGTTACGATTAAGAAATAATCACAGTCTGGTCATTGGAGGTCCCTTTGGTTGATTACTTACTGCTCTTGCCAATTTTCAGTCGTGAGAACCTTGCAGTGAGTTTGGAGAAGATTGTGGTGAAAGGAAAGTCCTCATTTTGCTTCTGACAACACAACTTGTGTTTTCTTTATAAAAACAGACTTTTGTCAACTTCAATGAAAAAATAATTTTTCTAGTATAATTTTGAATTCTTTTTGAATTGAATTGAAGAGAAAGTTGCTAAGATTTAGGGTCTCTGTGCCAGGCATCTTGCATTTCAGTTACTTTACTTTTGAATAGGTGCAGAAACTGAAGTTTGTTGTTTAAATGACGTGCTTAACCTAAACGGAAGGTATGCTGCAGATGCAAAACTCGTGACTCTACTTGAGGCCACAGCAAATGTTTCTGCAGCCGTCCCATGCTGCCCAGAGTGATCCAAGAGTGCATTTGAGACTGAAAACCAGAATTCACAGATCCATGAGAACATGGGCCAGGAGACAGAGGCCCCCATGCCCTTCTCTGTTTGGCAGTTCAATTCTGAATGAACTAGTACATCTCAATTTCTTTGTCTATAAAGGGGATAATACCAGTGCCTGCCTCGGCAGAGCAAACACCACAACCAGGCCTTTGCAACAAGGTCCTACAAGGCCGAGCTTAATGGGCTCCCAGTCCTTCTCTATGGGAAACGCGCCTGGCTTTGGGATCGGGGGCTTCAGGCTGAGTCTGAGCAGGTGGACGGGGGAGAAGAAGGTCCTCTGCTGTGATAGCTGGTATAGGTCCCAGGAGTTCCCCCAAGTTTCTGCCCTGTCAGTATAGTTGGGCTGATGTGGGATAGAGCCTTCTGTTTTCATTGTGTCATGTGCCCCTTATCCGCCCCTCCCACCCCATCTCCCCAACTTTGGCTCCACTTGCAAGGGGAGCTAGTCACAAGACCTACTGTCTCCACAACCGGGCCATGTCAGCTGACTTAACTGCTTGTGCTTAGGGATCATTAAGTCTCTGTACAGAATATACTTACATTTCACATAAGCTTTTGCCTGCAGCTTCTGGGTGTCTTTAAAAGATGTCTTGCCCTAGCCAGTTTGGCTCAGTGGATAGAGCATCCGCCTCGGCCTGGAGAGGACCAGGTTTGATTCCGGTCATGGCACATACCTCAGTTGCAGGCTTGATCCCTAGCCTTGGTTGGGACACATGTGGGAGGCAGTCATTTGATGTGTCTCTTACATCGATATTTCTCTCTTATCTCCCCTCCCCTTTTACTCTCTAAAAATCAATGGAAAAACATTCTTCAGTGAGGATTAAAAACTAAAAAAAGATGTCTTATGCAGTATCTCACTCTCATTTGGTCACACTTTGAGAGACAAACCAGATGAGAAAGAGGTTTGAACCAGCAGTCAGGAGACACACCTTCTCCCCGCAGAGCTGCTGCGTGGCTGGCCCAGCTGTGGGACAAAGGAAAAGTTTCTCAGCATGCCCAAACCTTAGGTTCCTTACTTTCAAAATGGGTCTGGTGAGATGGTGGCTTGAAGGTGTGTTCACCTTAACACTCGCTGTGCAGAATGGCTTTGTCCTGTGTGTGTTCTCAGGAGAGTGTGAAAGGCAGATTGCCTAAAATCAAGGTAGCTCTATATCTGGTGGGCTCTGCTTAGCCTTGACTCTGAGAGCACTGGGCAGGGAGTGGTGAGAGTGCACACTCCTCCCTCCAGGTGTGGCACTGCCTGCTGTGCCTGCTGTAGCTCTACCTCTCGCCTGCACTGTCATCACTGTCACTGCCCCTTTATCAAAGCACTGGGGCCAGGCCCCAGGCAACGGTGGAGTATGGCCACAAATTCTTTCAAAGTTCCGGCCCTCCATACTCTGTACAGAGGAAGGCCGACACAAGAGCGCTGCGGTCTTCCTGGTTTGGTTCACTAAATGAGGTTTAATAAAGTCATGTGCAGTGGTGACTGCATGGAGCCACCATGGTCACCTAAGCAGGAATGTCAAGTTTTGCTGAAAGGTGTCAGTCAGACTGTTGGGAGAAGAGGAGGAGGAGGAGTCCATTCCCCTGACTCTGTCTAGCACCCAGTGGCACAATAAATAATGGCAGCACATGGTCCTGTGGTGTGACATGACTCCCTGTAGACTCCCTGTGCACAGTAAGTCAGGAGATCTCTGTGTGGTCCAGGCTACTTGAAAGATGGAGCTGTTCAGGACAGAGGAATATATTGGTAAACCAGGGGGTCTTAGTAAATTACTAAGTTCAGGGTAGTACAGGTTGCATTTGCTTCATGTGAAAGATGTGGATAGATAGTATAGGTGAGGAGATGAGGTAACATTTGAATATTGGTTTGAAGACAGCTAACTTTTCTTTTGACTTTTGACATCAAAACTAATACCTCATTGACTTTTTTTTTAATCCTCATCTAAGGATTTATATATATTTCCCCCCACTGATTTCTAGAGAAATTGGAAGGGAGGGAAGAGGGGAGAGAGAGAGAAACATTGATGTGAGAGAGACCCATTGATTGTTTGCCTCCTGCACGTGCCCCTACTGCGGCTGGGGAATCTGCAACCGAGGTACGTGCCCTTGACTAGGAATCAAACTCTCGACCCTTCAGTCTGTAGGTCAATGCTTTAATCACTGATCCAAACTGTCCAGGGTCCTCATTGACTTTTAATGTCAAAACTACCAGTGTACATGTTCTGTACCCGAAGCTACACTGTGTTCTAGTAAAAAGCCTGCTCAGATTGGCCAGAGTCAGAGAGGCGGTCTATTAAAAAAAGAACTGGTGTTGCCTCGGAAGTGGGGGGTAGTCTTATACAGCGAATATAGGCCTAAACCTATGTTTTAACTGTAAAATTAGGGGGTCGTCTTATACGCTGGAAAATACGGTAATGTAATTTCTGTGGTGTCCTTTGGAATTACCTTTGCCAACCAAATATACTTTAGGATTTTCATTTCATGTAGTACAGGTGTGTCTTTTTTTATTTAAAGTTTTTAAAATTTAATTAACTATTTTTTAAATAATTCTTTATTGTTTAAAATATTACATATGTTCCCTTTTTACTCCATTGACCCCCTCCAGCCTGCCCCCCAGCCCCACCCCCAGGCCCTCACCACTCCACATATGTATGGCCTTTTCTGTGTCCGTGGGTCAAGCATATATGCATACAAGATCTTTGATTGATTACCTCCCACCCACCCATCCTCTCCCACCTTCCCTCTGAGATCCCACACTCGGTTCCATGCTTCCATGTCTGGTTCCACTCCATTCATCAGGTTATTTTGCTACTCAGGTTCCACATATGAGTGAGATCATGTGATACTTGTCTATCTCTGACTGCAGGTGTGTCTTTTTTAGATTCCATGATAATATAAAGATAATAGGAATGAATTCAGATAGTAAAGTTGCAAATATAAAAATCTCTGTCATGTATAGATGGTGGTGCTGCATAGAAGCATTTTATCACATTAAGTAATTGCAGTATTCTTAGCACTGAAGAACGGTGTGAGAAATGCCCAAAAAAAGACATTCTCTGGTATTTGTAGTTTGGATGGGCTATCAAGAATTACCTACGTAAGACCATTATCACATTATTTGAAGAAGAGGGCATATGTTTTAATAAAAATTGGGGGTTCACCCTAGTCTGTGTTCCTCATTGGCAAGCACATGCAAGGTTTGAGGGTTTGATTCCCAGTCAAGGTTACAGGTTCCATCCCCAGCCCTGGTCAGGGTGCATGCGGCGGGGGAGGGGGGGGGTGGTGGCAGCCAATCAGTGTATCTCTCTCACATCAATGTTTCTCTCCCTCCCCCGCTACCTCCCTCTCTTCCACTCTCTAAAAATCAATGGAAAAAATGTCCTTGGGTGAGGATTAACAGCAGCAGAAAGTGGGGTATCATTGTGTTTTTCTCAAGCATTTGTGGGAGGAGGAGAGTCTTAGAGGCCAGCCCTGGTCATAGCGTTGAGGATACTGAGCCTTGTGGAGTGCTGAGGATGGGGGGGTGATGTGGAGACACCGGGCATGCAGAGGTGGCTGGGACATGTCTTGGGACCACCAAGCTCCAGGTCATCTTCAGATCATTAGAGGATGTCACGGAGCCCAGGGCAGGGGCTCTGACCGCCCGGCTGGAGCATCTGCACTGGCTCTCAGAGACTGCGTGGTGAGTGGTTGGGAAGGGTTCTCGATGAACACCTGCATGTGAAGCAGCTTTCTGAAGACAGATGGGCAGCTTGGCATTCTTCTGTTGAGGTGACACCTTTACTGGGGATTGGCTGGCACCTTTTCTTTGTGTGACCTCGGTAGAGAGAGTGTCCCTCGGTCACATCTGCGCTCTGAATGCAAACCTGGCCATTCCAGCTTCTGACACTAATGGCACATGTTTTGAGGGTCATCTGTGGGAGATCTTGGCATTTTCGCCTTCTGCCTCAAAACCACGGGGTTTTGTGACCTGAGGTCGGCGTGGTGACGGAGCAGTTGCCCTCTCATACCACAGAAAAGGATGATGAGGGAGCATTCTGTGCCACGGTGGAAGGCAGGCATACCTGGAGACGCACTTTTATTAGCTGAACTTGAATCATCTTTCTAGCTGAGAATGGCTCAGGGCATTATTGAATACCTTGCGTTTGGTGGGTCTGTCACTGGAGATTTTTGCTTTTAAATATATTTTATTGATTTTTTTTTTTTTTTTTTTACAAAGGGGAAGTGAGAAGGATAGAGAGTTAGAAACATCGATGAGAGAGAAACATTGATCAGCTGCCGCCTGCACACCCCCTACTGGGTATGTGCCCGCAACCAAGGTACATGCCCTTGACCGGAATCGAACCTGGGACCTTTCAGTCCACAGGCCGATGCTTTATCTACTGAGCCAAACCGGTTTTGAGATTTTAATGTTCCTAACTCTTGGAAGGAAGTTCACCAAACGGCAGAGGAAAGCTCAGGACAATGAGTCATTGTATAATGTGACAGATTGTCATTCCATCTTGTGTCATACCTAAATTAAGTAACACAGCTTTGTTTTTAGAGGTAAACATCCTCCACAGTCCTGTCTCCTGCCACTTACTTGCTGTGTGCCTTTGGGCAAGTCATTGTACCTCTTGGCTTTTTAATCCGTCATAGACTGAGGTTTGGATGTGGAGGTCAACTTTCCTCCACCCTAGAACCCTCTGATTCCCATAGCTCTGTGCGTAATAAAAATACTGAGGCAGTAGTGACCCTGGCAGTAGTCACCACACTGCTGTGTGTCCCCAGAGGAAAATGCCCAGGTTTGGAATAAGAGGCTTGCTTCTGCTGTCTAGTGACTTTGGAACTTTTGGACTTTAGAATCTCAGTTTTCCCATTTCTGAAATGTGGATAATAACTATATATATAAAAGCTTAAGCGTTCCTTCGAAATGTAGCTATGACCAGTGCACTGACCACCAGGGGGCAGACATTCAGTGCATAGGCATGTAAACATGGAACCGGCCAAAACGGACTGATGAATCTCAGGGGAGAGGTAAGGGGTGGAAGAGATTAACCAAAGATCTTATAAGCACACTAGAGGCCCTCCGTGCACTGGTGGGGTTCCTCGGCCTGGCCTGCAGGGATTGTGCTGAAACCAGCCCAGTGCATGGATTTGTGCACTGATGGGGTCCCTCGGCCTGGCCTGCAGGGATTGGGCCAAAACCGACAGTTCGACATTCCCCAAGGGGTCCCAGACTTTTTTTTTTTTTAATATACATATATATTTTATTGGTTTTTTTACAGAGAGGAAGAGAGGAATAGAGAGTTAGAAACATCAATGAGAGAGAATCATCGGTCAGCTGCCTCTTGCACACCCCCTACTGGGGATGTGCCTGCAACCAAGGTACATGCCCTTGACTGGAATCGAACCCGGGACCTTTCAGTCCGCAGGCCAACACTCTATCCACTGAGCCAAACTGGTTTCGGCGGGTCCCAGATTTTAAGAGGTCGCAGGCCAGGCTGAGGGACCCCACTGCATACCAGGCCTCTAGTCCTGTATAATAAAAGCCTAATATGCTAAGTGTCCGAGCGGTCGTCCGACTGTTCAACCAACAAGTGTGCACTGACCACTAAGGGGGCAGATGCTCCGACTGGTAGTTTAGCTTGCTGCTGGGGTCTGGCCAATCGGGACTGTGCGAGATGGCCCGCCACGCTCTGAGCCCTCCTACGGTCTGGCCTGTGCCCTCTCGCAACTCAGGACCCCTTGGGTGATGTTGGAGAGTCGGTTTTGGCCCTAGCCTGATCTCTGTAGGCTAGGACGAGGGACCCTACCAGTGCATGAATATCGTGCACGGGGCCTCTAGTATACTATAAGGACAAAAAGGAGCAGTGTGTGAACATGCTTTCCCGGTGCTGTAGAATTCCCTTGGCTCCAGGCCTCTGCGAAATAAGCAGCTTCACATGTGCATCAGCTTCTTCAGTGAAAGATGGGGATGAATTTCTCCTCTTCAGGCAGTAAGAGGGAGGGCAGACCGAGGCCACATGGCTGCCTCCCTCAAATGCAAGCTCTGGAGGGTAGATTGTAGCTGGGGTTGGTGGTTTGGGAGACCAGAGAAGAGGCAGTTAAGATTGTGTTACTTGATGGTGGCACAGAGCTAGCCTGGGGAAATGGCAGTGGAAATGGGAAAGAGGAGAAGCCAGGTAGTACCCAAGCAACTGGAGGATTGTGGCACCGAAGTGGGTTGAGAGGGGAGTGTGGGCTCTGTTTTGGAGGCACTGGGGACTAGGGTGGGCAAGGGGCGCAGGGAAGGCCCCTGCTCTGTGCTCTTGGTTGACATTCTGAGCTTCCGTTGACATTTGCTCTGTTTGAGGCCTTGTGCCAACCTTGGGCATGGGAAAGTAAGACACTGTTCTTGCTTTCAAAGAGCACACGGTGGGGAATCCTATTCTTGTACCTCACTTCCCTTCAGGCTTCTTAGCTGCTGCTCATCGTGTAGACTCTTGCTATTACTCTTTGTAGCCTCAGACCTGGAGCCACAGAGGGAGGCTTGACTTTGGCCCTCCACTTTTTGCCAGGCTCCTTGCACTCACCCCTATTCCAGTGCCCACCCTGTCTTGTTCAAATTGTCTTCTCTTTCCACTTCTTGCCTCTCTACCTCTGTTCTCCTCGCCTGCTTCCCTCTCTTTCCCTTCAGTCATCACCATTTTCATCTGAATTTTTCTGCCCTGATGGTAGCCTTTCCTGGTAGCACCATCATATTACACCAGCATCTCTTATCCTGCTTCCTGTTTCTCATGCTTGAGCTGGAGTCCTGGGCTGAGCCTGAGGTCAAGCAATGACGCACGTCTCTCGTCTGAAATGTTAGGGATGGACCAGATGCCACGGCGCTCTTTCTACCTGGAAGCTTGGTGATTCTCCTTGACTTTTACAAGACATTATAAGGTCTAGAATGGTGGGTACCAAGTGTTAAAAAGGGTTATTTGGGGGTGGTTTGCTTTCTTTCTTGAACATTTACATTGGCCTACTGAGGATGTATCATTTGGAGCTATCAGAGGGAAGGGCTGAACCTTTCTGCCCAGCAAGAGTGGCTGGCTGCTCTGAAGCCTTTTCGCTACCTTGTGTATCTTGGCAGAGCTGCTCCGACTGTTGTCTCTTCTCTCACAGCCATGGTTTTGGTTTATCCTGCACTCTGCCCCTGAGGTCCCTCCCAGCTCTGAAATGCTCCCCGTCTGTTTTCCTTCACCACTCATTCTCCTTGTCTTGGGTCACCAGTGCTGTGATCTGGTGAAATCTCAAAAAAGCTAGCAAGATAGCTACATTGGAGGATTTTCAAATGCACGTCTGTTACTTTCAAGTACATCGAATGTCAGTGTGGGCTAGCAAAGGTAAACCAAAGGCTGTGACTGTAGGGCTGGTTAGCAGGTTGCTATTATTTTGGAAAAAGAGTTTAGTGAGTGTTCAGTTAGAAGTGAAAAATGACTCGAGACTCTTTCCTGTGGGTGGTGCGGAGGTCGATAGGCAGCCCCTCCTGAAATGACTAAACGAGGAATCGTGGGCTTCAAGTCAACCAGAACTTACCTTTAAGAGTGTTTTGTGTGTGGTCGCTTTAAAAATAATCCTTTATTGATTTCAGAGAAGTAGGGAGAGAGTTAGAAACATCAATGATGAGAAAGAATCATTGATTGGCTGCCTTTTGCACACCCACCCCTGGGGATTGAGCCCGCAACCCGGGCATGTGCCCTTGGCTGGAATCAAACCGTGACTTCCTGGTTCATAGGTTGACACTCAACCACTGAGCCACGCCAGCAGGGCTAAGATGTTTTTTTTGTTTGTTTGTTTTAAATATATTTTATTGATATTTTACAGAGAGGAGGAAGGGAGAGAGATAGGGAGCTAGAAACGTCGACCAGCTGCCTCTTGCACACCCCATACCAGGGATGTGCCCGCAACCAATGTACACGCCCTTGACCGGAATCGAACCTGGGACCTTTCAGTCCGCAGACCGACACTCTACCACTGAGCCAAACTGGTTTCGGCCTAAGATGTTTTTTTTAATAAATGGCATCTGTAACGTGGTCTTCAGTTGTTCGCTGCAAAAGCAAGTCTGATCTACTAGAAATGGAATGAAACTAATTATCCCTGGAAACGTGCTCTGAAGTTGCCATACCTGTTCCAAACATCATGTGAAGTGCCAGGTCCATTTTCTGTTTAAGTGTACAGGTTAATGCCTTTAATATATTCACCAGACGTATGCAGTAATCACGCTCCATTTCTCCCAGCCCATGTTTGTAAGTCTTGCCTGGCCTTTGAAAGCCTCCCAAACCCCTGCCGTCCTCCCCGGGCCTGGATGGGCAGGGGCAACACCGCCCCAGGGCTCTGGCTCCAGTGTGGATCCTGGCCCTCCCCAGACTGTGCACGCCAACACCACTCTGCTAAAGGTGCAGACAGAACACGGAACTGAACGGACTCACGTGAAACTAAAATCTCTGCTTAAAATAAGAACAGGCAGCTTGCTCTGTGAGGCTCTCACCATCCTAACTGGAACCCCCTCCCAGGTCCATGAGTTAGCCATGTTTCAGGTTTGCTTTGATGAGGAATGGGCAAAGTCAAATTGTGTGGGCAGTGCTTCCTTAGCCTTCTCTGTCGCACAGAGATTACGTGGGTTACCTTTTTGTGACAGGTGCATGTAGGATGGGAAGGGGCAGCTGGAAAGCAGGCTGAGGTGTAAAATGCTTAACTTGATTATTTTTTGTTTTACAACAGTGTATTTAGGACTGTGAATGTCAAGCATTCAAATACAGCACTGATGGCACCTTCTGGGCCGATAGAAATGTTCTGTGCTGTCCAGTGCAGTAGCCACTAGCCACATGTGGACATGGATGACTAGAGACATGTGGCTAGTGTGACTGAGGGACTAAGTTTTTGTTTTATTTAATTTTAATTAATCAGTCTTTAAATCTAAATACACTCATGTGATTACTGGCTGTCAAATTGGACATGATAGCTGTGATAAATCAGCGATTTCTGGTATATAGTCATGTTACCTTAGGACAGCGATTTTCAACTGGTGTGCCGCAGAATTTTTAAAACGTGCAATACCTGCCCTAGCTGGTTTTTCTTAGTGGTTAGAGCATGAGCGTTGGCCCTTGGACTGAAGGGTCATGGGTTTGACCATGCTTAAGGTCCCGTATCTTGATTGCAGGCTTGATCCCTGGCCCTGATCGGGACTCATGAGAGGCAACGAATCAATGTGTCTCTCTCATATCCATGTTTCTCTGTCTCCCCACTCCCTTCCATTCTCTCTAAAAATCAATGGGAAAAATATCCTCCAGTGAGGATTAACAAAAAAGAAAATAAAACATGCAGTTCCTATTTAGTGACGATAACCAACACAATAGCCGTGCTGTATGAATGAATCAGAATTATATCTATTTGTTGTCAGATCAGCAAAAATATATTTTTTAGTAATTCGTTTATGTGTGTCATGAGATGGAAAAGGTTGAAAATTGCTACCTAGGAAATCAGCCCATTGTCGCTAAACTGATACACCTTTCCATACAAAAGACTCAAACAGGTAATTTCAACATGTATGAAAATACATCCTTCTTTCTGAAAGCTGTCTGATGGGATTCACTGTCTTTGGGCACTCCCTGTTTTGCCCTAACATGTATGGTACACATATTGAAAAGGGTGGCAGTGGAGAGTGACTCTGCTTCCCACTGTTCCCCAGGCAACCCCTGCACCAGTGTACTGTGTTTTTTCCAAGGACAGTCTTCGAAAGCTTACGTGGATCAGCAGGCTTTACATTTTTTCATTACTTTTATTTCTGTTGATTTTATTTGTGTGTGAAACTGGTTGTCTTTCATGCATCCTTTGGGGTAAACCCTGCCTAGGGAGCGGGAGACACATGGCCCCAGTCTGCAAATAGCTGCCCAGGGAGGGCCCACCGATCTACCAAGAAGTGAATCTAATGGAAAAGCTCTTGATTATCTCATTTAAAAGAACGTCTTGACAATTATCTGCGTTTGTTTGGCTTCTGCTTTTTAAAGCACTGTCATTTTTATGATCTTATTTTTACTCTCGTTCAGAGTTTTAACCGTTTCTCCTGTTTGGTAGTCCTGCAGTTCTATAGAAAGAAAAGGCTGGGAGTCCTCCCTGAGAGGAAGGAACTAGAAGGGTGGGAGCATTTGGTTAGGCCATAAACGTTTTTATCTGTGACCTTTAACTCTTGTTTATTGCCTCCATTGTCCTAGAGGAGAGAGTTCTTGGTTTACTGCACGCATGGAAGCCCTGTGTTGTACTGATGGCATTTTCCCCTTCATGTTTTTTAAGGTCTCTTCTTGAGATTAGTAACTGATGCTTTAAAAGCATTTGTGAATTTGTAGTCACTCTCTGAACACCAGATTTGCTGGTGGTAATTGACAAGAAAAAGGAGTTTTAAGATTTCTTTTTGGTGGTCAGATTATCTTTTTTATTTTTTTTATTTTCTTTATTGATTATGTTATCACATAGTTGTCCTCATCCCCCATTCCCATTTCAAATCCCTCCCCACATATATCCCCACCCCCTTGTAGTCCGTGACCACTGGTTAGGCTTATATGCATGCATATAAGTCCTTTGGTTGATCTCTCTCCCTTTCCTACACCCTCCCCTAAATTCGTGGTCAAATTATCTTTAATTGAAATATTTTCTTTTGTAGTTTAACTAGCTGGGCATTCTACTGCACCATTATTGATATCACCTACGATGTCATGAAGGTGGTGGCCATCAACACTGGGCAGTTCCCAAGATCTCTTTAATGGTTCCAGAAAGTTCTCTAGCTAAAGACCAGTGCTGCATCTGTCCAGCAATGTTGACAATCTCATCAAAAGTGGTATTTTCACTGTGCTTAATGGGTTGTTGTTGTTTGCTTCTTCCTTTCTCTTGACGGTTCTTCGAGGGCTTTGATGATCAGGGCGGAGGCAGAAGATACTACCCCAATTTGGGTCTGTCTGTTCTGAATGGTCAATGCCACTGTAATTCTCAGACCCTTCCAATCATCTGTTGCTTTGGTGATGTCATCACAATTGTTTTTGGAGACAGTCCCAGGGGCTGATCTTGGGAGCCGGGGCTAATGTGGCACCACTTCTCCACTGTGCACCTGGGGTATAGGACTTTGATTCTGTTGGTGGTTGTACTTGGCGGCATGGTGGAGGCGGCTGGTGTCAGATAAACCCAGATTCTGGACAGCGAAGAAGTTTGCACCACGGCCTCCTGGAGCCAAAAGCTATAAAGACTTTTTATAGATATTTAGGGGTCATATGATCAGATTTTCTAAAGTACTGATTATATCTAAAAGAAAACAGTGTTTTTCACATCCATTTAAATATTTTCTTGAGTTTGAATTTGTTTATTTAAAAAAAAATTATTTCAACCAAACCTTCATTTGAAAAAGATACTATGAAATATGTTTGATGTCAGTTCCCAGCGGGGAAAGAACTGTATACCTCCATTGTGGACATATCATTGTGCTCTTTAAATGATCCCACCTAAACGCTCTTTCTCCTTTTTTTTTTTTTTCTCACTGAAAACATAGGAAAGAGTCACAGGTCAGGTCAGGATGATGTCTTTCCTGAACAGCCCCATTGGGCACAGTGGGTCCCAGGTGCTGTGCCATTCTATAGCCTGTGGCTGAGGAACGTGCAGCGGGGCCGCAAGTGGATCCTCAGGCCATGGGGCCTTCCCAAGCCTCCAGCTCTTTGGAACAGCTCACTGTATAGTTCTTTCTCTCAAAGGAGCTGATGGTGGTGGATCATCATCCGGAAATGGGCCTGGGGTTGCCCCTGCTGCCCCTGCAGGGGCCTCTCGCTCCACCTCCCGGAATTTAGGATCTTCTGGCGGTGAGAAGGAAGAAGGCAAAAAAGTCCGGCGACAGTGGGAGTCGTGGAGTACTGAGGACAAGAACACCTTCTTTGAGGGGCTGTATGAGGTGAGTTATGGGACCAGAAAAGCCAAACTCCCAGCTTCATATCACTTGTACTTCTCTTTCAGTTTCCCTTTGCCTTTTTTTTTTTTTTTTTTTTTACTACATGGCTACTAGATCTACTAGGTCAGCAGTTTCAATGGGGAGCCCGGGCTGACAGGTGTGAGTCATCAGGGCTGAGGCCCCACCCTCTGACCATGGCCTTCTATCGCTTCATTGTGACTTCAAAAGCTGTTCTAGAGAGGTGGCTATTTGGAAGTTTCTTTATGTTTCTCTCCTTTTCTCAGATTCTAACCATTGTCTCTCAGACATATTCTTAACTGCAGAGTGGTACCTTTCTCTGTGGCCTTCCCCTTGTAGTGGAGTGGGCCAATCAAGAGGGATGTTCTCTGAGGGAGAAGGGCAAGAGGACACCTGCCACATCAGTCAACGCAGCTGGTTCAGTCCTAAAAGCTGACCTGGGACAGGCTGTAAAGTCCTAAAGATGGAGAAAAGCTGCTTCCGGATCCCATAGCTCAGTGGTTGGCAAACGGCGGCTCGCGAGCCACATGCAGCTCTTTGGCCCCTTGGGTTTTTAGCAAAGGCCAGCTTAGGAGTACCCTAATTAAGTTAATAACCTATCTATATAGTTTAAGTTTAAAAAATTTGACTCTCAAAAGAAATTTCAATCGTTGTACTGTTGATATTTGGTTCTGTTGACTAATGTGTTTGCCGACCACTGCCATAGCTCAAAGAAATGGCCATTTCTGCCGGCCATTTTACTTTATTTGTTTTGTTTTCAAATCTTTGTAATGATAGTAAACATGCTTTTTTTTATTGTCAAATGCATTAATATGATGTTTCATAGTTCTTTTTGTTCAGTACTTTTTTTCATGCCTATAAAAATTCTACTCTCAAGTGTAGGTAAATTCATAGTCTATGTGTTTTCTGTCTGCTTTTGTAAATAAAACTTTATTGGAACACAGCATTGCCTATTTATTTATATATTGTCTCTGGCAAATATTGACTGCGGTGATAGAGTTGAGCAGTTACGACAGATACTGTGAGTGGCCCCCAACATTTGAGCGTTAACCTTCTGGCCAAACCTTGCTCCATTTAACCATTGTGTTGTTCCTGTTCCTTCCAGATTATAAATAACAGTACAGTGAGTATCTTTGTGTGCATACCATATTTTAGGATACCTCTTTGGACAATAGCAGTGGTCGGCAAACTGCAGCTCACGAGCCACATGCGGCTCTTTGGCCCCTTGAGTTTTTAGCAAAGGCCAGCTTAGGAGTATCCTAATTAAGTTAATAACAATGTACCTACCTATATAGTTTAAGTTTTAAAAAATTTGGCTCTCAAAAGAAATTTCAATCTTTGTACTGTTGATATTTGGTTCTGTTGACTAAAGAGTTTGCCGACCACTGGGCTGCAGAATCTAAAGTTGGTTCAGTCAGTGAGCCTCATTCTTTTTTTTTTCTTTATTAATTTGAGAATGATTTGTTGTTCCACTTATTTATGCATTCATTGGTTGATTATTGTATGTGCCCTGACTGGGTTTTGAATCCACAGCCTTGATATTCAGGACAATGCTCCAACCAACTGAGCTACCTGCCAGGATGAGCCTTATCCTATCTAATAATCCTATCTAAGAAAAGGGTAATATGCAAATTAACCATCACTCCATCACAAAGATGGTGGTGCCCAGTCCCCTCAGCCTCACTGGAGTCCCCCAGTCCTGGGGTGGGCTGCTGCTGAGAGCGGACAGTGTGAATGGCCTGGCAGAATGCTTCATCGCCATGCCAATGGAGGGCCTCTGGGCAGCGGGTGCAGAGTGGCTGGGGCTGGACACTTGCTTCGTCATAGAGGGCTTTGGGAGAAGCAGGGGGGAGGTTCGCAGCTCTCCAGCGCAGGCCTGGAGAGGAGATGGCGGCCCGTCTCCCTCGGAAGCAGCGCGGCTCCCAGCAGTGTCCTGCAATTCCCGGCCTACTGTGTGCAATATCATGCGATGGGCTACTAGTTCTTTTAATAGTGAAGGAATTGGAGTGATAGAAAAGTGTGGCCACACCTATGAAACAGTTTTATAAAGGAAGCAGGCTTTGAAATTCAAACCATGAAGTGCTCATAGAGACACCAGAAAAGGAGACTCGTAAGCGGAGGCAGAGAGCTAGAACTGGGTGCCAATTTCTGAACATTCCTGGGGCCGATGGAGCAGTTTGCCAGTCCCGGATCGAGGATGCCCATGTGTTGGTGTCATTTGACTCAGTTGTCCAAGAAGAGAAGGAAGTATACACATAGACTTGTTCTAGTAGGTGCAGAGTCATTCAAATAAATTCAAATGTGTTCTGTTTTTTCCCTTCGGCAGTTTTAGAGTAAAGTACAGAGGCTGTTTTTATATAGGATTATGTCCCTAAATTGCCTGCTTTAAGCTTTCTGTTAGGCATAGACGACTTGTGATTCCTGGAATGTTCCTAGAATAGCATCCTTTGCTGATGCCAAGTTGAGACAGTTACTGCTTTAATGGGGCCCTTTTCTCTTGGGTTCTGCAGGGCGATTGGCAATAGTTGTCGATTAAAAATAGGAGGGGAAGAATTCCCAATGACCTGGCTTTACCTTTTTTCAGATGTATTAGTTCATTCCCTTTTCATTGGGCTAGCCTTCTTGTTTTAATTTTTATACCGGGTAGGTATTTCTTTTGAGGTTGCCTGAATCCCTTGATTAGTAATAATTGGCTATTCTGATCGCTTAATGCTTTCCACCATTGGTACTATTTATGCCAAATAGTGTGAGAGTGTGTGTGTTGTTGTTTATATGTGTATTGGTATGGGTGAGAGAGACAGAAAGAGAAAGAATATGAGTGCCGGCTTTATGTGAGTCATTTTGTGTGTTTGACCAAAACTCAGTAGTCTGTTGGGTTCTCGATGTATTCTGATTAGCTGGGGCATATATGACCATGAACATCTTGAACTACGAGATATGGAGGTAAAGGCTTCTGCTCTGCAAGTGTCACTTCTGCAGTGTTTGTCCAGGTTGTCATTGCCTTTTTTATACGTACAAGTCTGACAGAGACCTAGCTCAGCGCAACAGCAGGAAACAAGGTGACTGGTTGAGTGACTTTCATGACTGGGAGGGACAAGGAGGGGCTGACTCAAGCTGGCAATGTCATCTGTCCTCTGACATCTTCTTGCATTGGGAGTGACATTTCTGTGCTTATTCTCATTTGAGATATTCCCCAGAGGCAAGACATCCACCCCCACCCCTATTCCAGTTAAGACTGTTCTGAGGAGAGTCCAGGTTGGGTGAGCCCATCCTAAACTCCTCCCTGTAGCCAGGGTCATGGTCATGGTCTCCATGACAGAGGAGGTGAAAAAATCCTAGACCCACATCATCGTCCTTGACATCCTCTTACTCCATTTCAGTGGCAGTTCTTCACAGAGCCTATTGTCAGCTTTCCATTTTCCCATCTTATGTCTGTCTGACTGTATTTGCTTCTGTGGTCCAATTCTTACTCATAAGGCCAGTATCCTGTACTTCTTGTTCACCAGGTTGATAATTGCTGAAAGCCTCATCTAAGTGTAGAACACTATGGTCCTGCTAGAAATGCTTGGAAGCGCCCAGGAGAGGCCGAGCTGTCTTGAGCCTCTTATTGATAGGTATGGGGCATGCTGACTTCAGCTGCTGCTTGTTTGAGAGATTTTAGGAAAGTATAAAGACTGAGCCAGGACAGGCCATTCATATGGAAAAGCCGCTGCAAACAGCTTGGATTGGGCTGCAAATTGGATGGGACAGGGTCTCAGGGAATCCCCAGGGCAGATCAAACAGTGCAAGCCAGGCTGATGGGAACTCGGGTATGACTGTCAGTCAGCTCTGTGATGGAGGTCTCAGCATAGGAACACTGGCCCCTGCAAGCATCTCTGTTTAGGAGAAAGCCACCCCCAAGTTCTTGCTCTGGTGCCAGACAATCCATTTCCTCTCCGTATGTCCCTGGATCACTGTGAGTCATTGCCCTGGTGCTGAAGCTCAGAGGGAGCAAGTCCATGTAAGTTCATGCGCCAGCCCTTTAAAAGGGTCTCCAGCTGCTTCCGCCGCACTTGGCCACAATCCCTGCTAGTTTTTACAGCTTGAAGTTATGGGGACTTCTGTTCCCAGCTCTGGAATCGTAAGCTGGGGGTCTGGTGTGGGACCCCTTGCTCCTCATGGGAGACCTCCTCATGGGAGGCCTCTGCAGCCAAGGTGTCCCTCCTGATTGAAAAAAAATGCCACACATGGCTGTCAGACCAACCCGTTTCATGCCTCCGCCCCTCCTACCAGTCTCCGTGTGCTTTCTTCTTTACTTCTCTAATTGTAGGACTTCTATTAAGCCAGCTTTCAGGAGGTTCTGAATGATGGTTGTTTCATATTTTAGTTGTATTTTGATGTGGTTGTGGGAGGTGGTGAGTACTGTCATTTACCTACACCTCCATCTTGGTTCTTTCTTAACTTTTCATTTTGAAACCATTTTAGACTTGGAAAACGTTGCAAAGAAAGTACAAAGAACTTCATGTGCCCTTCACTCTGCTTCCCCAATGTTCACATAACTGCAGTATGGCCTGCAGATAAGGAGAATCACTGTGGGTACAATACCTTTACTGACCTGAAAGCCTTACTCAGATTGAGCTGGTATTCCCACAGACACCCTTTTTGGATCAGGACTTAGCTGTCAGACCAACCCGTTTAGTTGTCGTGATTGCTAAGTCCTGGAACAGGTCCTCTTCACCACCACCCCGCCCCCTCTTCATGACCCTGACAGTTTTGAAGACTCCTAGACTGTTAGTTTGTGGAACAGCCCTCAGTGCGGGCTTACTAAGGCTTGCCTCCTCATGATTCAACTTTTTTTTTAAGGATAAAGTAAGGTTTCATTTATAGTCTTCTAGTAAAGGGAACTGATTTGATTTTCATTTTGCATTTTTGTTAGGAGCATTGCAGGAGTTGTGCTGCCTGTGGAGCATCCTATCTAGAGTGCAGGGTGCAATCTGCCTGTCCTGGTGGTGTGCATGTGCGTCTCCTGGGTTCTCCGACGCCAAGTCATTTTTTACTCTGATAACGAGTCAACACCCTGTTTCTCATTGTTCTTACACTACTTTTAGCCACCATAGCAGCTTCTTCCCTGAAATAACCGTTACAGTGATGTTTGCCTAGTGATGATCTTTTGACTCCATTATTTCTTTTTTTTTAATATATTTTATTGATTTTGTACAGAGAGGAAGGGAGAGAGATAGAGAGTTAGAAACATCGATGAGAGAGAGTCACCGACCAGCTGCCTCTTGCACACCCCCTACTGGGGATATACCTGCAACCAAGGTACATGCCCTTGACCGGAATCGAACCTGGGACCCTTCAGTCCCCAAGCCAACGCTCTATCCATTGAGCCAAACCGGTCTTGGCGTGACTCCATTATTTCTATGTTTATTTTATTTATTTATTTTTAATATATATTTTATTGATTTTTTTTTTTTTTTTTTTTTACAGAGAGAAAGGGAGAGAGATAGAGAGCTAGAAAAGTTGATGAGAGAGAAACATCGGCCAACTGCCTCTTGCACACTCTCTACCGGGGATGTGCCCACAACTAATGTACATGCCCTTGACTGGAATCAAATCTGGGACCTTTCAGTCCGCAGACTGATGCTCTACCACTGAGCCAAACTGGTTTCGGCAATTTCTACATTTATTAATTGGAAACCCAGTGCAAGAAAAAGTGCTCTCTTCTTCGATTATGTATTTATTTGGCTTTTTATAGTATTTGTGTAGACTTAGGTATATTTAGGCTATTCTGTAGGTCTGTGGTCAACAAACTGCGGCTTGTGAGCCCCATGCAGCTCTTTGGTCCCTTGAGTGTGGCTCTTCCACAAAATACCATGGCCTGGGTGGGTCTATTTTGAAGAAGTGGTGTTAGAAGAAGTTAGTTTAAAAATTTTGGCTCTCAAAAGAAATTTCAATTGTAGTACTGTTGATATTTGGCTCTGTTGACTAATGAGTTTGCCGACCACTGCTATAGGTCATAACCCATTCTTATTATTGTTATGTGTTCCCTTTTATTTTTCATTTACAGTTGACATTCATTATAATTGTTGATTTTGTTGCTCAAATTGTTCTAGATTTGGCCATTGGTAATCTCTTCAGGTTGGCTTCTGTGTGCTTTCAACACGTTCCTATTATACTTTGAACATCTCCTCACTTTCTGGCACCACAAGATATTCCAGATTCACCTGGTACTTTCCTTGTCCCAGATCTGGGAGCATCCATTTCTCCAGTGACCCCTGGTTCCCTTTGGAAAGTGGGATTTAGAAGCTAAGGATGTTTGTTGATGCTGGGGTGCCGTTACCTCTGGGCCCTTCATAGAACTTTTTACTGGCTTGGTTCTGATGAGAGTATCAACAATAGGTTCCCATGACAATACCTGAAACAACAAAGATGGTGACTGTTCCCTAGGACATAAATCTTATATAATAAAAGAATAATATGCAAATTGACCGTCACGCCAACACACAAGATGGCGTGTGGACACAAGATGGCAACCACAAGATGACCAGCAGGGGAGGGCAGTTGGAAGGGACCAGGCCTGCAAGGGAGGGCAGTTGGGGCCCATCAAGCTTGCAGGGGAGGGCAGTTGGGGTGACCAGGCTGGCAGAGGAGGGAAATTTAGGTGACCGGACCCGCAGGGAAGGGCAGTTGCGGGGGACCCAGGCCTGCAGGAGAGAGTAGTTGGGGGACCCAGACCTGCAGGGGAGGGCAGTTAGGATGACCAGGCCTGCAGGGGAGGGCAGTTAGGCATCAATCAGGCTGGCAGGGGAGTGGTTAGGGGGTGGTGATCCGACTTGAAGGCAGAAGCAGGGGCAATCAGGAAGGCAGGCAGGCAGGCGAGCAGTTGAGAGCCAGCAGTCCTGGATTGTGAGAGGGGTCCCAGATTGGAGAGGGTGCAAGCTGGGCTGAGGGACATCTCCCCTCCCCTGTGCACAAAATTTGTGCACCAGGCCTCTAGTTCTTTTCTGAAAAATCTAAGATGTATTTGGCTTTTGCATGGAGGTGTTGAAGAACGGGACAATCTATAGATGTATTCCGAGCATAGTCTGTGTGCTTCTCTTGTTAAATGTTAAAATTTGCTATCCCTATTGAAATGTAGAATATATTTTATGTAATGAAAATGCTGAGGGTGCTTCTGAATGGTCAATGTCTTGTATTTTAAGATACCAGATACACAACCTCTGAACACCCCTGTCATGTTCTGTTCTGATGATTGTTTCACAGAGCTGTCTCATTCAGGGTCTTCAAAGAACTGTAGAAATTGGGCCATTTGCCTGAGTAATAAGCTTTATGTTTTTCCTGCTCTACGAGTCTTGCCTCTTTGATATTCACTGCTTTGAGAGTTCTCGCCCTGTGTTTCCATTGCTGCTCTAGCCGTTATGATGATGAAAATCTGAGTTCAAGGGGAGCGAGGCTGAAGTTGATGCACAAATAAGAGCTGTGAAGAACTTGAGTGGTCACAGTGGTCCCCTTTTTTGGAAGTGTCTGTGTCGTGCAGAAGGCTGCCTTGTTTTAACCTCTGTGCTTTTACCGTGGGCTTATTTTCCAGCATGGAAAAGACTTTGAAGCCATCCAGAACAACATAGCTCTCAAGTATAAGAAGAAGGGCAAGCCCGCCAGCATGGTGAAGAACAAAGAGCAAGTGAGGCACTTCTATTACCGCACGTGGCACAAGATCACCAAGTACATCGACTTCGACAATGGTGAGCGTTCGAGGCTCGGTGTCCGGGGAAGCTGCGGGGCAGGGCTGGTCAGGAGCAGTTTTTGAAAAATCACAGGACACTCTCTGGTGTCATTCTTGCCCAGCCATGTGGCCTGGAATTTTTTTTTTTTTTTTTTAATATTTATATTGATATAATGTTAAGTATTAATATATTTTTTTTTGCTCTTTTTTAAAAATATATATTTTTATTGATTTTTTACAGAGAGGAGGAGAGAGGGATAGAGAGCTAGAAACGTCGATGAGAGAGAAACATCACCAGCTGCCTCCTGCATACCCCCTACTGGGGATGTGCCCGCAACCAATGCACATGCCCTTGACCAGAATCGAGCCTGGGACCTTTCAGTCCGCAGACCAATGCTCTACCACTGAGCCAAACCGGTTTCGGCTAAGTATTAATATTTTTAAATATATTTTCACATATATTTAACATTAAGAAAAATAAAACTAATTCAAGCGGTGCCGGGCAAAAAAGGGAAAATTTAAAGTGTGACGTCTGTCTGCTGTTCTAGTCCCAACTTAAGTATCATAGTCAACTTATTTTATTTTGGAAGGGAAGATGTAAAAGTTTTTTTCTATCATTCAGAAGGCGAGTATAGCCACTTATAAAAATAGAATGGCGGGGACAAACTAGGAAATGCAAGTCAGAGGTGAAAGGGTAGAGCCAGAAAGAAATTTTCAAAATAAAATTAGCAAGGAGCCTGATCCAGAAGAGGGCTATGAAGAGGAAATGGTGGATTAGTCTGTTAGTCGGATAATGATTCAACTTTTAACACGGTAAGCGCCAAGCCTGTTGTGGGTTCCTTTCCGGTTAGCCCGTGATACCCGATTTCACCGATACGCTGGCGGCTGGAGACTGACAGGTCCAAACGGAAAGTATAGTGTCAGTCACTGGTGATTGATGTGGCGCTTAACGTGGTAAATTATTCTCTTGTTCTTTTTGTTGGGTTTCTTCTGTGTTCAAATCTAAGACTTAGAGATGCTGACCCATTGTTAACAAGAGCCGACAGGAAATAGAGGATCCCTTCCCTCCCCCAGCCTGCCTCCGCTGAAGCCACCACCATCGCCTCCTTGGCTGGATGCTGGACGAGTCCTGCATGGATGTGGACTCAGGGCGACAGGGCAGCCTCCTTCTGTGGTTGCTGGGCTTGTGAACGCTGCAGAGTCTTTTGGCTTTCCACATCTCTAAAACTATTTTGTGTACATGGCTCAGTGCACTGCCCTCTTTGCTTTAAGTTTTTCCACTTGATATGAGGATGTAATAACAGTTCCCATGACTGAGATGTTTTTTCTTGCCATTTAGCGTTGTTAATGCTCTTGTGAATGGTCTGGAAGAGCAGATGGCCCTCTAGAGAGACACCAGCGCTGACTGCACAGGCCTGGCTCAGTTTTTCCTCCTCTGTCTGTGCTTTGCTGGCTAGTTCACTGACATTGAATGACGCTAGGGGAGGAGGAGTTTCTGTTTGGTCATCAGTTTCCCCTTCTGAAACATAAGTTTATGAACAGGATGCCTACATGGTTGGGCTTTCCCCTGGAAGAGGGACGTTTTAAAGCCAGCAGTTTGGATTGGTAGTTGAAGGATATTGCCCTGCCCTGAAGCCGCTACTCCTGGCATGTCTGGCAGGACACCTGGCCCCTAATGCCGAAGCATTTGCCCAAAGGAGCCACCATCTTGGGAGAGCAGCTGTGGCTGGCGGCAGCTGCAGCCCGCGAAAGCCGGGCGTCCAGTGAGCACTGCCATGCCTGCCAGGCCAGTTTCACCTTCTTTGATCTTACTCTTCATTTCTGCAGTTTTGGCCATAGATCATTCATTCCAGACATTTGCTTTTACTGACCTCACTTATTTCTGATGCTTCTCTTCAAATAATACCACTTTTGATCCAGAATATGAACCCTTGCTGGTGTGTTCAGTGGTTAGAGTGTGGGTCCTGTGCACTGAAGCATCTCGGGTTCAATTCCTGGTCAAGGGCATATACCTGGGTTGCAAGTTGATCCCTGGCCCCTGTTGGGACGACGCATGCAGAAGGCACCCAGTTGATGCGTTTCTCTCACATCGATGTTTTTCCTCTCTCTCCCCTCCCACCTTTCTTCCCTTCCACTCTCTAAAAATCAGTGGAAAAAATGTCCTTGGGTAAGAATTAACGAAAACAAAAAAAACACACAACTGTGATGGCTGAGTTAGATCACTTCCCCTTTGAACCTGTGCTGTGAGTCCTTTGTGGCAGCCTTCTCTCCCTCTCTGCCTGCCCTCTGGTGTTCTGGCCTGGTCAGTGTGTGCTGGCCAACTAGAATAATCAGGACTGACCCATCAGGATGCCAGGACCAGGACTGCCTCCTCCAGCTTAGAAAGACCTAGAGAGCCTGAATCAAGCTGTCTCTTTTTTTGTAAAGGGTCATATGATAAATATTTTTGGCTTTGGGGGATTTGCAGTCTTTATCAAAATGACTCACTCTCTTGTCTTAGCTCATTGTAGACACAATGTATGTAAAGGAACGCATGTTACTATGTTTCAGCAAAACTTTTATTTACAGAGAGAGGCCCTGGGCAGGATTTGGCCAGTGAGCCTTTGTTTGCTGGTCCTGCCCTGGAGAAATTTGTTTGGGGGCCCCAGCCCCAGGCAGTCATAGCAGTTAGCTGATACTTTCTCTGAGTAGATTTCCCCTTGAATCTTCATGGATATTTCTTACCCACCAGTCATGGTTTCTCTGGGTCTGTTTCAGAGCTTTTCAGACAAGTCCCCCTAGGTCAGTAGTTCTCAACCTTTCTAATGCCTCGACCTTTTAATACAGTTCCCCATGTTGTGGTGACCCCCAACTTCATAACTGTAGCAACAAAAATAATTTTAATAATAATTTTTGCTACTGTTAATGAATCGTAATGTAAATGTCTGTGTTTTCCGATGGTCTTAAGCAGCGGTTCTCATCAGAAAACACAGATATTTACATTACGATTCATTAACAGTAGCAAAATTACAGTTATGAAGTAGCAATGAAAATAATTTTATGGTTGGGGGTCACCACAACATGAGGAACTGCATTAAAAGGTCTCGGTATTAGAAAAGTTGAGAACCACTGCCCTTGGTCCTTTTCTAGATCATTGGTGTTCTCCCTCTTTCTGGTCTTGTTCTCCTCTAACCCATCGTCCACACAAGACCCATGTCTGCCTATTCCCCTGCCTGAGCCCCCTCCCCCTGCCCTGTCCCATACCCTTATCCTACCTGCCTTGGCTCCCAGGATGGGCTTGCCACCCTCCTGCTAACCTGCACTTCTTTTGTGTCTTGTCTCCTGCCACCCCTACTCTGTTGTCCTCCCTAACCCCATTCACCTTCCAAGACTGAGCTCCTATGTCAGTGCTCCCAAAATCCTCCCGTGAATTCCCTTCTGCCCTCACTGCCATCTCATCATCCCCTCATGGGCCTACTCTGTGCCCATCATTGAGCACATTTCGTACTTCTCCCTGGAAGTTCTATCGCCCTCACTGCAGATGAGAAAACCCTGGCTTAGCGTTGGAGGCCCTGGCCCAAGCCACCCAGACAATAAGCTGAGGAGCTGTGCTCCGTCGGCCAGCACCTCACCGTTATCTTCTGTAAATGTAATGTTTTCAGACCACGTCTTCATGCTGCCATAGACTTTTCCCATGTTTTTCATGAAATGTTAATTCTTTGAGTTGACGTTTTTAAATGAAAACCTTTCCTTTTGGACTTAAAATCCACTTCTAGTGTGTTTTTTTTTTTTTTTTTTTTTTTTTTTTTTTTTTTTTTTGAAGAGTTCATCTTCTTAAAAACAATTGATAAAGGTAGGGAGGAGCACCTGGCAATCAAGTGCGTTCTGCACACAGCAAGTTCCATCTTCACAGCAATACCCCGTATGAAGTACCTTTTTTTCTGCTGAGCTAGTTTTTGGCTCCAGCAGGTTCTGTCTGGCCAGGAATGCTCTTGTTTTTCACTCGTCATTTTAAGGCAGGGGTCTTCAAACTACTGCCCGCGGGCCACATGCGGCCCGCAGAGGAGTCTGATCCGGCCCGCCAGGTTTTTTGGGCAGTGAGCGCAGCCGAGGTGTTACAGTAGGAATTAGTAGTTCATATAGTCCGGCCCTCCAGCTCTCTGAGGGACCGTGATCTGGCCCCCACTTTAAAAAGTTTGAGGACCCCTGTTTTAAGGTATCTTTCCGGCTCCAAAGCCTTCCACCAGCCACATCGTGCGGTCCTCGTCCCAGTCCTTGCAGAAGACATGTCTCAGTGTTTGCTGTACGTGGCCAGGGACTGCCTGGGAGAGAGCTCACCATCCCAACTCCAGTTCCTCTAGTGCAGGGGCCGCCTGCCCAGCCTGTTATCTTTACGGGGGAAGTATAACACACACAAGCATTGTATTGAAGACCGTTAAACAGCGTATCTGTTTATGTGAGATTGCCACGTTCTGCAGACCACGGAAATGGGTGTCCACTTTTGGGGGCAGTTCCTAGGTTTGACTCGGCAGGCCCTTCACTAATACTGTTTTATTGGTTTGCTTTCAGTGTCCATAAAACCGTTAATATAGGATTTTCTGCTGGCTTTGGTGTATTGTGGCAAGTTAGCAGCGTTTTGTTCTTCCTCAGGTTGGCAACACAGTGTCTGCGTGCTGCTGTGCTCAGCCATAGCTGTCACTGTTTTTCAGATTACTAGCTTGTTTGAAATATCAACGCTGGTCGGGATCCTACTGAGCCCAGTGCTGCTACTAATATCTGTGGTCTTCACAGGCAACCTCCCTCCCTTTCTGGTGTCACTCGGGAATAAGTTTAGCTGTTTGGCTCTTTCCATCTTGTCTTTTGCATCGTTCTTTTTTTGTTACGTATCATATTCTTGAGTGACTTTCTGAAAGTCAGTCTGTGAGTGCAGGCCCTTCATCCCCTTTGGCTCTTCTGGAAAAACTCTTCCAATGAGAAAAGTGTTGTGTGAGGATTGGGAAGCTGCTGGGGTAAAGTGTGGAGGCAGGGGGGGAGAAGATTCCAGGAGCTGTGAACTAGCATGTTCTGTCCTTTCAGCGAGACCATGCTATGGCAGAGTGGGCAGTGCTGCAGGGGACGCTCAGATTCCCAGTGTAGATGTCAGTGCTGAAGAGCTCGGGGATGAAGAGAGGAGGAATCTGCTGCCCTCGGGTTCTATTCCTGTACTGTTCCTTGGTTCCATGGCAAGCTCTGCAGGATAGACCCAACATGTGTCCTTCCTTCCTGTGGCCTGTGTTTCCTTTTCTCCCTCCTCTCTCCTACCTTCTTTGCATCTCATCAATTCTTTTTGCTGCTGTTGTCCTGATGTGCCCTCACAAGCAGTGCCTGCCTGCTTTCTGTTGAACTGATGGCTCTGCTGAGGTTCTCTAGCTGGTCCTGATAATGTCTCTAATGTGGTGACAGCCAGTTGGGGACATTAAGCCCCCGGGCCCATCTGCCTCTTTGTGCTGCCCTGGCATCTGCATTGGGGCTTGGCACTGTCTGCCATTTCTCAGCCCCTCGCCCAGCCCCTGACAACCATAGTCTGCTTTCTGTCTCTGGACTTCCCTGTGCTAGACATTTCATGTAAAAGGAATCCTGTGGCCTTTTGTGTCTGGCTTCTTTTGCTTAGGGTGATGTTTTCCAGGTTCATTCAGGTTGTAGCATGTCTCAGAACTTCTTTCTTTCTTTCTTTTTTTCTTTTCTTTTTTTTTAAAAATATATTTTATTGATTTTGTACAGAGAGGAAGGGAGAGAGATAGAGAGTTAAACATCGATGAGAGCCAGGACCGGTTTGGCTCAATGGATAGAGCGTCGGCTTGGGGACTGAAGGGTCCCGGGTTCGATTCCGGTCAAGGGCATGTACCTTGGTTGCAGGCATATCCCCAGTAGGGGGTGTGCAAGAGGCAGCTTATTGATGACTCTCTCTCATCGATGTTTCTAACTCTCTATCTCTCTCCCTTCCTCTCTGTACAAAATCAATAAAATATATTTATAATAAAAAAAAAAAAGAAAAAGAAACATCGATGAGAGAGAGTCATCGATTGGCTGCCTCTTGCACACCCCCTACTGGGGATATGCCCGCAACCAAAGTACATGCCCTTGACCGGATTCGAACCTGGGACCTTTCAGTCCCCAAGCCAACGCTCTATCCATTGAGCCAAACCGGTTTCGGCAAAAACTTCATTTTTTCTTATGGCTGACTAATATTCCATTGTCAGGAAAAAATATATTTGTTTCTTCATTGAATAGTGAATCTTTTTTTTTTAAATATATTTTTATTGAATTTTCACAGAGAGGAAGAGAGAGGGATAGAAAGTTAGAAACATTGATGAGAGAGAAACATCGATCAGCTGCCTCCTGCACACCCCCTATTGGGAATGTGCCCGCAACTAAGGTACATGCCTTTGACCAGAATTGAACCTGGGACCTTTCAGTCTGCAGGCCGACGCACTATCCACTGAGCCAAACCGGTTTTGGCATGAATAGTGAATCTTAAAGTGTCCTGAATTTTGGTCCCCTGTGAGATCTGTGAATCTTTCAGAACATTCTGGAACGCTTAGTGTGTGAAGTTGGCCGAGTCCTAGGCTCTTTAGAACCTGTCAAAGGTCAGAATCCTTGTTTTAGATTATTTATTGCAAGACTTATTCTTCATTTGCTAATTTTTTTTTTCTTTTCCTCTTCTGTGATTATTATCACACATCGCTGAATGTTAGGACTTTGAAAAGGGGTCTCTGAGGAGGAACAATATGAGGGTGAAGGACCAATGACATGGTTTGCTGCTCTGAGATGATCTAAAAGGTACACAGATTGCACTGTAGCTGGGCTTCCAAATCACAATTAGATTTGGTTTCATAAAATACAAAACTCAAAATAACAGTGTCTCAAGCATGTCAAATTTCATTTTCTCATGTCAGAGATGCCTGCAGTGGGTGGTCCAGGGCAAGCACCAAGGACCCAAGACCTCCTGTCTTTCTGCTCTGCCATCCCTAGCACTTTGCTGTGACTAAGATGGCCCCAGAAAGCAGTTCTGAAGGAAAAATAAGCGTAATTCTGCCCGAATCGCCTTCTTAAGGAACCTTTCAGAAGTCTCCCACAACACTTCTGCTCAATCCAAAGGCTGGGACTTAGTGGTGTGGCCATGCCTTTACCCATCTATGTTGCTTCCCAAATACAAGTGGGCCTCTTATTAGGGAACAGTGGAGAGTGGGTGCGAGCAGTCTTGAACAGTGGAGCTATGGTTCTAGCCCCAGGCCCAGGTCATGTAGATCAGTGGTCAGAGGAGACACGACAGGTCAGCTTCCACAGTTCCAGGTCTGCCCGCCTCACACAGGGCTCAGGCTAATTCTGCAAATATGGAGGGAAGAGGATGACAAGTTTGGTGCTGGTCGTGTCCCAGCTCCTCTGCCTCCTTGGGAACCGGCTGTGTGGAACGTCCCATTTTCTCCTCCCAGGGGACTAATCTGCTTGTTAGGACTAACCCCCCCCCCCTCTTTTGGTTTTAACTTTTTATTTTGAAAATTCCAAAACAGTACTGTGCTCCCATACACTCTGTCCATCTCCCCTGATGTCGATATTGTGTAGTTCCAAGGTGCAGTGAGCAAACCGAGGGATCAGCAGTGTGGAATGTTCCCCTCGCGCTGCTTTTGTGCACAGGATCTGGCCAACGCCGGAACAGCTGTGTTTTCCCCTCTTCTAAAACTTATCATTCCTGTGTTTCATTTCAGTGTTCTCTCGAGGGCTGAAGAAGTCATCTCAGGAGCTGTATGGTTTGATCTGCTACGGCGAACTGCGCAAGAAGATTGGGGGCTGTGAGTACGAGCTGCCAGAAGGCCCTCCCGGCTCCTGGCAGGGCCTGCTGTCCTGGCACTATTGGGTCTTGGTCCCGGTGGCCCTTCTGTTTTCCCTCCAGCTTTTGTCTTAAACGTTTTAATATACAATGAAGAAGAATGAAATGACTGCCACATGCCTGCACTTAAACTTCCCAGTTGGTAGCCTTAGTTACATCTGCCTGTGCAGTCACACCCTTTCTTCTCCTCCTTCACATAGTTGCTTGTTTTCTGCTCAGCCTTTTGACTTTAAATTGCAGACATCCTAGCACACCCCTAAATCCCTCACCCTCTGTCACCTGAGAACAGGACATTCTCCTACACACCTACAGCCCTATTATTACACCCAACACATTTCTCAGACAGAGACCACAATCTTACCTAATATCCCGCCCATATTCAGATTTCCCAGCATGTCCCAGCATGCCAGTGAGCACCTGCTGAGGACATTGCCCTGCTCGTAGCTGTGGTGTCCCTTAAGTCTTTTGACCTAGCAAAGCCCCCACTTTTGTTCTTTAGTAACACTGGTACTTTGAAGTGTGAGGGCCCCTCCCTTTGCATGGCTCCGATCCTCTCCTTGTGACTAGATTCCCTTCCCATGTAGAGGGTGCTCTTGCCTTCCCGGACACCTGTGCCCGCTGCCTTGCTTCCTCATTTGGCCACATACAAGAGGGCGCACCTTGCCTCTGCACATTTCACTTGTCGGCCTGTCACGCATCCACAGAGGCACTCTGAAGGTTAAATGTGAGCATATGAGATGACCATAGACATCATCTTACCAGTCACTTCACATGTCACTGCTGAATGGGCAGGTGGCTGGGGGTGTGGAGGCAGCAAAAGGTTGGGGATGATGGGCAGTCACTGATTGCTCTGCACATCTGGTCTGTGTTTGGTGACCTCCCCTTTCCTAAAACAGGCAACACTGTGTAAGAGGCTCTGAATGGAACAAGCATCTGATTCCCTACCCTGTCCTCTCCACAGTCTGAGGACTTCTTTGTAAAACCCCACCCAGCTTCTGCTTTGAATGGTCTGTTCAGAGGGACTGTTGCGCCGAAGCTCCCTTGAGTCTCTACTTTCTCTTCTGCACCTTCTCTCTGCTCTAAACCTAAAATCTTTATTCTCATGGCAGTGTGTGGGTACCACCTTCTTTGTTAATGATTCATGACCGCTCCTCCATGCCTGCCACATCTGAACCGCTCAGCCAGTCTCTGATTACATACGAATCATCCTCTCGTTGGCTCCATGCCCTTGGGTAGCTTCCTGTCACCCCTGGGTTATCACCTGGCCCCCTGACCCAACGGCCTCTGCATTTGGACCTCAGCTCATCTCCATGCTGGGCGCCCCTCCAGCTTGGCTGCTCTTTCCTGATGGTAATGCCTGGTCTTCTGTCTCAGCCCAGTTACACGTCACACTTGCACATTTAAACACACACATATACCCTGGTGTGGCTTCTCCCTCTCATCCCCCACCCACTGATGCAATTGGTGGGACGCTGTTATGTCATTTTGTGAATCTTTTTGAAGGACATACTTCCACATGCAGCCTTCTGCAGAGTGCCCTGTACATGGCAGCCTCTCATAGCTGCTTATGGTAATGCTTTCTGGGCTGTTCAGTGAGTTAGTGTTCAGGAGGTCAGAGCACGCTTTTTAATTCCTTTTTCTAACTGAGATAATCCAGGTATATGCAAATCTTGAAATAGTAGACTTTGAGCCCCTGCTATATTCCAGGGACTTTGACACATATTACCTTGTGTAAAGCATCGTAACAGCTTCATGAGATGGCATTGTGCCTGTCTGGAAAATGGACTGAGGACAGTCCATTCTGATGAAAAACTTCTGACTTCAAGCCTCCTTAGCTGTTAAGTGACAAGGTTCCATGCTGCCTCCAGTCCTGATTTTTACACCCACGCTATTCCATCTGCCACAGCACCAGTGTCGGGACAGGGTGAAGTGGGGACACTATGGTTGCCTGTAGTACTCACCAGTTTGCTTCTCTTTGAAGGGCAGTTTTTTGAACCATGCCCCTTTTGGTGACTCAAATCCTAAAGTTGGGGTGGTGCCGGCCTTCTGTCTTACCTGTCTCACCTGTCAGACACAGGAAGACGGGCCTCTCCTCCCCTTTACCTATGAACTCCTTTGATCATGCTCAATGTTCACTAACCTCCACAGCAGGCGGGGCCACCATGTCACACATTCTCAGCACTCCCTTCCTCCAGCATCACAACTGCCTTTGCACTTGTGAGTGCTTGTTTCATTTAGGCCCACCTGAAGGCAGGTCTGTGTGTGACCTCTTTTTTAATGAGCAAGTCTATAAGTTCGCCCTTTCCGGGCCGTGCCTTCTTTCCTGAACATCATTTCATCTGGTACTGTTTCTCTTCAGCCTACAGAACTTTTTTTAATTTTTATTTATTTTTTACAGAGAGGAAGGGAGAGAGATAGAGAGATAGAAACTTCGATGAGAGAGAAACATCGACCAGCTGCCTCCTGCACACCCGCAGCCAATGTACATGCCCTTGACCAGAATCAAACCTGGGACCTTTCAGTTTGCAGACCGACGCTCTACCACTGAGCCAAACTGGTTTCGGCATACAGAACTTTTTTTAATCTTTGTATAATTATGTTGGCCATGAATTCTTATAGTTATTTATTTATCTGAAGTCTTTATTCTTATGATACTTTGCTGGGTATAGAATTCTGGTTGAAAGGTTTTTTTAAAAAATATATGTATTTTTATTGATTTCATAGGGGAAGGGAGAGGAAGAGAAAGATAGAAACATCAGTGATGAGAGAGAATTACTGATCGGTGTTTGCGCGCGCGCGCGTGCACACACACACACACACACACACACACACACACACACACACACACACACTGGGGGATTCGAGCCCGCAATCCAGGCATTTGCCCTTGACCAGAATCAAACCCTAGACCCTTCAGTCTGCAGGCCGATGCTCTATCCACTGAGCCAAACCAGTTAGGGCTGAAACATTTTTTTTCTTTCATCACTTTAAAGATGTTCCACTGTCTCTGGCTTGTACGGTTTCTGGTGAGAGGTCACATCTATGTCCTGGTTCCTCTTGAAGAGATGTTCTTTCTCTAGCTGCTTTTAAGGTTTTGTCCTTGTCTTTGGTTTTCAGTCTGGCTGTGTGTTTGTACTACCCCCTCCCTGCCAAAAAAATATATATATATAATCATTCAGAGACTTTACAGTGAGCACCCAAACATTCACCACCTAGATTATCCCATTACCTGGTTTCTTGACTTGCTTTCTCGCATGTCCTGAGGACAGTACTAAGTACCCGGAGGGCAGGGGGAATGTGCAGTCTCTGGGCTGATCATCCAGCAGACCCTGTCACCTAGGGCTCAAGCTGACTAAGGCAGGCCCGCAGGAGAAATGTGCGCAGGGCGCAGTGGTTACTAGAGGAAGGAGTCTCTAAACTCGCAGGTGAGGACGAGTGGAGGTTCAGCATAGCCCAGGGGTCTGAGAGAGTTTTTTGGGATGAGTGATCATCTGTGCAGAGTCAGATAGTAGTCCCATGAGAAAGTCTGGGTGTGTGGAGAGCACATGCAGATGATGCCTTGTTTTGACTTGGAGGGAGGGGCTGTAGCTAACAGGGGTTTTATTTGGAAAACCTTAGATATTCTGTTTGGATTCTACAAGGAAGATAATTATATCTTTACTAGTTTTATTCCTAACTGCCCCAAAGTCATGTTATTTCTTTTTCTGTTTAAAGGTATGGATGACAAGAATGCCACAAAGTTGAATGAGCTCATTCAGGTTGGGTAAGTACAAATTACATTATGAGACACCACCTGCTCATGTTGGGCATTTGCATTGTTCTCTGAAGTACAGAACTAGAAATATTCACCTGTCCCTCCCACTCACCCCGCCAGAGCTTCTGCGCTTTCACCCGGACCACTCCGTTCCTGGTCTTAGGTCACCTCCCCCACCACCCAAGAACTCTGCTGGTCAAAGTTCAGCTGTCCTGTAGGTCGCACTATCTCCTGGAACAGTCTTCACTGGCCTCTGCTATATCCGCAGAGCACCGTCTTCCTGTACCTCTGACTCTTGTCTCCCCCAGCCCGGGGTTGGATGGCCTGTGAGCCCTGTTTCTCAGGTGTGAGCTCCTGCTAGATGGGGCTCGCTGTATGTGCTTCTGCTCTGGCTTTAGTCCAGCATGGATGCTTTTACAGATGTTCGTGTTGCATTCTTAAGGCTTTATTTCTATGAACTGCTACCCTTTTGCAGCCAGTCATGGTAGTAACTAGGATGTACATACCACCACATGTGAAAGAACAGACTCACTTCAACTGCCAGGTGTGTAGGCAGTCTTAACTACTGGTGGTGTTGGGCAACGGGAGCCGTGGAGGGTATCGTCAGGCAAGTAGAAAGAGGCCACCTGCCATGGGCTTGTGGATCATTTGTCACCTCCCCACCCCATTTACCTGTTGCTTCAGCATCCCATATTCCTTCCCACCCTTACACTTGCCCTGTGTTTGCTCCAAGATTTGGACCATCTGAGTGGTGCTGTGTGCATCTGAGGAACCTTGTTAGGTCGGGGAATATCCTTGGCTGCGATGGTTTCTGATATTACTGACTCTAGTAGGTGAAGGAGCATGCTTCCTCTGTGATGCAGTCTTTTGGGGCAAATCTCACTTCACCTTTTATTTCAGTTGTCTCAGATTCGTTGGGTGAGCAGGTATTCCTAGCTCTTCGCTTTGGAGCTAGTTTGATGGAAAAGCAGTGAGTTTGCTTGGCTTTGTCTTAGTTTTTCTTTTTTGTGATAGCACAGAGAGGAGAGTGTCCTACATGAGAGTGAGAGGAAGGAATGTTTTGATAAGTTTGAAAATGGCCAGAGAGTTGTTTTGGGGGGCTGCTGGAGGTTAGAGAGCACCAAAGCTCCAAGCTGAAAGTCTGAAGGTACCAATAAACCCAGGAGGAGAGTTGAGACTTCTCAGTCTCGGCAAGCAGATGTCTCAGTGAAGCCCCAGGTGAGATGATGGGAAGGATGTTTCCAAATCATCAGGGTTTCAGGAGTGTCTACATCATTGTATGTGTTTTGACTCCTTACTTAGTAATATTATAGTATTGAGTTACAATTTACAGGAAACATAGATTTCCATCAGCTTATACTGATAGAATCGATGATTGATTGATTGAATGAATGAATGAATGAATGAATGACAAGATGCTAATTTTCCATGCAGAATTCTACTTAATTTATGTAGATACTCTTCCCTCAAGGAGGGGAGCATAGCTCCCTTCCCTTAAGTGTGAGCTGTTCGAAGTGACTTCTTTCTAAAGATGACAGTATAAGAAGGGGGTGGGGAGGAGCATAGAATGGCGACACCTGACAGAGACAACCTCAGTCAGATCAAGGTCTACGCCAGCTGTGATAATCCAGGTTGATGGCATGGAGAGACATGGTTCTATAAATAGGTCTGCTCTCCCTAAATTAATCCACAAATACATGCAGTTGCAATCAGAATCACAGTGCAGTTTCTTTTAATATTAAATTGAAATATGAAGATATTTCTGTGGGAAAATGTATAGACCTTAAGTGCATAACTTTTGGATTTTCACAAAGTGGTCCGACCCAAATCAAGAAACAATAAATGTTACACTACCAGTCTTCTCAAAAACCTCCCTTGTGCCATTTGCACTCCACTTGGCTCAAAGTAAGAAGAAAGGAAATTGAAATGGTATCATGCTTCACGACTGCATGGAGAGGTCTGTTTGCAAACAGCAGTGACAGACCGTGCGTTTGTAATATGTCCCACTCATAAGTATGTAAACCCTCTGGCTGTGGTCGCACTTCTAGGAAATAATTAGGTCAGGGTGAGCCGTTCTTGTGAGGATGTACCTCACAACAGTGCTCATGTTAGTTAGCAAAGGGGTATCAAGAGTAAAGAGCTGCCCTAACTGGTTTGGTCCAGTGGATTGAGCGTCGGCCTGCAGACAGAAGGGTCTCAGGTTCGATTCCTGTCAAAGGCATGTACCTTGGTTGCAGGCATATACCCAGTAAGGGGTGTGCAGGAGGCAGCTGATCGATGTTTCTCTCTCATCGATGTTTTTAACTGTCTATCCCTCTCCCTTCCTCTCTGAAAAAAAAACTAAACAAACAAACAAAACACAATAAAATATATATAAAAGAGTGAAGAGCTGCTTCAGTGTCAGGCAGGATTGTTTTCAGAAGCAAGGCCGAGCCAGTGCCTGTGTGACTGCATGGCTGAAACAGGTCCTTTGGACACGTAACCTCCACACCTTATACCAGGGTTCTCTTGGGGTAGTGGGTACATGGTTACCCCCACTTTCTACTTCCTACTTTTAAAAAGAAAAACATTTAATAAGAATGTACTTTTATCAGGAAAAAAAAATTCCATATTGGGAAAGATGTTCTTTTATTAGTTTTAAATTACTATGATCAAGTTTTCTCTGTGGGGATATATTTATAAAAATAACATTTATCTGTATTTCTGGCAACAAAAATGTAACATGTGGCTTAAGGCTTGGTTGGGCCCTGTTGTGTGAGGGGAACCTGTCCCTCAGTGAGGTCTGGAGACCACAGGTGTCAAACACCATCAGGATCTGGCTCCAGCAGAGCCCAGAGGCTCTGGACTGAAGGAGAGTCCAGCGAAGGCCCGGCACCCTCTGCGGCGCTCCTGTTTCTTTTCCTAGGCCCCATGACAGCACCTGATGTCTAGGGCTCAGGAGTACTGCTGAGGGACTGGGCTTTCCTTCTGACCGTTGCTGCCCCTCCCCTGGGTCACAAGCTCCTACTTACCCTTTGCTACAAGCTCCGATGCCACCCTCACTTGAAATAGCAAAGTCTGCATGTCACATATCCTTCATTTGTGACTCGTCAGCACAGTGCTCCTACCACTGCTGTTGGTGCTTACCTCTCAGTATCCTCACCAGCCTGTAGCTCAGAAAGGGTCTCCACTTCAGCCTGATATGTTGGGGCAGGCCCCAGGCCTTGCTCAGTCTGAGTCCCACAGACCCTCTGACAGTCCTGGGCAAGAAGGACATTGATGCTAGTTGCTGCCAGCTGTTTTCTCCATTGAGATAAAAGAGCATTAAAAAGCAAGACAACTGTTTTGTTACTCTTTTAGAAAATCCTATAATAAAGAGGTAATATGCAAATTGACCATCATTCCAACATACAAGATGGTCGCCTGCATGTGGATACAAGATGGCTGGCAGGGGAGGGCAGTTAGGGGCTACCATGCCAGCAGGGGAGGGCTGTTGGGAGTGACCACGCCTGCAGCGGAGGATAGTTAGGGGTGACCAGGCCAGCAAGGGCAGTTAGGGGTTACCAGGCCGGCAGGGGAGGGCCGTTAGGGGGTGATCAGGCTGGCAGGCAGAAGCAGTTGGGAGCCAGCAGTCCTGGATTGTGAGAGGGATGTTCCAGATTGCAGAGGGTGCAGGCTGGTCTGAGGGACATCTCCCCCTTCCATGCACGACTTTTGTGCACTGGGCCTCTAGTGTTGTCATAAAAAAAGTTTAAATATTAGAGAAATTGATAGAATAGTACAGCAGCCACCTGCATACCCTTCACCTGAATTTACCAGTAGATGTCAAGAGAATTAGATGCTCTTTTTCATAGAGGATAGTGTCAAGGTAGCTAGTGTCAAGTCCTCATTCGGTACATAGTGAAAAAGATAAACAAGAATTTCAGCCAATGGTGGACAAATGCAGTGCCGCCTCTGAGATACACTGCTGAGTGATCCAGCTGTAAGGAACCCATAACGGGTGCCTCCAGCTCTTAAGGGTCTCACCTGCTCACCTGATTACTCTGGGCTTAGGTGCCCTACCCGTTACATTGTCATCTCTCAGAGAGGTGCTTTGAGACACCCAAGAAAGGGTTTGGAACAACATAAGGTGGTGTGCCAGCTCAGTGAAAAGTTATCTATCTGAAGCCATAGAGAGATCTGAGGCAAAAAGCCTCCTGCCTGGCATGTTCATCATAAGTTCTAGAAGGATTTAAGTACCTTAAAACGTGTGCTAGGCACAAATATGGGTGCTGGTTATGCAGTGGTAGTAGAGCTGGGGCAGGGCAGCTAATGAAGCTCACTGAATCATTTTGTTGGAGAGTGGGGTGGGGTGGGGGAATCTGTGAACAGGGATGGGCAGGGGTGATGTTGGGCCAGGCACCTCTGCAGGCTGAATAGGAATTTGGGGATCCGGGTAGTCTTGGCAAGAGTCTCAGAGGAGCAGAGCCCCCAATTCTGGATGAAAGCATTCCTCTAGTTCTATATATATAGGAGCAAGGCAGGGTACATAGCATCCATTTTTTAAACAAATTTTACTTTTAGTCATTTTAGGTTTACAGGAAAAGTGAGTACAGAATTTTCCTATATACCCCCTTTCTCTACACATGTTCTCCTCATTATGAGCATCTGATATTAAATGGTACATTTGTTAGAATTGATAAGCCAGTATAGATGCATTATTAGCTAAAATCTTTCAGTTGATGGTTATTAGCAGCATTCAGTGCCAACCAGGAATCCCCAATTTGGGGTGTGGTAAAAAAGGAAACTAGAGGCCGAAACCGGTTTGGCTCAGTGGATAGAGCGTCGGCCTGCGGACTTGGAGGTGCTGGGTTTGATTCCGGTCAAGGGCATGTACATTGTTTGTGGGCACATCCCCAGTGGGGGGTGTGCAGGAGGCAGCTAATTGATGGTTCTCTCTCATTAATGTATCTCTCTATCCCTCTCTCTTCCTCTCTGAAAAATCAATAAAATATATTAAAAAAAGAAAAAAGACAAAATGAGCCACGTGTTTTGTTTTTTAAAAAAGAAGAAACTAGAGCAAAACGAACTTAGTTGAGATATAGCATAGCCAGGCCCCTCTCCAACTACCCTGTTTCCCCGAAAATAAGACAGTGTCTTATATTAATTTTTGCTCCCAAAGATGCACTAGGTCTTATTTTCAGGGGATGTCTTATTCCATGAAGAAGAATACAGTACACATTTATTATTAAGTGAAAATAAAGGAAATTTATTATCTGTATACGGTACGGTAGTACGGTAGTTATCAACACAAACCAGACAAACTGTGAATCCTACAGTATCAAGAATTTACCATTTATTCAGTGACAATCATGTCATCATCTTCTGGAACATCATCATAACAATCCAATTCCTGAATTTCCTGGTGAATTTCTTGTGACTCCATTTCTTTCAGAATCAGTGGACCAAATCTCTCATGTTTAGCAATAGCACTGTCTTTAAATGAGTACTTCTTGTCAAGGTAGCCTGCTCGCAGTGCATTTGCAATGCAACTGTCAGTGATTTTCTCCCATGAATTCTTCACCCAAGTCACAACTCCTTGCAGTTTAGGTTTCACAACGTTTCTGAGACAGAGCCTGGGAGGGGGCCTTATTTTGGGGGGATGCCTTATATTTCACTCAGAAGGAAACCTGTAAGTAAGTCTTATTTTCGGAGGATGTTTTATTTTTGGGGAAACACAGTAGGTACCTCTGCTGTCCTCCTTGATGGTATGTTCTGCTGCTGCTTTTTTCTTTTAAAAAAAATATATTTTGGGAGAAACCAAGATGGCGGCATAGATAAACACCTGGTGTGCTGCTCGCACAACAATTTTAAAAATTAAAACTAATATAAACGACATCTATCATCCAAAACCACAGGAAGGCTGGCTGAAAGAGGGGAACACAAGCACTGAAAAGCTGAGGAGCCTCGGTACGGAGGCACACAAATCGGGCTGGTGGCGGCGACTGGGCACGCAGTGAGGCTTTTCTTTTTAACCCGAAAGGAAACAAGCTCCCTATCATTTTGAAATCCAGTTTCTGGGGTCACATGGGGGACCCAGATGCCCAAGGGGAGAAGCTGGTCTGTTGGCCATCAGGTCCGAAGTGAGGGCGACTCTTGCAGAGGTGTGCACGCAGCAATCATTGTTTACTGCGCTGGAGCACAGGGAAGCAGGGACTTGGAAACACCAAAGGGCAGGGACTGCTGATGGCAGCCATTGCTGTTAGCCACACCCCAACCTAGTGAGTCCTGAGACCGGGTGCCACCCTGAGGCCCCACCCCACCCCACCCTGTGACCCTGCCCCGAGGCCCCGCCCACACATTCTACAGACCCTCCCAGGCACTACACAGCTGCTTTTACATATGAATGGCCTGTATTGAGGCAGCTTAACCAGATATAAACTGCAGCTCCAGCAACAAAAAACCTAAGTCCCAAGCAAACAGGAGAAAACTGTAGTTCTCACTGTAGCTCCTGCAGGGTGGCTTCAGACAGTAACTGAACTGAATCCCATTGGAGATCCAGAAGCCAGTGTTCCTAGTGGTCAATTTCAACCACTCACAGCCATAAGTGACACATTCGGGAGACGGACACAGTGAGCACCAAAGCCCCATTGAAACAAACCTTGTCTCCAGCGCAGCAGTTCTTCCTTTATAGACACAGCGGGTCCTCACAGACAATTGGCCTGGAGATCAATTCCTCCCAGAGTACCAACAGCAAACAAGGCTTAATTAGACCAAGACTTTGCACTCAGCCCACAAAGGGATATACCAAAAGAGACCGCCCCAAGCGATTGGGGAAGCTGATAGGTCACCTACTATACAAAGCCACTCCATCAACACAGGGAGGAGACACAGAAACATGTCACGAATGGGAGAGATGGAGGAAAGCAAACTACTGGACGACACAGTTCAGAATCACATGTATAAGATTACTCAAGAATTTTCTAAAAACCTTTGAGAAACTTGATGAGACCTCCAAGAAGCTTGGTGAGACCTTCAAGGACCTTAATGAGAATACCAAAAAAATGGAAAAGGACCAGTCAGGAATTAAGCATACATTGTCTGAAATAAAGAATATACAGAAACTCAACTATAGATCAACATACCCCAAGAATCAAACCAAAGATCTGGAATATAAGGAAGAAAAAGTCACCCAACCGGAGAGGCAGAAAGAAAGAATAATCCAAAAGTGTGAGGATAGTGTAAGGAGCCTCCGGGACTGCTTAAAACGTACCAACATCCAGATTTTTGGGTTGCCAGAGGAGAGCGAGCAGGATATTGAAGGACTATTGAAAGAAATAATGATAGAAAACTTTCCCTACCTGATAAAAGAAATACACTTACAAGTTCAGGAAGTATACAGAACCCCAAACAAGAGGATTCCAAGGAGGGACACACCAAGAAACATCATGATTAAAATGCCAAGGGCAAAAGACAAAGAGAGAATCTTACAAGCAGCAAGAGAAAAACAACTAGTCACCTACAAGGGAGTACCCATATGACTGTCAGCTGATTTCTCAACAGAAACTATGCAGGCCAGAAGGGAATGGCAAGAAATATTCAAAATGATGAACAACAAGAACCTACAACCAAGATTACTCTACCCAGCAAAGCTATCATTCAGAATTGAAGGTCAGATAGAGCTTCACAAAGAAAAAATTAAAGGAGTTCATCACCACCAAACCAGGATTACATGAAATGCTGAAGGGTATTCTTTAAGGAGAGAAGGAAGAAGAAGAAAAGTAAAGGTAAAAATTATGAACAACGAAACGACATCAAATACATACCTACCAAAAAGTTAATCTAAAAATCAAGTGAATAAAAAATCTGAAGAACAAAATGGACTGGTGAACATAATAGAAACAGGGACATAGAAAGGGATTGGACTAACAATTCTCAGGGGGAAGGGATTCGCTGAGGGGTGAGGGAAGAAATTTGACAAGAATCTTAACACCTATGGATGAAGACGGGGTGGGGGGGAAAGGGGTAAGGGCATGGGGTGGAGTTGGGAATCAGGTGGAGGGGAGCTATAGGGGAAGAGGGGGGAAAGAGGAACACCTGTAATAATCTGAACAATAAATATTTATTATAAAAAATGTTATTGATTTATTTTTATAGAGAGAAAGGGAGAGGGATAGAGAACTAGAAACATCGATGAGAGAGAAACTTCGACCAGCTGCCTCTGCACACATGTACCTTGGTTGGGGATGTGCCCGCAACCAAGGTACATGCCCCTGACCGAATTGAACCCAGGACCCCTCAATCCGCAGTCCGACTTTCCATCCACTGAGCCAAACCTGTTTTGGCAATGCTCTGCTTCTTGCCAATGTGCTTTGCACTGCACTGGTCTGCTCTGCATGCAGTACTTTGGTCTGCTCTGTTTTGTGCTATTCTGCTCCAGCCTGGACTGCTGTGTTCAGCAAGACATCTTCAGCCAGGGAATAGTCTTTAGTGGTCAGAGGAAGGAGAAAGTGTGCTCTCAGAGTCACAAGGGAACTGGCTAATAGGGATAGAAGTCCCCTCCCTGGTCACTGATTGCTCTTTCAAGCAAATGAGGACTCTAAATCCTTACAGTTGGGTTAGTTCAAAAGGCACTGTCCTGATTGGTCAGAATAGAGCTGCTCTGAGTGGTTGGAGCTGCACAGCTCCAATTGAATGGTGAAAAACAGTTCTATTGGTTGAAATGGGATTCCAGGAACTTCTTTATTAGGGCTGGCTCAGATGGCAGAAACACAGTGCAGCCAGGCAATTCAGTGCTGGCTTCTCCCTAAAGTGCAGTTTGCATGAGAGATTCCTGTGAACAAATAGCTATTAGGCTCTCTGTTTTATTTATTTTTATTTTTTTAATCCCCACCCAACGACATATTTTTCATTAAAACTAGAGAGAGAAAAACCTCAATCAGTTGCCTCACACCTGCACCTCAACTAGGGATTGAACCTGCAACCTGGGTATGTTCCCTAACCAGGAATTGAACCCATGGCCGTTTCGGTGCATAAGATGGAGCTCTAACCACTGAACAACACCAGCCAGGGCGAGTTTCTGTTTTCTTAAAATTTGAGTCCAGTTAGCCACAAGGAGACCTTTTTAATAGGTGTCGTCTTTCTCAGGGTTCACAAGTCCACGGTTCAATTAGGGTTCACTCTTGGTGGTGTACATTCTAAGAGTTTTTGACAAATGCATAATGTCCTGTCTCCACTATTACAGGATCCTGCAGTTTCACTTGCCTAGAAAGCCCCTGTGCTCAACCGATTTATCTCTTCCTAACCTTCAGTCTAGCAACCTCTGACTTTGTACAGTCTTCATAGTTGCCTTTTCCAAAAAGTCAGAGTTGGAATCATACAGCAGGCAGCCTTTTTAGACTAGCTCTTTTACTTACATTTCTGAGTTTTTACAAAAGTGTGGAGTTGTGTACCACCACAATCAAGATACAAGAGAGTTCCCTCATCCAAGGTTTCCTTGTGCTCTCCTCCTATAATCATCCTGGCCCCATGCCTGGCCCCAGCAACCACAGAGCTGTTCTTCGTCCCCTGTAGTTCTGCCTTTCCCAGAATGTCATCTAAACAGGACAGTCCGGGTGGCCTTCTGAGGCTGGCATCTTCCACTCTGCAATAGACACTGACAGCCATCCATGTGGCTGCATGGGATCCGGTCACGCCTTTTCCTGCAGAGTGTCTCCAGTGTGGCGGTTTCGTGGTCCGTTTATACATCCACCAAAGGGACAGGGCTGTTAATAGAAATAAGCAACTTTAAACATTTTTTTTCTCCTGGGCACATCTTCAGTGGAGGAGATGGTAAGTGTGTGCCTAACTCTATATGGACTGCCAGAACTTTCCAGGGAGAATTCCAGTAGCTCCTTTTGAATCATCCTAGTGGCAGTGAAGTGGTATTTCAGTGTGTGTGTGTGTGTGTGTGTGTGTGTTTAAAATATATTTTTATTGATTGCAGAGAGGAAGGAGAGAGAAAGAGAAACATCAATGATGAGAGAAAAATCATTGATTGGCTGCCTCCTGCATATCATACTGGGGATGGAGCCTGTAACCTGGGCATGTGCCCTGACTAGGAATTCAGCTGTGACCTAGTTCATATGTCAGTACTCAACCACCAAGCCACGCTGGCTGGACTCATTGTGGTTTTGATTAGCATTTCCGTGATGACTAATGATGTTGAGCATCTTTCTTGTGCTTTACCATTTGTGTATTTCTTCTTTGGTGAAGTGTTTGTTCAAATTTTGTGCCTATTTTTTTATGTTTGAGTTTAGAGAGTTCTTTATATGTTTTAGACCAGCGGTTGCCAACCAGTGGTCCACGAACCACAGATTGTCTGTGAGGTCCGAACGGTTGGCATCTGCTGGTTTAAAGAAAGGTTGGCGATCACTGTTCTAGACACCAGTCTTTTATCAGATAGGTGATTTGTAAATATTTTATTCTACTCTGTGACTTGTCTGGTTATTCTCTCTTTACTATTGTCTTTCAAAGGGCAGAGTACTTAGGTGTTTTTTTTGTTGTTGTTGTTGTTTTGTTTTTTTGTTTTTTACTAGAGAAAAATATCTTTACTAAAAAATCATAAACCAGACAGAGTTCAGTAAGCAATTTACAGGTTAGTGAATTAGAAAGTAAAAGAATTCATAAAAGCATAATTCGATAAAAAAGTCTCTTCAGCTACAAATGTATCAGGTAGTAGTTCTGGGCATGTCCTTCAATCCTTACTTGTACTGGAAACACATGAGGAATATAGTACACTGTATGTTCCATTAAAAAGTTTAAGATACAAAAAAAAAATAGGTCTCAATCAGTCACCTTTTGTGTTATTCTAAGTGAATAAAATAAAATATTCCTGCACATTTAACACTCTTCTCCAGTGTGAACTTTCAGATGATTAATAAGACTAGATTTTTGACTTATGGGCTTCCCACATTCATTACCATTCGTATGGCTTTTCTCTAGTGTGAACTCTCTGGTGTTTAATTAATGTACTTTTTTGACTAAAGAACTTCCCACATTCAGTACGCTCATATGGCTTCTCTCCAGTGTGAACTTTCTGGTGTGTAATAAGAATTGATTTTTGGCTAAAAGACTTCCCACATTCATTACACTCATATGGCTTCTCTCCAGTGTGAACTTTCTGGTGTGTAATAAGAATTGATTTTTGGCTAAAAGGCTTTCCACATTCATTACACTGATATGGCTTCTCTCCAGTGTGAAGTCCAAGGTGTACAGTGAGGTGAGCTCTTCGACGGAAGGAAACCCCACATTCACTACACTCATACATCTTTTCCAGGATGAACTCTCTTAATGTCCAATGAGGTTAAAGAATCGTCTAAATACTTTCCTACATTTCTTACACTCATAAATCACTTCTCCAGAAAATTCACCTTGACATTGAACAGCTTTCAGGATGTGGCTTGCAGCATTTTCACAGTCACCGCACTGGTGATCACTTTTACAATCAGGAAATTCAGTAAATCCTCACTATCACAGTGTAGCTCCTTGATGTTGAGTGGCCTGGTGCTGGTGAAGCTCCAAGGTAAACTTCAAATCTTCCCCAATCTCCCTGCTAGTTGAAGGCACCATGGATAAGCAGAAGCTGTACCTGCTCATATAGGATGCCCTGTCCATACCTTGTTTCCAGGCCTCCTCTCCACATTCATTCCTCTGGTGCTGGTGAGGGTATGCACTGAAACATAAGTCTCCAACACATGTATCACTACAGTAGGCTTTCTGCTCAAAGTACATTGAATGTGAACCAGTTAGGTGAAAAATATGTTGTAACACAGAGAAACACCACTTACACAGAGGGATCCTCTGGGTGGCTTGAGCTGTCTTAGAAGCCCTGTCCTGTGACTCTCCTTGTATAGATACACTATGATCAGAACAGGCCTCCTCATCATCCATTTTATGCCAGCAACCTACAGATGATACAAGTGCAAACACTTCCAGCATGACATTGCAGTACAAAAGTCTCTGAGCCTTATCAAGGAGCCCCTATTCCTCCTGAGAGAAGGTAATGACCACGTCCTCAAAGTCACATCCGACCTGGGCGGCAGGACCTGAGAGGCCGCTCCCCAGGCAGGAGGGCTCCGGGGGCCAGGCTCCAGGGTCGCTGTGAGCAGAGAGGAACCTGGAGTCACGGAGACGCCAATCTCGGGCCGTTGGGTCCTAAGCCTCCTCCGCCTCCTTCTGAGGACCAGTGTGCTGAACCCGTGAGTCCCTGAAGAACCTGGAGTTCTAAATCGAGTACTTAGTTTTGATTAGCCATCCAATTTGTGATCCTTTTCTTTTGTGGACTAAAGTGTTGTTGCTAAGAACTTTGCCTAATAAGGTCACAAAGGGGTTTTCCTGTTTCCTTCTAAAAGATTTATTGTTTGACATTTAAATCCATGCTCTACTTTGGATTTTTTTTTTTTTTTTTATGATGTAAAGTTAATACCTAGGTTCTTTTTTGCCTATGGGTGTCAGTTGTCCCAGCCTTTTCTGTAGAAAAGACCATCATCTAAGGTCAATTGACAGTACTGTGTCTTTTTTAAGACCTTTAAGTCAGTTCTATTGATTTGTGTCCATTCTTTCACCAATAGACATCAGTTTTTTGTACAAAGTGAAAAGCTTGTAAGGTGAAACGGAGATGCGGGGAAATTAATACAGTGCCTTGATTCAAGACCAAAAAGCATTGAGTATTTAACCAACTTCCTGTCTATGCTTCTCTTATAGACCTTTTTCAATTAGCTGTGGATCTCCTTTTGTTATAAAATTTATAGAATTAGATAAAAGAGTAAATGAATTGAGAAAAGCTCCAAAATTAAATCTTATTATAATACATTGGTCACAGACCCAGCAGCATGCTTATTGAATTTACCAAATAACTTTGCAGAGAAGAAAATAAATCTCTCAGAATGGAAAGCCAGACTCCCATGCACTTAGAGGGATTATTCTATTGCCTGTTCTGTCAAAGTAACACTCAAGTGTAGGGGTTCAGATAGAATCCTCTGTTTTGTTACATCCCATCAGAGGTCAAGCTGGCCTGGCCTGTCAGTTGTCTCGTCTGTCTTCCAGCCACAAGGCTGGTGTGTGAGGGCGGGGAGTACAGATCATGTCCCAGGACCGGGGCCAGGCCTTGAGAGGCCTTTTCTGTATGAGCTTGAACATAGCTTTCCCTTGTACAGGCTCCAAACTCAGGCTGCTCATAGAGCTTCCATTTGAGAGAAAAGGAAAGGAATTGTATTCTCAGGATGGTTATCTCGTCATAAAAAGGGGGCTGCTCAATTTCACTTTTTTTTTTAAAAAAAAAGGAAGTCACAGAATGGCAGTTTGACGGAAAATGTGATCATCACAAACAGGTGCCACATGACACAGCTCCACCTGCTCTTTAAGTCTTGCGTGCTACTGTTGTTTTGTTTGGGAGCAGATGCAACAAAAAGTGGCGATGGGCAGAAAAGTCCACCTGTCCCCAGAGCCCTTTATTGGAGGAGGTTGTCCAAGAATCGACTTGGTGCTTAATTGTTGCTGCTTTAAAGCTCTCCTCCCAGGTCCCTCCTCGGTAGCACCTCGTGGCCCTGGATTGCCCATGAGTTTGTTATATGTCTGCTTCTAGAAAACAGTCAAGCAAACAAAAAACAGGATTAAAAACAATATACAAAGATCTTGAAACTTTTGTAAAACAGAAACCTACATTTGTTTGCCAGACACACGGTGGCTGGCCAAGGCCTTTTCTTCGATGGGCCCATCCTCAGAGTTCTGGGTTGTTTTTATCTTAGAAGCTCTAGTTAAGATGCATCACTTGCGATTAAGCATTTTCAAGTGGAACGAGCATAGAAATACACAGCAGTGGGACTGCAGAGTGCTTCCAGGTCATCCTCAGTCTTTCATAGTTGTCTTGCCCACACTCAACTTGACTGCGATTTTTAAAAAACAATCTACCCTTACTGAGTAATTCCAAAGCATTCTAAGTGTGTTTATTAGAAAGAACTATTTCTTGTGGCTCTTATACTCATTTATAGTATTTCTCTTAATTCTAACACTACTAGAGGCCCAGTGCATGAAAATTCATGTACTAGAGGGGGGTCCCTCAGCCTGGCCTGCCTCCTTTCACAGCCCGGGAGCCTTCAAGGGCGGGAGGTGACACAGTGATCAGGGGAAGGTGATGCCCCATCATACCTCTGCTGCTGCCACTGCCAGCAGCGACAGCGTAAACCTCAGGCAGCCCATCCCAGGCTTGCCTCTACCTTGGGCCAGCCCTGAGGGGCTGAGTGGACTCGAGGACGCCATCTTTGAGGGCGTGGTAGCAATTAGCATATACCCTTATTGGCTGTGGATGCCACTGTCTTTGAGGGCAGGTCAGTCAATTAGCATGTTCCCTCCTTACTGACTGTGGGTGCCATCATCTTTGTGATGGTATGAGGGTCAATTAGCATATTCCCTATTTATTAGATAGGATATAAAGTATTGCCACACAGTGTCACCTCAGCTATGACAGACAGACTTGAAGCAGGCCCACTGACTTGATGCCTCGTGCCTGCTGGCTGTGAGTGCCTTATATCCCCAGGTCTCAGAAGTATGGTTTACAGAGGTACTGGGGGACATTGCTGATGCGGTGATGTGGTCTCCTAGAGTTGAGTTGAGGTTACATAGAGATGGGTTGAAACCTACTCTCAAGGGACCTGAGGGGGAGGAGTGAAGGGTACATCATCTGGTATCTTAGGGGACTCACTGTTAAGGGCTTTCCAGGGGGTTGGACAGCAGATAATGCTGTACCCTTTACCAGGCAGGAGGCAGGGCAAGTTTCCTGTGAATGGCAGGCATCCCATTTGCAGGTGAGCTGTGAGTGGGAAAGTATTGGACATCCAGAGCCATGGGACTGAGCAGGAACTCTGAAAGCCAGCATGGGTGCCCAGCCAGGGCCCTCCCTGAATAGGACAGAGAGCTACTTTTCATTTAGAGGTCTCAACATTTCCTTAAAATTTTCCCCAGGGCCACCACAGTGCGTTACAAAGGAAGAAACCTGCGAATCAAAGCACCCATGTGCCGAGCCCTGAAGAAGCTCTGTGACCCAGATGGTACGTAGAAGGTGGGCTGGGGTGGGGTCGAAGGTGTGTTCTTTTCTGCTCCATTAGCTATTGATAGGCCGAGCTCTGTGTCCGAGCATTCCTAAATCCATGGGCAATTCTTGGCTCCAAAGCAGTGTCTCTACTCACAGCATTCAGATGGAGTGTTAGCGGTGGCAGGAGGGAGTCCCGTGGCCTCGTGTGGCCCAATCCTTGTCCCGGCTTTGTGGGTACCCTAGTGGCCCTGTTGGTGCTTCTCTAGGCACAAGTTCTTGTGGGCTTCTCTGCCAGCTCTGCTTCGCCTCCCAGGCCATTTGTCCACGGCTCCTGCTGACTCAGCTGTCTGGCCAAGGGCTTTGCCTTCTGCATGGCAGTCTATTTGGCCAGGCTCTCACTGCCCCTTCCTGTCGCAGGCTTAAGTGATGAAGAGGACCAGAAGCCAGTGCGTCTGCCCTTGAGAGTCCCGGTAGAGCTACAGCCAAGGAACAATCATGCCTGGGCCCGCGTACAGAGCCTCTCCCAGAACCCCCGGCTCAGGTAACTGCCTTTGGAGTTTGTAGGGAGCCAGCTGGGAGGGATATGAACAGAAGGTGGTATTTGGGTTCCCTCGTGGATTCCTGGGTGAGCTCCAGAATTACATGGGGTTAGCGTGCGGGGTAGGGTACTGTTGGGGGCCTGGAGGCATGAGTCTCCAGGCCAGGAGCGGGTGTGGGAAGATGTGATTATCAAGTTGATGACTATAACATTTCCCCCATTTCCTTTCCATTTCTCTCTTACCCTAAAGTTTTGTGTCTGGTTTGTGGATGGGGCACCACCATGAGTACAGACCATTTTCCAGTTACACATTTTTATTTTTATAGATCGAAGAAAAAGTCAAATAACATAGAACTAACCATTAGTCTTTTTAAGATATCCCATTCAGGATGCTTGAGTACTTTCACATTCACAGTATTGTACAACTACCATTTCTATTTAGTTCCAGAATATTTTTATCACTCCAAAAGGAAACCTGGTATCCACTAAATGATTGCTTCTCATCCCCCACCCCTGGTCCTTGGCCCCCAGCAATCACAAATGTACCTTCTATCTCTATAGATTTGGCTGTTCTGGACATTAGGCTTAAATGGAATCTCATATTGTCATCCTTTCTTTCTGATTTCTCACTGAGCATCATGTTTTCAAGGTGCTGAGCATCCACACTGTAGTGTGTGTGTGCGCTTCATTCCTCCCGTATGTATTTTTATTTTTGGAGGGTTAATTAAGGCTGGCCAGCCTTCTTGAACCCAAAAGGTGCTTATTAGAATAGTTTAATTCTATTAAGCTCGGTTGTGCCAACATCCATGTTCTGGGTGAGATCTTGCACTGTAAAGGGTACATAGGTCTCCGCTTTATCTTCTTGCAGTTTTGAATAAGTCTCTAGTTACTCAATTTAAAAGGTTCATTTTTTGCCGAAATTGGTTTGGCTCAGTGGATAGAGTGTCGGCCTGTGGACTGAATGTACCTTGGTTGCGGGCATATCCCCAGTAGGGGGTGTGCAAGAGGCAGCTGATCGATGATGCTCTCTCATCGATGTTTCTAACTCTCGCTTCCTCTCTGTAAAAAATCAATAAAATATATTAAAAAAATAAAAGGTTCATTTTTAAGAAAGGGAGTCATTGTGGCTCTGGCTCCGCATTGGTACCTTTTCTAGATGCCTTTACTCTTTATGGCATTGACTTGCTGCCAGCAGCCTCGGTGGCTCTTCAGAAGGTTCCATCCCCATGGTAACAGCTTTCCTCTTCCCACCTATTGTTTCCTACAGGATGATCGTGGAGCTCCATCGCAAGGTCTCCAGCCTCATTGAATTTTTGAAGCAGAAGTGGGAGCTCCATGAAGTGCGGATTGTATCTTTTTTCTACTAGAGCAATTCCCTTCCCCCTCCTGCACCACCACCACCACCACACCATATCTACAGCATCTGCTGCCTCAGAATGGTGTCTGTCCCGCCTCTCGCTCCCAGAATTGCACTGGGGCCCATGTGGTGTAGCATCTATGCTGTGAGATGGTATACAGCCAGAACTAAAATCCATAGCCCCCTGTCCTTTAGGTTTTGGGGTGAGGTCCCGTTTTAGACCTGGCAGAGTTAGAACTCGGTCACAGCAGCCCTCCACATGGTGAGTAACTACCATCTGGTTCATGGGGTATGGCCCAAGCATCCCTGGGAGCAGGTTGATCAAATGACTAAGGATAGTTTCAGACTTACCCTTAGCCAGCTCTCAGCCCTGCCCGGTCCACAGCCAGAACAGTGTGTGCTGGGAGTAGGTTCCTAGAGAAGGAAATACCTGAGTCATGCCTTTCCCAAGGCCCTGTGATGCCGAGGGGCGGGTGCTGCTGCAGGTGGTTCCTTGACATTGCGCTAAGCGAAAGACGCTTGCGGAGCGGCAGCTGCAGGATTCGTTTGTGGAGCCGTCACAGGAGAAAGTAATGCTGCACCTGTTCCCAGGGGAGAACTGTACGCTGACCCCACTCCCAGGAGTGGCCCGTGTGGTGCACTCCAAGGCCTTCTGCACGGTGCACTGGCAGGAGGGTGGCCGGTGCAAACAGAGCTCCAAAGATGCCCACACGCTGCCCCCAGCTCAGATCCTGGGCATTCAGAGCGGGCAGGGTACGGCCAGGGGCCAGGTGAAGTGCCCAAGGAGCGGCACCGAAGGCAAGGGCGGGGGGCGGCCTCCTCCCTCCATGGACACTTCTCAGAGCTCTGGAGAGAGTTCCCCTGAAAGTGCCCTTGGGGAGGGGGCTGCCCCAAGCCTCAGCAGCCCGAACGCTCCCGACAGGCTTCCCCCTGGGCTCCAGGATGCTGGGGTACAGACCCCTACGGCAGCTCCTATGGAGGTTGGGGAAGGCCCGGCCCAAGAGCCCAGGGCCACGACTTGTGCCTGTGGCCAGCTCCCAGAGCTGGAGGATGATCTCTCTCTCCTAGACCCCTTCCCCCGCTACATGAAGTCCTGCCAGGACCTCATCCTCCCTGAGCCGTGCCACTGTGCAGACTCTCGGCTCTCAGTGTGTGTCTCCCCAGAGACTCAAGCCCCCAGCAGCGCAGAGGTGGCCAACCTTGCCCGGACCAGGGCACCATCTCCTGTCCGTGGCCTATCTGGCCTGGAGCCTCAGCCCAGCCCAGGGCTCCAGCCAGATGCTTGCACTAAAGACTCAGCAGATGCTCCTGCGGAGGAGCCCCAGGAGAAGGTGAGCCCCTCGGACCCCCCGCCACCTCAGGGACAGCCTGCCAAGCCTCCAAAAGATGTCCCTGCCAGCCGGCTGGCCCAGCAGCTCCGCGAAGAGGGCTGGAACCTGCAGACCTCCGAGAGCCTGACACTGGCCGAAGTCTACCTCATGATGGGAAAGCCGAGCAAGCTGCAGCTGGAATACGACTGGCTGGCCGAGCTGGGCCCGGAGGGCCAGGCCCCGGGCGGTTCCCCACCTGCCGCCTTTCACAAGCAGCGCCTCCTCAGCTGCCTCCTGAAGCTCATCTCCACTGAGGTCAACCCCAGACTGGTGAGTGAGTGTCGGCATGGCTCTGTTGGCACCCAGAGGGCAATCAGGCCCAGCCCCATAGCAGCTGGCCAAGAGTCCACAGGCTCCTCAGGGAAGGGCAGGAGGCCGGGGCCTCAGTGACCAGAGAGGCAGAGGTTCTCACAGACCAGGTTTCATTCTATTCAGCAAGGCCATGCTGAGCACTGACTGGGCCTTTGGCTTCTTGCCAGACAAGGGACCTGTCCTTCCCTTCTAGGCTCACACAGGGCTCCAAAGAGGACAGCAACCAATGGGCCATGCCTTTAGGGCCTTGCTAGGATCCAGTGTTTCTGCTGAGCCCTGTGCATGCCAGCCAAGGGTTCAGTGTACCGAGGTGAGGTGGCAGGCTTGGCCAGGACTGAGCCAGATTGGACTTTCTCTAAGTATCAGGAGTGTTGCAGGCTTCTGCAGAGGAATGACAAGGTTGAGTTTGCACTTTAGAATGGCTGTCCTGGGAGGACAGGGGTGGCACAGCCTCAGTGAAGGCAGTGGAGCTGGGAGGCGACACGAAATGCTGGGGCTGAGAGCTGCACCGTGTGAGGCTTAGCTTTGTGGGGCTACCCCCAGGAAACCTCTGCAGGCCAGCCTCCACGGGTAGCTGTCCAGGAGACGGCTAGTTGAAGTGTCTGGGGCTTCTCAGGAAGGTCCTAGATGAGTGGGTGATCCCTGAGCCCAGGGAGTGACCATGATGGCCCAGGGAGGGGTGGTCATGCCAGGCAGGCCATGGCTTGTGACCCCAACCAGGGGAGGCCGATTAGCAGAGCTGCAAATGGGGCAGAGACTTTTGCTGAAGGGAAAGTCTTGTAGGATCTCCTGGACACAAGGGCAGAGTCCTAATGCAGGCTGTTCCCGAAATAGCAGGGTGTGAGTGGTGGTTAGAAGACTGGAGGCTCATAGTTCCAGGGGGAACAGCTGAGGGAGCTGAATGCTGTGGCTTTGGAGGACAGGCAGGACTGCAGGCTCACTGTGCACCCCTCAGTACTGATTCCCAGTCAGTACCAAGTGTAAGTGGTGCCCGAGAGCTCACACCACACCTTCCACTTTCCTGGACAGTCACTCAGTCTGTGAATTTGCTGTTCTGCCTTCGTTTCTGGTGTGACCCTCCCACCAGGCTCCTCTTCGTTTTCTCAGTGTGCCCCATGCAATGCTTTGCACACAGAGGCTCTCAGTAGAGCAGGTGAAGTGAATCAGTGCCGGGAGAGGTGCGTGGGAACTGGCTGGATGCTGCAGAGGCTGGTGAGGCAAGCCTGAGGGTGGGAGATGGCCTTTGGAGGTGCCCCTCGGTCAGGCATGGGCAATACTAGGTGACTGGGCAGAGATTATGAGTTTAAAAACGTTTTCAAGTTTATTTTTTGGAGGGTGAGGAAAAGACTGAGGGACACATGAGTTTGTCCAATACCTCATGGAAGGAGGCCAAGCTGGACTGGCTCCTGAGAAGGCTGGAGGAAACACTGCGGAGGTAGTGGCCTTGTCCCAACCTAAGAGGAGAGTGGAGCAGGTTGGAAATACTGTTGCAGAGAACACAAAGCAGAATGCTCAGAGCCATGGTTCCCAACGTGGGTCGGTCCCCTGTCAAGTCTTGGCTTTACCTGGGAACTTGTTAGAGATCAGCTTTGCCTGGGAACTTGATGCAGGTTCTGGGGCCCTATACACCGTGCTGGTTTTTTGTTTTTGTGTGTGCGTTTTTTTGGTGTTGTTTTTTTTTTGTTTTGTTTTGTTTTGTTTTGTTTTTTTGTGTGTGTGTGTGTATTTTAATATATATTTTTTAATATATATATTTTTTTTATTGCAGAGAAGAAGGGAGAGGGAGAGAGAGATATATAGTCATCAGTGTTGAGAGAGAATCATTAATTGGCTGTTCCCTCATGTTCCTCACTGGGGATTGAGCCTGCAACCCAAGTCGGCAGCAGGCATGTGCCCGACCAGGAATCGAACTGTGACCCCCTGGTTCATAGGTTGACACACAACCTTGAGTCACACTGGCCCGGCTATAGACCGTGTTTTGGCACCCTCTGCCTGGTCCACCAGGTGATACTGATGCTTCTCAAGTGTGAGAGCTGCTGACCAGAGGCCCCAGCTGAGAGTGGGAACCTTGAATTAGAGATGGATAACCTGGCCTTTTGGTCTCCCTCCTGCTGAGGTGCGGGTGAATCACTGACAAGAGCAAGTGCCCCGGGGGTCTGTGGTACCCTGGCTGGGCACTCAGTTGGACAATTGGATAATGAGTCAGATTGAATAAGCTAAGCAGGAAGAGCTGGGGGCAAGGTGTGTCAGGGCTGGTGGCTGAAGGACCATGGGCGGTACAGAGGAAGCAGGAGCCTCTGAGCCAGCAGAGCAGCTGAGAGTGTGGATAATGGGTTCTGTAATTTACTGGAAGGTCCCCCAGTGAGCCTTGGGTGTGGATACCTCAGAGAATGTGGAGGTCAGGGTAGGTAAAGGCACCAGGGTGAGAACAGCTGGATGGGAGTGTCTCTGTTGAGGACTCAAGAGTGGAGGCAGTGCCCTCAGGCAGCAGTATGAGAAACCCCTGGGGTTTGGGATTGACTCAGCAGGGAGCTCTTCAGCTGTGATTGCGTTTCATTCTAGAGTAGGGGTGTCGAACTCAATCAGAGAAGGGGCCAAAATCTAAAATCCAGCCTAAATCGCAGGCCGAATGGTTTACTGAACAGTCATAAACTGACAATGTCATAAACTGACAGCGGAGTGCAGTGATGACAGCGCGGTGCGGGCCACATTGCAAGGCCTGGCGGGCTGGATTTGGCCCGCGGGCCTTGTGTTTGACACATGTGTTCTAGAGGTTAAATCTGTATGTCTTTTTCTACTCTCTGTAAGAGGAGGCCATGGCAATCGTTGTTTTTTTATTTTTTATTTTTATTGATTTTTTTACAGAGAGGAAGAGAGAGGGATGGAGAGTTAGAAACATCGATGAGAGTGAATCATCGATCAGTTGTTTCTTGCACACCCCCCTATGGGGATGTGCCCGCAACCAAGGTACACATCCTTGACCAGAATCGAACCTGGGACCTTTCAATCTGCAGGCCGACGCTCTGCCACTGAGCCAAACCGGTTTCTGTGGCAGTCATCGTAAGCTTGTTTTTTCAAAGGCTAGTTGTGGTCCGCTGCAATTCAGCAACTTCTGGCAGCTAGAGCGAGCCCTTCCTGGCCAGGCCCCGATGCTCTTTGCTTTCAGCCATATGTCCCTCCTCCCTCCCTTCCTCTAGTCACTTACTGATGGTTTGCCAGTCCATGCCACCTGTCTGTGGGCAGTGAGGGCAGGGTTTTCAGGAGGGAGAACCCTGGTTCCCCTGAGTGCCTACCTGACTGGTGATTTTAAAATGCCACTGCTGAGTGATGCAGGTATGCTGACCTTTGCCATGGAATGTGGTCGCTTAGCCTTTGCTGTCCATCTGATTTCAGGGAGTTCTTGTGCCTCCTGCTCCTGGGCACTCCTTCCAGAACCATTGTTCACGGGCTGAGTGTGGCTGTTGTTTCTGCCCATTTCTGTCCTAGGCTCCAGAATCGAACGCCAGCTCCGTGGCCTCAGCGAGACCCGCCCCGGAGGAACAGTCGACGCCCCCCCCTGGGAAGGTGGTGAACATCAGCTCCCGGAGCCCCCGCTGCCCGAGAAACCAGTCTGCCCTTCGCAACAGCAAGGCCTTCTCGCCCAGCTCTGCGCCTTGTCCCTCCTCAGGTGAGGCTCGGCGGCCACTTTGACCAAGGGCCCACCGTCCTGGGTGCCCTCCTGGGCATGGGGGCTGTGCCAGGTCTGAAGGCACAGGGATTCCCGAGGCCTGGCCCGTCAGCCACGGTCCCGGAGGAGGTGAGGAAAACGGAAATCACCGCTTCCTCAAAGGGAGGGTGAGGTGGGCCTGTCAGCAAGGGCTTTGGGTCCTAGGGGGCATGAGCCCTTGGAAAACGCGAGGTAGCCCTTGCCAGTCCGTTCCCTTTGGGGGCTTTGGGCTTTGGGGGGGCAGCAGAGCCTCCATTACATGCTGAGTTGGAGGTTTATGGGCTAAGAAGGCTTGGTTCTTTCTGAATCTCCTAAATACTGTTTTCTTTTTAAATATTTTTTTATTGTTGACAATATTACAGAGACGTTTTCCCTCTTAACCCCCCTCCACTCAGCTCCTACAAACCCCCGCAGGTCTTCACCACCCTATTGTCCATGAGACTGTTTTCTTTTTTTAATATATTTTATTGATTTTTTACAGAGAGGAAGGGAGAGAGATATTAATAGTTAGAAACGTCGATGAGAGAGAAACATCGACCAGCTGCCTCTTGCACACCCCCTACTGGGGATGTGCCTGCAACCAATGTACATGCCCTTGACCGGAATTGAACCTGGGACCTTTCAGTCCACAGACCGACGCTCTACCACTGAGCCAAACCGGTTTCGGCAAGACTGTTTTCTTTACACCTAAAATATTCGAGTAAAGAAACCCAAGTTCAGGGAGTCCCAGTAATACAACACAAACCTTGGAAAGAGACGGTCTGACCTGCCAGTCCACTGTGTTCCTTGGCCCCAGTTGTATATCTGGGTGACATTTTAACTCAGAGTCCTTATTTGGGTTACTGGCTACATAAAACCAGGATCAGCCTGACTTGCTTCCCCGAGGCATCAGTTTTCCTTGCTTAGTTTTTTTGTGTTTTGTTTTGTTTTTTTATGTTCTTGAGGAAATAAATGTGTGTGTTTTTTTTTAAGTATATTTTTATTGATTTCAGAGAGGGAGAGGGAAAGACTGAACATCAATAATGAGAGAAAACCATTGATGGGCTGCCTCTTGTATGCCCCCTACTGGAGAATTGAGCCTACAACCCAGGCATGTACCCTGACCAGGAATCAAACCGTGACCTCCTGGTTCCTAGGTCGACACTCAACCACTGATTCACACCAGCCTGGCCTTGCTTAGTATTTTTATAGTAAAACAATAATTGCCATAGCTAGAATCCTGAATTTTAAAGGTAGAAAAAGAAATGTGCATGTGTTCTGCATCCCTGCCCTGTATGTCCCTGGTGTAAGGCTATGCAGCTGCGCTTGAGCCTTCCTTCCTCTCGACCAGCAAAGTCTTGTAACTCTTCCTGAGACTGACCTGACGAGATGGGGATACAGGGACAGTGGGGCTGAGGGCTGCACTGTTCCTATGTGTCTGTGGCCAAGAAGGCCTCCACCCCAGGCCTGAAGAGTTACAGGGACCTCTCTGTCCTGTCTCTGCAATGGTGACCAGCGTGCATCATACAGGATGCGAGGCGGTCCTGCCTCTGATCTTACCCTGGTCTAGATGAGTGCCCCAAAACCTGTAGTAACTTTTTGATTTTCAGCCTTTTACGTCTGATGGCATACATCAACTAATTACTGAAATTCTGTGGCACGGCAAAAAATACATGTTTTGCCAATCTGACCCCCCAAAAAATAATAATTTTGATTCATTCACATGGACAGATATTGTGTTGGCTGTTGTCATTGTTTTTATTTGACATTTTTAAGGGAAGAAGTTAGTGCCTCTGACTAAATACTCAAATATTGCATGTTTTAAAAATACTGTGGCAACAAATTTAAAAATTCCTGCTCTAGGGTTAGTTTTTGGTAAGTGAATTTTATTAGCATTATGTCTTTTCTAACTTACTGTGTTGAAAATAGCCCACCTGTGAAGTGCTCAAAGATTCCATTTCCTTGAGAACAGTTCATAGGGGCCTTTACGGAAACTGGGCTGCTGCTGTCAGGTTCTCCCCCCCTGCAGCTCTTAG